>NC_065451.1:96978363-97294745 GCF_917563875.1 Diabrotica virgifera virgifera | reverse complement strand
TGTTAAAAAAAGAAGGAATTGAAGTTTTCTATTTGTCATAATGTTTTGTTTTTCGTTTGGAATGTTCTGGAATAAAAATTGGATAAAAAGAGGTGTCACAATGACAAAAGAAGGCAGTCAAGAAATTAGAAATGAAGCTATAAATTTGATAGAGAAAAAAATTTGAAAATTAACAGAAAATACAATAATTTAGCATAAACATGATAAATTTGGTATAATCGAAAAGAAATTAGATAAATATTTGAAGAAAACTTACTTATAATTTGGTAAAGTATCCTTTAATATATAAAAATACTATGTATCCTGAATTTGAACCAGCATAGTGTGGATAATTTATTAGAAATATAAAGAAGAATTTGTGAAGTATCCATAATTGTAAATATTAATAATTTTGAGACAATATATTAATAATAGTATCCTGGTTCCTGATCCTGGAGTTGAAAGTTGAATTAAAATATTGAGAAGAAAGAAAAGAAATATTTTATTTGACAGTTTTGACACTGACAATTGACCTGGTCTTACATCCAATAAATTTTCAGCCATCCAACAATTCAAATTTTATAAAATATTAATGAGAAGGCATTCAGTGACAGAAATTATAAGGTACTGGAATTTGTTTTATTTAATTGTAGGAAGTTTTTCAAGTTACAGTTATTGTTTTTCAAATTTAGATTTCTATTTTTTTTGTTATCACATTTAAACATTCAATTTTATGTTCAATTTAGATTATAATAAAAACATTTAAAAAACTATTTAACAAACTAATTCTTTCAGAACCGCGACAAAAACCCTATTTCACAGTAATATCCATTATAAATATCAAAAATAATATATCATTACAAATTTGGCGCCCAACGTGGTGCCTCCTAATTAAAAGAATTAGTTTGTTAAAATAAATGATTAGAATCAATTTTATATTTTATTTTAAATTGGATTTTAACAAGTAAGATCTCAAAAATGTCTCAAGGAAGGAAAGGTTTAAGAAACAAAAAGAACGAAGAAGATGTGGAAGTGGAAGAAAATGTGGAAGTGGACGGAGAAACTCAGCAGGCGGAACAAGAGCAGAGTGTAGCTCAAGTTCTACAAGAGACAACAGGAATAACACAAGAACGAGAGGAAAATGTCAATATGACAGCATTGATGTCTTTAATGATGCAGATCAACAAAAAACTGAAAGAAAATTCTAAAGAAATCAAAGAAGATATGAAAAAAATGGAATATAACATGGAAGAGAAGTCTAAAGAAATCAAAGAAGATATGAAAAAAATGGAATATAACATGGAAGGGAATTCTAAAGAAATCAAAGAAGATATGAAAAAAATGGAACAAAAATTGGAAGAGAATTCCAGAAAAATGGAAGAAAATAATGCTAAAATTGTGAAACGATTAGAAAAACAGATGGATGAAAAATTTGATGCTTTAGAGAAAAAATTAGCAAGTGCAATAAAAGATATACGTAATGACTAAAAGAAAATAATAGAAAATGAAAGGAAAGAAATAAATATGATTATTAAAGATAATATAGATACGGAACGGAACATAGAAATCCAAAAATATAACTTAGAAGCAAAAATTTACGAAGAAAGGAGAAAAACTGAAGAAAAATTAGATGATATGCTACAAAATATCCAAACAAACAACCATCAAATAAGGAATGTAGAACAGAGAATAGAAGACATTTCACAAATAAGAGACATAGGGAGACCTTACTTGCAGTTAACAAATGAGACAGGTATAAAATTCTCTGGTAACATAAAAAATTTACATCCTAGAGTATACATAAATAGTTTAAAACATAAATTAAGATCAGTGAATAATATTAATGATATAAAAGATTATATTAGAATTACATTAAGTGACAATGCAGCAACCTGGTTTGCCAGCATTGAAAACGATTTAGATAATCTGCAAACATTTGAAAATAAATTCTTAAATTATTATTGGGGTGAATTAGAACAAGCTAGATTTAGGGAAGTTTTATATTTTGGAAAGTATAATCGCAATTTAAGTTTAAATATGGTAGATTATGCTTTAAAATTAATAACTGTTGCAAAATATTTAGAACCGCCACTTAGAGAAAACGAAACAGTTTTGAATGTTTCTAGACACTTTGATGCGGACGTTGTGCAAACAGTCACAGTACAAAACATTCAAACAGTAGACAGTTTTATTAACTTTATTCAAAGAGTACAAATACAAATATTCAAGAGGGAAAATCAACGGAAGATGCAATCTGTACTCTAACAGCTAACATCTACAAAGCTCTTGATAATGCAAAACCATCTCTTTGTATATTTGTCGATTTAGCAAAGGCATTTGATACGGTTTCACATAAAATACTGCTGAATAAACTTCAAAAATATGGTATAAGAGGACTTGCATATAACATCCTAGAAAGTTATCTGCTAAATAGACAACAACATGTTTCTATAGATGGAGAAATCGGTAAAGGAAGAATTATATCTTACGGAGTACCACAGGGAACAGTCTTGGGGCCAATTCTCTTCAATATTTATATTAATGATCTATTTAGACTAAATATCACAGGTAAGATAATAAGTTTTGCAGATGACACAGCTATTTTCTATGATGCAAATACATGGAATAACTTAAAACAAAAAGCTGAAACAGATTTTGCTACAATTCAAAAGTGGTTTCAGTTTAATAAACTTACCTTAAATGTCGAAAAAACAAAATATATGCCATTTACATCATATGTTAATAACCTTCCAAATCTTGGCCCGTTAAAAATTGATGCAAAAAATGAAATTCCACATACATACGAAATTAAATATCTAGGTATAATAATTGATAAGCATTTACGATGGAACACCCAAGCAAATAATATAGTAAATAAATTAAGAGGACTCTTATCAAGATTTAAATTTTTAAAACAATTTTTAGGAATAACTCATTTACGAATTATTTATTATGCACTTATACAATCTCAACTCACATATGGTCTTTTAGGATGGGGTGGAATACGCAATAATTACTTACATTCTATAAATATTATTCAGAAATGGATAATTAGAATTATATACGGGAAAAATTTAAGATATTCTAGTGAGCTGTTATATAACGAAAGTAAATTTTTAACTGTACGTAAATTATTCTGCTATAAAGCCCTTATACATATACATGAAAAAAAGATAATATTAAATTTTAACAGTCATGCCCATCAAACTAGATATATAAAACATAATGCAATTCTACCAAAATGTAATAAATCCATCCTCCAAAGATATGTTGGTTACATAGGGCCCAAATTGTACAATTTACTACCGGATAATTTAAAACAATTTAAAAATTATAAAAAACATAGGTATAAATATGAAATTAAACAATGGATTGGGAGCAAATAAACAAAATTTTGCGAAGAACTTATGAATGGAAAATTCTAATAAATAAACTTAAGTATGAAATAAATATCGAAAATAAAGTTTACATCTATAGAGATTTTTATTATCAACTGCAACATTCCTTGAATTGATGGACACATTTATATCACAAATTACATATAGTAAAATTAGTATATTTTTATTTTTTTCTTATTTAATGTTAGAGTTTTTAGTATTTTTATAAATTCCCATATAACTGTATACATTTATACAATTGTTAAATATTTTTTGTTTTTGTTTATATTGTAAGTTAATATATTATATTTTTAAGTCTCACGCACAAGGGGTGCTACTTTTGTATGTATATTAATAATATATATACAAGGTAGCTCAACTTCAGTGAGTTATTTATGTTTATTTAGGTAGTACTCATTATGCTTTTTATTTTTTGTAAATCTTTATTGTTATTCCTAAATAAATATTATTATTACAAAGAGGTTATATTACAAGTAATAATAGTAAAAATAGACAATCATATAACAATAATAGGTATGGTAGTAGTTCTCAAAATTTTAATAACAACAATAATACTAATTATGAGAGACAAGGTAATAGAGAGAATTTTAATAATACTACTAATGATAATAGACAAGAGAGACAAGGTAATAGAGAGAATTTTAATAATCATATTAATTATAATAGGCAAGATTTTAACACCAGGAGAAATGCACAAAGATATAATTACAACAGACAGGTAAATTATGTAAGGGGTCAGAGCTGCGAAGACAGTCAACGGAATAGTACATGGCAAGAAAATATGAATAGTAGAAGTGAAAGCAGTGAAAGACATAGAGAATTAGATCCAAATGATCAGACACAATCTGACAATCCTAATAATCCAAATTTTATGTAGAGGACTTTTTGAATTTCAAGTTGGGCCATTGTCATTATGAAAAACCTTCGGAATTTATTTCTTTACATGAATATAAAAATTTTGAATCTATTAATTTATTTTATATAAATGCTATGGCCCAAAATAACATGATTAAGGTTATGATTGATCCTGGTTCAGAAAGTACTCTAGTCTCGGAAAATTTTATTTTTAATACATTAAAATTAACAGATATAATCAAGATTCCAAAAATTAAAATAATAGGTGCAAATAATAAGAAGCTGGGAGAAATTAATAAACTGGTTAATTTTAAAATTGATATTCTTAATAAACAAATTAGTATGCAAGGATTTATTGTCAAGGACTTATGTGTTGACATTTTAATGGAAAATGACGAACTGGAAAAGAATAAAGTAAAGATAGATTTTGAAGAAAAAATGGTAACTTTGGAAGGGCAAAAAATAGGGTTTATGGAGAGAGAAGAGTTGGAACAAGGAATAAGAGTTGATGGTATAATATTACAAGAAAATAATTATGTTGATGAAGAGAAAATGTATTATGATAGGGAAATGTCCAATGATATTAAAAAGATTAATAATTATAATGAATATTTAAGGAATGGTAAATTTGAGCAGAAGGATGCCTACGGAGCGGAGTGCGTAAAATTGGAAGGAAGGACTAATGATTTTATAATGAAAAATAATTTTATTTGTAAAGAAGAAGAAGTTATAAAAAGTTTAAGTTGCCCTGAACAATATAAATTAATAGTCGTTTCCATATTGCGGCAACACAAGGGGCTTATCAATAAAGAAAATAGAATTGCACAAAATTATACCCATAGTATAAAGGTTAAGGAAGAAAAAGACTTTAAAATAAAATCATACCCAATACCATATAAATATAGAGAAGAAGTAAACAGAGAAATTAAGAACATGCTAAAAGATGGCATCATTTAAAAAGCAGATGAATGTTTTAGTTTGTTTATGAATTTTTTTTTTAGTTATTTTATTAGATTAATATTAGATTTAAGAATTTGCATAGAATAAAGGAAAATTAATGTTTGAAAAAATTTTAATTACATTCAATTTTTTTAACATTATTTTGGGGTAATTGTAACGATATGACTATGCCCTAAAACAGAGTATGTCGAAGATCGATCAGAGAACGTAGTATCCGATTAAAGTGTTTAGAAACCAAAATGGACTCAAATGGCGATTATTGATGTAATTTATAGAAAATATACCAGAGAATAGTATAAAAATTATTAAAGATCATATCATTTATTTGAGGACATTCAAAATTAGCATAAGAAATTTATTAAAACCTTATGTAGGGACTTATATTTGTTTTTTTTTAATAATTGAGATAATGTAAATAGATAAATGGACATTTCAAACAATAATTATAGGTTAAAATAATAATATTTAACATTTAAGATGTTAGTTTTATACAGAAGTAATAATTCTGATCTGAAATGCCTTAAAATCAATTAAAATAAATAATAAAACAAAAAGAACTCTATAGGATGGTGGATGACATACTAATTTGACATAGTATGTTAAAAAAGAAGGAATTGAAGTTTTCTATTTGTCATAATGTTTTGTTTTTCGTTTGGAATGTTCTGGAATAAAAATTGGATAAAAAGAGGTGTCACAATGACAAAAGAAGGTAGTCAAGAAATTAGAAATGAAGCTATAAATTTGATAGAGAAAAAGATTTGAAAATTAACAGAAAATACAATAATTTAGCATAAACATGATAAATTTGGTATAATCGAAAAGAAATTAGATAAATATTTGAAGAAAACTTACTTATAATTTGGTAAAGTATCCTTTAATATATAAAAATACTATGTATCCTGAACTTGAACCAGCATAGTGTGGATAATTTATTAGAAATATAAAGAAGAATTTGTGAAGTATCCATAATTGTAAATATTAATAATTTTGAAACAATATATTAATAATAGTATCCTGGTTCCTGATCCTGGAGTTGAAAGTTGAATTAAAATATTGAGAAGAAAGAAAAGAAATATTTTATTTGACAGTTTTGACACTGACAATTGACCTGGTCTTACATCCAATAAATTTTCAGCCATCCAACAATTCAAATTTTATAAAATATTAATAAGAAGGCATTCAGTGACAGAAATTATAAGGTACTGGAATTTGTTTTATTTAATTGTAGGAAGTTTTTCAAGATACAGTTATTGTTTTTCAAATTTAGATTTCTATTTTTTTTGTTATCACATTTAAACATTCAATTTTATGTTCAATTTAGATTATAATAAAAACATTTAAAAAACTATTTAACAAACTAATTCTTTCAGAACCGCGACAAAAACCCTATTTCACAATAATATCCATTATAAATATCAAAAATAATAATATATCATTACAATATATACAGTATGTCCCTGTAAGTTGTATCCATATTAAAAACTTTTTTATTATTAACTTTACGAAAAAAACTTATTCTTCATAAAAAGCTCTGTATGGTCCAAAACCTAAGATTTAACGATCAAATATCAAATTTTTTGAATATTATACGAGGTATGTCAAAAAGTTTGAATTTCACTCAAGAGTAAAGTAGCTTTATTTTTCACAATATTGAGAATTGCTATTATGAAAAGTTATTTGGAATTAAAAACTATATTCTAATATGCAATTACATCTCTCTAATTGAAAAAAAATTTTTTTTGAAAAATTATGGATAACTAATATTATTTTCAGTTATTTCAATTTTGATAACTCTTTTATTATTAATTTTACGAAAAAAAGTGATTCTTAATAAAAAGTTCTGGATGGCCTAAAAACTATTATACAAGACGATGAAGACTTTGAAATTTACATTTTCGCGTCCGCTACGGAAAAGATTTCTTCTGTATACCAGAGAAATCTTTTCGTTTAATTCATATAGATGTCGTACCAAGTGTACTGAAGTCTGGTTATTTTATTATTACCAGAAAGGCCAAAAGCATTTTGTTACACCTCGACCATCCACCTAGATGTTCCTGACGAGGGCTTGACATGAGCTCGAAACACGTCGTGTAGAATATCGGTGGTGGTCGAAGTGAAATAAAATGCAATCGCCGTTTCCTTTCATATCACGGTTTTTCTCCGTTATTGACGAATGTGTAGCGAATAACGTGGCTTTGTAGACAAATCTGTGACACAAAGAGGTGTCTTTTGTCGTTCATCGTCTTTTATGAAGACTTTGAAATTTACATTTTCGCGTCCGCTACGGAAAAGATTTCTTCTGTATACCAGAGAAATCTTTCCGTTTAATTCATATATATATATATATATATATATATATATATATATATATATATATATATATATTGTTATATTTCTATTTGATATGAAAATTAAATTTTGATAATTATAAACAAAATTCAATTTAATATAAAATATTTTCAATTTTCTCAACCACGGGCATATAAATTTAGAACAACCTGTATACAACAAATTGTTACATTTAATTTTAAGAAGTGATTAGAAGAAGCTTACGAAACTCGGGACAATGCGCTTAGAATAAACAAAGTGAATGGCGCGTACCATTATCGTTTTTCGCGGAAGGTTCGATCATTAGCCTATGCTAAATAAGACTCAGTGGAAATCGATAATAGGTCATTATCGTTGTTCGCGGAAGGTTCGATCATTAGCCTATGCTAAATAAGACTCAGTTGAAGTAGATAATAGGTCATTAAATTTTGTAAATAGTAGAAAGTAATTTTAGAATGGGAATTAACTTTTTTTTGAAATCCATTAAGCATATTTAGAAAGATTAAAAATTGGTTTTGAGGAAGACTGCGAATGAGAGTTGGTGGTGGAAGGTTGATTTGTGAATCTGGAAGGGATATTTAGAAAGTAGGGGAATGAATGACAAATAGAGATGAGAATGTTTTGAGCTGTCGAGAAGTGAAGTCTAGTAGTAGACGGTAGTGTACGGAGAGTGAGAGAGCCGGTGTAGTTCCGTGAGTGTGGAGATCTATCGTGGAACGAGAGGTAGGCCAGGTTGAGAGTAAAGAACCTCCTTGAGCCAAGAGTGTCCCGGTAGCTGATTGCAGTTTCGAAAAAGGTAGAACACAGCATCACGACAGAAGCAGGAACGAGAGCTATACGAGCTAATCTTCAAAGGAGAACATTACTGAAAGCCAGGACGAGGTTTTGATCGCAGCCAAGGATAGCAGGAAACGGGTCTTGTGTGAAGACATTCTCAGTTCACCAGAAAAAGGTCAGTCTCATTTGTTTGGACATGAATGTATGGGTTTTTCGTATTAAATACCACATTATAAATTGAAGAACATAATCCATAATATCAGAAAAGCTTCATCAAACTTAAATAGAATTGTTGCTAATAAATCCTAATAGTTAAAGGTTAATAAAAACTTTCAATTGGAAACCAAAAGGAAATAAGATTCCCATTTGTAAATGTTATGTTTAAGAATAATAAGATCTAGCACATATTAAGCAGTGATTGCCATTTAAATAAAATAAACATTATTTTGATTATAATTGTAACCCATATGTGTGTATTATTTTACTCTTTTCTTTCCTATCCCGATTAGGAACCATTGAGAAATACTGAGAAGCCACGTAAGTAAGTAATTAATTTTATAAAAAGCCCTGAGATTGAAAACATATTGATATGTGATCTGGTAAATTAATTAGATTATTATTAATGCATTGATTAAATTAAATGACATATAAGAATATTATCTCATATCAATAATCAAGATCACATCAACTGGCGCCCAACGTGGGGCATGGAAAAGTATTTCTAGTGGCAAATTTGAAGGATAGAAAGAGTAAAGCCGGTATTTGAAAATTTATATGCCTGTGGTAAAAAGTGAGATACTTACATTTGATAACATAAAATTTTAGATCTCTTTAGGTACAAATTTACATAACTGATTTAATATTTTATTTTTACGATATTTACATTTGATATATTTATTGACAATTTATAATATTTGGGTGAGAAAAAGTCGTCTTGGTAACATACTAGTAAAATTTCATATTTGGCGGGGATAGTACTTCTTGAAAACAAATGTCTATGACAAGAAGCCAAAGCAAGGACAACAAAAACCAAAAAGAACATTCAGATCAAGAGGAAAATTCAGACCAAGAAGATATTTTAGACACAACAATCATGGAAACAGGAATAGATAAACTATTACAACTGATGCAACTCCAGTCACAAAAACTGGATGACAATCAAAGAGAAACAAAACAAGCAATGGATGAAGCAAAAAGGACAATGGATAAAAATCAGGAGGAAACAAAACTAGCAATGGATGAAGCAAAAAGGACAATGGATAAAAATCAGGAAGAAACATCAAAGAAAATGGATGAAACACAACAAAAAATGGCTGAAACACAACAAAAATTGGATCAAAAAATGGATGAAACACAAAAAAAAATGAAACAAGCAATAGAAGAGAACAACAAGAAAATGGAGGAACGCATAGGAAAGTATGAAAAGGAAGTAAAAGGATGTTTAACAACAATGAAAAACGAGATGAAAGAACAAGAAATGAAAATTCAAAATAAAATGAAGGAGTTAACGAATTGCCAGAAAAAAGAAATGGAAAGTTTGGAAAACAAGTTGGAAAATGCTATTCAAGTAGACAGAGAAGAAGTGGAAAAAAGAATCACAGAAAAAAGAAGAGAAATGGTTATACATAGCACAGTGCCGTTCATAAATAGCCTAAAAAAGAAAATACAGCACATCGGAAATTTCGAAACAGCAAAAGAAACTATCAGAAACCATCTCAAATATGAAGCAAGCCTATGGTTCGATAGTAAAGAAGAAGAATTCGGCAATTGGCAACAATTTGAACAAAAATTTTTGAATTATTTCTGGGGAAAAGTCCAACAATTGGAAATTAACAAGGAATTGCAAAATGGGAAATACAATGATAGGATGGGGGTATCAGAAAGGACATATGCTTTACAAATTTACAATAATGCAAAGCATTTACAATATAATTACTCATCGGAACAATTAGTCGAACTGATTGCAAGACATTTCGAGGAAACGCTGGAAGACCATATCACATTGCAAAATTACAAAGACATAGATAGTTTATGCCAATTCCTACAAATAAGAGAATCACGTCTAAGAGAAAGAAAATCAAGAAGGTCGCGAGAAGATTACAGGCCCCGAGAAACACAAGATTACAGATATAGAAATCAAAATAGGAGGGACTATACAAGACGAGATTTTAATCCCAGAAGGGAAAACGAAAATAGAGACAACGGAAGAGGAAATTATGAACAAAGAAATAGGCAATGGAATGAGGATAGAAATCGAGAATACCAGAATAGAAACACCACACGCTCAAATCAAGAAAACAGAAATAATGGTAGACAAAATGAACAGGGATATCGAGAAAACCGAAACAGATCCGACAGACCAAGAGAAAATAGAAGAGAAGTAAATAATACCCAGACAGATGAATATGACGGAGAGAGACATTATGACGAAAATATAAACAACGATGAGCAACCGGCGTCTTTTCACGACGGCGCTCACTAAAAACCAAAAATCAAACAGGAATCTTTTGTCACCCCAAGGAGTTTATTAAATTGGCAGGAAACAACGAAAAGAAAAATGGAGTTAATTTAAAATTTGTGGATGGATTTATCAACGAGAAACCAATTAAAATTATGATAGACACTGGATCTGAAATAACATTGGTCAACAGAAAACTAATAGAAGAAGTTAACTTAACAAATTTAATTTACAAAATACCTAGGGTAAATTTAGTGGGCGCAAACAAACGGACATTGGCAACTATAAATGAAGGCATACGAGTAATGGTACGACTGGGTAAGAATATGTATGCACTACAATGTGTAATAATGCCAAACATGTCACATGACATGATAGTAGGAGTTGACGAATTGGCAGAAAAACATGTAGTGATAGATTTTAAAAATAATACGATGAAACTAACAGAAGAAAAAGAAAAAGAACAGGACAAGGAACATGAGAAACAAAATACGGACGAATCAGGTAAAGAACAAACAGTGGAAATGAATTTGGCAGCGAAGCAAGGACAAAGAAAAAAAAGGAGAAAAGGTCAGAAAAAGATAAAAGAAAATGAAACCTGTGGCTCCTCAAAAGAAGAGTTGAGCCCAGAAGAAGAAAATTTGAGAGTATCAGAAACAAAGGAAACCTGGGATTCCTCAAAAGAAGAGACGAGCTCAGGAGAAGAAGAAATAAAGCTAGAAAATGAAAGTGAAAAGAATATGATTGAAACAGTGGTATTTGAAGAGGAGGTATATGCAAACGAGGATGCAGAATGCACGGTAAACATGTGTGAAGAATCTGAGAAAAAGACAGAAAATTGATATGTGGAGAAGGGAAAGAAAAAGAATTGCGGTTGATGTTAAGAAACTACGAAAATTTGATCAATGAGGAAAACAGAGTGGCTAAAAAGTACGAACATTCATTTGAGGTGAAAAACTTGGGAAATTTTCGATCAAAGACTTACCCGATTCCATACAAGTATCGACAAGAGGTGAAAGAAGAAATAAATAAAATGTTGGAAGATCAAATCATCGAAAGATGTGATTCACCGTATGTTAACCCGATTGTGATAGTAAAGAAAAGCAATGGAGAATTGAGATTATGTTTAGATGCCAGGAATATCAACCAGCACACTGTATCACAATATGAATCACCTCTAAACATCGAGGCCATTTTTGGAAGAATCACCGGGTCACACATATTTTCGAAAATTGACTTAAAACACAGTTTTTGGTTGATACCGTTAGCTGAAAAGTGTAGAAACTACACCGCTTTTTCTATTGATGGTATTGTCTACCGGTTTAAGGTAGTGCCATTTGGATTGCAGAGTGCTTGTGCTGCACTCGTCCGAGCTCTACATACCATTTTGAATCGCCATGAAGATTTCATAGTTCATTATATCGATGATTTATTAATTTTTTCACAAGATACTCAGAGTCATCTGGAACACATAGAAATAATTCTGGAAGAATTGGACACAGCGGGATTGAAATTAAACATTGAAAAATGTAAATTTTTTCAAAAAGAAGTCATTTTTTTGGGTTTTCAATTGGACACCAAAACAGTAAGATTAGCCGAAGACAGAGTCAAGCTCATAGATGAATACCCAAGACCAACGAATTTGAAAACATTGAGAGGTTTTCTTGGCAATATTAATTATTTTAAAAAGCTGATTCCCGATTTGAGCCAAAAGGAAATCCCTCTGATAAAATTGCTTAAAAAAGGAATAAAATGGAATTGGAAAGAAGAACAGGAGGAAGCTTTCGAAACATTAAAACGAGAATTCGCAAAAGGAATTAAAATATACCACCCTATTTACAATTTACCTTTTATACTCCGAACTGATGCGTCCATACAAAAATTTGCAGGAGTTCTGTCTCAAATACAAAACGACCAAGAAGTGCCGATATGTTTTATATCTCGAGTGACTAAAACACATGAGAGAAAATATAGTGTTACAGAATTGGAGTTTGCCAGTGTACTATATTGCGTAAACAAATTGAGGTTTTACTTATTGGGAGCAAAATTCACAATCGAAACAGACCATGCAGCTTTAGTACTTATCATGAAGAATAGATTAGTAAATAATAGAATACATAGAGGCATTCTATTATTACAGGAGTATGATTTTGAGTTCCGATATATAAAAGGAAAAGACAACATAATAGCCGACGCTCTAACACGGGATGAGGACACCGGAAAAAAGGAAACAATTACTCTAGAGGTGGGACTAAATAGATTAATACAAGAAGAAGGGATATATTCGTTAAATGAGATAAGGACAAACCAGGAAGACCTAGAGGAAAGAGAGAAAAGAAGAGCGGAAGTAGAAAATAACATATATTTTAAGAGAATAGACGGAAAGGAACTATATTTAGTGACACAGACATTGGCCGAAAAGATAATAAAGAAATTACATGAGGACAATGGGCATATCGGTAGCAGAAAAGTTTGGCTCGTTTTTAGGGAAAATTACATCAGCCGACAGGATTACCGCATTGCAAAGGAAATTACCCAGAAGTGCGATGTATGTCAAAAATATAAGAGTCGGAATTTCAAAAACGAAAATGTTGCCAAAAATATTGAAGCCCGAAACAAACTAGACATTGTAGCAATAGATATGTTAAGCGATCTAATTATGACCACTAAAAGGAACAAACATATTCTGGTAATGGTGGATGTGTTTTCAAAATACGTAAAATTATATAGTTGCCGCACCACAAAGGGGGAAGAAATATTAAGAAAAATCGACAATTTTATAGCCATAGTAGGAACACCAAAAAAGATTCTACTGGACAATGCAACGTATTTCCGAAATGATCGTTTCAAGGGACAACTTCGAGAACGAGGAATAGAGACAAATTTTGTCAGCATCAGGCATCCACAGAGTAATCCGTCGGAACGATTCATACAGGAAGTGACGAAATTTCTTCGCATTGCAACAGATGGTCAACATCGCCACTGGGACAGGAAAATGGCGGAAATAGAAAGGTATCTAAATACAATTCCGAGCACAGTAACAAAAGAGACCCCAGAATACATCATGAAGGGTGTACTGCCGATAAGGCCATGGGAAGACCAAGAGCCAAAAGAATATCAACAGGTGATTGAAACCGTACAGAGAAGATTACGGCGAAGCAACGAAAAGTATATCCAAAGACAGGAACAAAATAGAAAAAGAAGACCAGTGACTTTCCAAAAGGGTGAAAAAGTACTCGTGAGGGCATTACGAGTATCAAATCTTCCTGGGGGCATTTGCGCAAAATTGATGCCTGTTTTCGAAGGCCCGTACATCGTAAATAATGAAAATGGGATAAATAGTTATGAGTTGAGGCACAGGAACTCGGAAAAGATCCGAGGAATTTATAATATTCACGATGTATACAAATATCACGAATAAAAGACAGAATTACATGAAGTAGATAGTAAGTTAGGATATAAGACGTAGATTAAAGTAAGGAAATATACAGGGAGTTGGTTTTGCCTCGAGAAAATTTATTTAAAAATGCAGATAAATTTTATCGAATACAAGGCGGGGATTTGTTATATTTCTATTTGATATGAAAATTAAATTTTGATAATTATAAACAAAATTCAATGTAATATAAAATATTTTCAATTTTCTCAACCACGGGCATATAAATTTAGAACAACCTGTATACAACAAATTGTTATATTTAATTTTAAGAAGTGATTAGAAGAAGCTTACGAAACTCGGGACAATGCGCTTAGAATAAACAAAGTGAATGGCGCGTACCATTATCGTTTTTCGCGGAAGGTTCGATCATTAGCCTATGCTAAATAAGACTCAGTGGAAATCGATAATAGGTCATTATCGTTGTTCGCGGAAGGTTCGATCATTAGCCTATGCTAAATAAGACTCAGTTGAAGTAGATAATAGGTCATTAAATTTTGTAAATAGTAGAAAGTAATTTTAGAATGGGAATTAACTATTTTTTTTTGAAATCCATTAAGCATATTTAGAAAGATTAAAAATTGGTTTTGAGGAAGACTGCGAATGAGAGTTGGTGGTGGAAGGTTGATTTGTGAATCTGGAAGGGATATTTAGAAAGTAGGGGAATGAATGACAAATAGAGATGAGAATGTTTTGAGCTGTCGAGAAGTGAAGTCTAGTAGTAGACGGTAGTGTACGGAGAGTGAGAGAGCCGGTGTAGTTCCGTGAGTGTGGAGATCTATCGTGGAACGAGAGGTAGGCCAGGTTGAGAGTAAAGAACCTCCTTGAGCCAAGAGTGTCCCGGTAGCTGATTGCAGTTTCGAAAAAGGTAGAACACAGCATCACGACAGAAGCAGGAACGAGAGCTATACGAGCTAATCTTCAAAGGAGAACATTACTGAAAGCCAGGACGAGGTTTTGATCGCAGCCAAGGATAGCAGGAAACGGGTCTTGTGTGAAGACATTCTCAGTTCACCAGAAAAAGGTCAGTCTCATTTGTTTGGACATGAATGTATGGGTTTTTCGTATTAAATACCACATTATAAATTGAAGAACATAATCCATAATATCAGAAAAGCTTCATCAAACTTAAATAGAATTGTTGCTAATAAATCCTAATAGTTAAAGGTTAATAAAAACTTTCAATTGGAAACCAAAAGGAAATAAGATTCCCATTTGTAAATGTTATGTTTAAGAATAATAAGATCTAGCACATATTAAGCAGTGATTGCCATTTAAATAAAATAAACAATATTTTGATTATAATTGTAACCCATATGTGTGTATTATTTTACTCTTTTCTTTCCTATCCCGATTAGGAACCATTGAGAAATACTGAGAAGCCACGTAAGTAAGTAATTAATTTTATAAAAAGCCCTGAGATTGAAAACATATTGATATGTGATCTGGTAAATTAATTAGATTATTATTAATGCATTGATTAAATTAAATGACATATAAGAATATTATCTCATATCAATAATCAAGATCAAATCAATATATATATATATATATATATATATATATATATATATATATATATATATATATATATACGTCTTCATATCAAGGCGAGATCCGACTAAATCGAGGACAACCCGAGATCCACCAATAGGAAATTAATTATTGGAGTATATTGTTCATAACTATCTTTATAATTAACATATTAGTCATGGCACACTTAGAGGGGAAAATATTTTTAAACTTAAATTTTTCTGATAAATTTACTGCGAAACGAGATCCGTAGCTGAAAAGGAAAGGGGAAGACTTATATACGGAATTTTAGATATTTACCGATCACACACTGATGCCAGCTCTAAAGAGTATTAGTCGAGCGACCAGAGCTCGTGTTGTATTGAATATTTCCCACGATATACAGACACAGAAGATAGATAATGTACATAGTGGGCGGAGACAATGACCGCAGCAACAGAGTTATCTCGAATTCTTTATGTAACTTTTAAGTATCGCTTCTTTCATGTCTTCAACGTATACCGTAGTTTTCTTTAAATTTTGAATTTATTGTGTATAAACT
The DNA here is from genome assembly GCF_917563875.1 of Diabrotica virgifera virgifera. Classification (NCBI taxonomy): domain Eukaryota; kingdom Metazoa; phylum Arthropoda; class Insecta; order Coleoptera; family Chrysomelidae; genus Diabrotica; species Diabrotica virgifera. The sequence continues at coordinate 97,278,480 of NC_065451.1, read as the reverse complement.
AGGTATATCTACTACCCTCTTCAACTATATAGATTTACCTTTCAGAAAGTCCCTTGCATAAGGATGTGAAAAAAGAAAAATACTTCACAAATAATAACCATTTAATAATGATAATTTGCAATACAATATTTTAAAACTATGCATTACTATTCTTAAAAAACACTTACTACGAAACAAAAATGTAATTATTATATTCTTAAATAATATAAATTGTTACAAAATAATTTAAATGGTTGCTTGTTTTAAAAATACATTACAAAAAAGTACAAATTTTTATAATGATTAAAATTTAAAAAATATAATAACTCAAGTAGTCCAGAGAAATAAGATTTTTCTCGTGACACATCTGCCTCCAGGCCGAAACCAAATTTTTTGAGTAGAATGGACATCTATATTAATAACCTATATGTTTCCTGCAGCCGATTTTGATGATATAAACAAATGAAGATCAAAAAACGATAAATTTTCGCTTTTTTCGTCTATTAGCAAAAAGTTAAGCGTTCTAAACAAATTTGCGAGTAAGAAACTCATAATCCGTATAAAAAACTTCAATATGGCGTTCGCTGGATATGTCTATCCTTATTGGTTGCTTAGAAAATTGCAAAATAAATCATAAATTTTGAGTTTTTATAAATATTCATAACTTATGTAAAAATTAACTTAGAACCTTCTTATTTCACGAAATGCTGAAACTTCTTGTGCTTAAATTATATTTGAAATTTCATAGCAATTGGTCAAATAGTTTAAAAGTTATTTAATTTGTTTATCCCAAATTCATTTTCTTTGCAACGCTATAAGTCAGAAAATTATGAGGTTACAGTAATACTTCGGACAGTTTATGAAAGAAGAACATTTATACTATTGTAAATAAAAATTTACTAGTAAATGTTGCATTTACTAGTAAATAAAAATTGATATAACTCTATTTGTTGTGATTTTTTTCCAAACATACGGCCGAAGAAAAAATATTGTTCCAGTAAAGGGGCAGCAACAGTTCGTGCGCACAAAAATAAAATTTCCCCAGATCTACTGAAAAACTGGACGTTTCACAACATCTGGCAACAGCGCCTCCCATAAGAGCCTGTGTGTTAGAGTGAGATAGAAAATCAATTTTTCCCCAGATTCTGGGGAAATTTTAAAAAAATTTTAAGGTCCATTCTGGTCATTTTTGACGCTTTGTTTGGTGGAGGCCGACGACTTGTTGGATCGTATCATTGGAAAGGGGAAGAAAAATGGGGATGAACATAGTATGTGTTGTATGCATCGGAGCAGGCCAGAAAGGCATTACGTCATATCTTTGTTTCTATTGGTCGGAGCGGGGTGTTAGGTGGCTCGTTGGAAAGGGAAGGGGATATTAAATATGCTCGCATGAAAAACAAACGCAAAAACATTGCCAAAACGGCACTATATCGTATCATCGTTTCTACTATATCGATCATCGTGTATGAGGTCTTGGTGGAAAGCGGAAGGCTGAAGGAATATGTTAACATGAAAAACAAATGCAAAGACATTGCCAAAACGGCACTATATCATATCTTCGTTTCTATTGGTCCAATTCGTGTGAATATGGTCTCGTTGGGAAAAAGAGGGGATATTGAATATGTTAACATAAAAACAAAGATGTCAGCAATGACAAAACAGCATTATATCATATCTTCGTTGCTATTGATTTTAGCGCAACAGACATCGAAGGGAAGGAGACACATGGCAACACTGCCAAAACGGTGATATATTTGTTGCTATTGGAGATATTTTGACCTGTCAACTTAATGGGGATTCCACGTCTATTACAGTTCTTCGCCTAATCATGCCACCTGTCGGCTGCAACATGTAACTATGCCCAAGCCCTCTAGAAGAACGTATACCATTCTTACAGTATGACCAAACCATCAAACATCCGATCACAGTTGATAATCTCGTCATACAAATCGCCACCTGTCGGCTGCAACACGTAACTATGCCCAAGCCATCTAGAAGAACGTATACCATACTTACAGTATGACCAACAAACATCCTCGATCTCCCTCCAATCATACATTCCTACAATGAACATATACCATTCTTACGCTGTGGCCAAACCAGCAAACATCTCACGTACAAGTCTTTTCTACGGAAAGTTGGGTAGTATCATGAAAATCACCAAACAAAAAAAATGGTATTGCGATTCGCATACTGTATTTTATCTACGGCAAGGAGGGTAATATTATGTAGGTTGGTATTTTACTTTTATAGTTAAATAATCGTCTATTCAATATATAAGAGACTACATTTGCCTTCTAGTTTTTATGTTTATTATTAGCTCTAATCCTTCCGTAAACGGAACATAATAATGTATACAACGTTTATATGATATATAAACCTTCGGTGTAGAATACTATGACGTTCCCCCACTCATGGAAAATTCACAGATACACGATAGAATACTATGACGTTCCCCCACTCCTTCAAAATTCACAGATACATGATAGAATGAATAAAGCAAAAATCAGTATCATTCAATCATTCGATGAAGCAAGATGGAAAAAATTGAGTTGTTCAGAGGTCCGAACGCAGTCAGAAAAATTAAGCAGTTAAATGTAGATGATATACTTATTGATCAATGGATGACAAACACAAAAGTTACCTGCTACATCCTTTATGTCAGCGGAGTACCAGCATCATTTGTACTCTTATCGAAACGTGACTTTGATCCACTTGGACAACATGATGTACCAAGAGTATTAGAATACGTATACACTTTACCTAATCATCGGAGAAGAGGATATGCATGCAAACTTATACATCACATAAAGAAAAATAATGAATTCACTGCGTTCTGCTCCAACGAAGAATCTGAACGGCTTTTTTTAAAAAGCAAATGTATTAATCACGGCTTAATGAATTATAATGTAATGTTTAGATATCCATAATAAATTTATATAAAATATATCTTGTCTTATTTCTTACACGTTTAATGTACTTGTAAATAATAGATGGTGTAGCTTACAATGACAATACATAAAGATGCATGAAACTGTCATGGTTATTAATCCTATTTGATATCGCCCAATAGAAATATGGGGTATAATAAAATGAATGAAGAGATAAAGAAATGATAAAAATAAAACTTTTTTCATTTATCCACTCACTTATGCGGTCAAAAAAAACCTTAAAAAGGAAAAGGTATCTGCTGTTGCCATGCAACGCAGCAGTAGCACACACAGTAAAAACACATCCATCCTTGTTTGCATACAACAATACACTGTTCCATAATATAAGAATCAATTTATAAATAATCACATAAAGCATATGATAGAGTGCCAAAGAGGCCTTATACATAACATGTTGTTAAAACAGACATCATAACGTAATTTGTCATTCAAAATCCTGTAATTTGAGGTGCTACATGATAAGATTCGACATATCAGGCAAATAATATAAGATAGAGGGCCAAAGAGGCCTTATACATAACATGGTGTTAAAACAGACATCTTAACGTAATTTGTCATTCAAAATCCTGTAATTTGAGGTGCTACATGATAAGATTCAACATATCAGGCAAATAATATAAGATATAACGCCAAAAAGGCGTTATACGTGACATGTTGTTAAAACAAACATCATAACGTAATTTGACATTCTAAATCCTGTAATTTGAGGTGCTACATGATAAGATTTGACATATAATGCGAATAATATAAGATAGAGGGTCAAAAGGGCGTTATACGTGACATGTTGTTAAAACAAACATCATAACGTAATTTGATATTCTAAATCCTGTAATATGAGGTGCTACATGATAAGATTTGACATATAATGCGAATAATATAAGATAGAGGGTCAAAAAGGCGTTATACGGGACATGTTGTTAAAACAAACATCATAACGTAATTTGACATTCTAAATCCTGTAATTTGAGGTGCTACATGATAAGATTTGACATATAATGCGAATAATATAAGATAGAGGGTCAAAAAGGCGTTATATGTGACATGTTGTTAAAACCGACATCACAACGTAATTTGTCGTTCAAAATCCTGTAATTTGAGGTGTCATACAATGAGATTCACCATACAATGCTAATAATAAACGATAATGTGTCAAAAAGGCGTTATACATGACATGGTGTTAAAACAGATATCACAACGTAATTCATCATTCAAAATCCTTTAATTTGATGGGTCATACAGTGATTTCTGATTATCCGTTCCAAAGATACATGGTACATTGCCATAACGGCCTAAGTGATAACTTGGTTGAACTGTAAATGCTTATTTATTGTTATTGACGTTAAAACAAAGCCATTAGCATAGAAAAATCTCTTATCGCAGTTCGATCTCTAGCAAATCCTAAGTAGCTCAATTTTGCACCAAGTGCTCCGTGCAATATATCATTAGAAAGGTCTTTTCATACATATTAAGAAAATCACTGACCAAGTGTGTTACGGTCATTATTTATGGCTGAAAACAACAAAAAACTACAAATTCTCAATGTACTATATTGACACAAAATGTACTTATATGGTACCAAAAAAGGCCTTATACAGAACATTGTGTTAAAACAGACATCACAACGTAATTCGTCATTCAAAATCCTTTAATTTGATGGGTCATACATTGATTTCTGATTATCCGTTCCGAAGATACAAATATTTGTATAAAATTACGAAAAATCGAATAATTTGAAATATTTACAAAAATATTTTAAGTTGTTTGTTAACATGCCGGATGCGTATGGTTGATAAGAAAGAATGTAGACGTTATTTTTGCAACAACAGGAATCCGTTAAAGATATAACAAGCCACAATGCTAAAAGGCCGGATGGAGTTGGTTGATAATATATACCCACAGTTGTTATTTGTGTAAATGTTATCGTATATTTTTAAAACCACAAGGTCTTGTTTTTGCAAAAACACATTCAAACATTTGATCACGTTCATGCTGCGTGAATTTCGCTTATAAATGCTGAAACAGACGAGCATATACCATAGTCGACATCTGACAGTTTCTACAGTATAGTTGCAGTGTTCAGTGAAAGATATTCAATTAAGGTAAGCGATTTTGTTGTTTATTTTACATATGGTTTTTTGTGAATTTATTGGTTTGCTATTTTGTTAAATAATTCTGATGTACATGTGTTTCTTTTTATCTATGGGTAATACTGGTTTTAATTCTCTCTTCCCAACTTGTTTGCAGGTCTTCTAGGTATTTATGATTCTTGTATCTATATATACTTCTCTTAAAATAAAATGTGTGTACTATAGGTGATTTTATTCTTATATTCAATGTGATTTATTATAAGTAATTTTATTACTTGTTTTTATATATCATAGGATGTATCTGTCGCTAATATTTTTAACTGATTTTACGTTTTATCCCTAAAATAATAATATCTGTTTATGACTCATTTCTACTGTACTTTTTTCATCTTTTAATATTTCCTTGTTACATAAATAAATGAGGTAGGTTTTTACATTAAGATAATCATATTTTACTACTTAGTTCTTATTTTCTAATACTTTCATGGTCTAGAATCCGCATATGGCCCGGAATCGGTATGCCGATACGTGGCCACTTTCATGCACCAGAATAGCCATGTGGCGCAGAATCGGTATGCCGATACGTGGTCACTTTCATGCACCAGAATCCGCATATGGCCCAGAATCGGTATGCCGATACGTGGTCACTTTCATGCACCAGAATCGCCATGTGGCTCAGAATCGGTATGCCGATACGGGGGTCACTTTCATGCACCAGAATCCGCATGTGGCCCCGAATCGGTGGTATGCCGACTCCCGGACACTTTCGTTTTCAAGAATAGTAACTTTTTATGATACATTTAGCGCGGTACTCCGTCTTCTTTTAGCACATTTTTCTTGTTATCTGCATTAGGATAATAGTATTTTACCGTTTAGTTCTTATTTTCTAATTTGAATTATAAATATGTTTTATTTCATGTTTTTTTTTCAGGCATGTATTATGCAACACCTGTCCGTATATTTCTGAATAATTTTATGATTTATTTCAGTATCTTTTTATGCCGCATTCTACCGTACTTTTGCTTTTCAACAATATACAATCAAGCGTAGCTGTCATTTATATTTTATATACGACCAAGCGTAGCTGGTATTTATTTTTAACAGTGTGATAATAATCGTGTTGCATTTTCTATTTTATGTACGACCCAACTTATTTTTATTTTTAAAAATATATTGACAATCTTTGTACTGCATTGGGTTAGTAAATAAGAAACAATATGAGTCATTTTATTATTTTATTTAAATTTTTTTATACTAGTACATTATTACAGTTTTTAATTAAAAACTAAATGCCCTAGTCGATTTATTTTAACATTTTTATCCATGGGTTCAACGGCATAATGGTTAAACGATGATGTCTCGTAATCTATGCTTGTGCGCTGTTTAAATTGTCGGTCAGAGCGTTCATCACTCTTACGATGTTTTTTCTCAGTTTTCCGAACATTTTCACAGGGGCTTCGACGCATGTTTGAGTTATTTTTAAACAAAGGTTTTATGATCTTATTAAATTTATCCGGGAATGCTTGATGCCTCAAATATCCTCGGGAATCTCTATGAACACCTGTGACTTCTAATATTTTTTATAGTTTAGGTTATCATTTGGTGTAAAGTCTTGAGGATACATATAAAATTATAAAAGTATATAGCCCACAAGTAGCCTTGTACTTGCTATCGTTAATCAGTATATTCTTAGGAGCAAATTTGATTTCCGTATCACCCATTAGCCATTTATCAGTTTTCCAAACATAGTGTGGACCATAAGCTCTATCAAGGTCTGGTGAATGATGCCAATATTTTTGAAGGTGTTCATCTTCTTCATCTGTGCTTTCTTCATCCTTCTGGCGCATATTTCTCAAACGATTGTTTTGGTGTCCGCTGGTCTCTTCATGCTTCTCTGTCTGATGTGAAGTTTTCAGATAATTGTTTAGTTCTCCAAGAGGTTCAGTACTAGGTGTTAAAACTGTTTTGAGTTGTTGTTCACGTTGCATTATTATTTTGAGTGAATTATACTTTTTCTAATAACTTAGCAAGCTGCTTAACACGATGTTCACCGTTAATTTTCTTGTATCTGAATGCCGTTTCTCTAGTTAACACCTTTATCTATATCCGCTGACTCGCATCTGACATATAGCTAACATGCATCTGGCATACATCTGACTTGCATCTGACTAGCATCTGACTTGCATCGGACTTGGCGCTAACCGTTAAATTATCGCTGTATAACCTCAGACATAACGCTGAATCATAGTTTACTTCATGCAGTAATCACGTGACACAGAACGTCACAGTAACTAACAGAACGTGACAGTAACTAACAGAGCGTTACGTGAATGACGTAAATCACGTGACAGTACTCAACAGAACGTGACAGAACGTGACGTAAATCACGTGACAGTACTCAACAGAACGTGACAGAACGTGACGTAAAATAACGTGACAGAACGTGACGTAAAATAACGTGACGTAAAATAACGTGACAGAATGTGTCAGCACCTAACAGAACGCGACAGAACGTGTCAGCACCTAACAGATCGTGACGTAAAATAACGTGACGTAAAATAACGTGACAGAACGTGTCAGCACCTAACAGAACGCGACAGAACGTGTCAGCACCTAACAGATCGTGACGTAAAATAACGTGACGTAAAATAACGTGACAGAACGTGACGTAAAATAACGTGACGTAAAATAACGTGACGTAAAATAACGTGACAGAACGTGTCAGCACCTAACAGAACGCGACAGAACGTGTCAGCACCTAACAGATCGTGACGTAAAATAACGTGACGTAAAATAACGTGACAAAACGTGGCGTAAAATAACGTGACGTAAAATACCGTGACGTAAAATAACGTGACGTAAAATAACGTGACAGAACGTGACGTGAACGACGTAAATAACGTAACAGTACCTAACTCTCTCTATCTCTCTCTCTCTCTCTCTTTCTCTGCTATCACACTTTCTTTGCGCTCAACAACCTTTTTGCTACAAGCATCAATGACGTACTTCCTATTAACAAGTGATATATTGTTTGTAACAATATAACCTAATTCTTTAATTATTCGTTTTATAGCTAAGTAGGTCATTGTCAATAACTGAGTTGTATATAAAAAACAATTACTTCAAAAATTTATTTATTTTTTCCTAAGTATCTTTGCTACAGTAATAAAAATATTTTTTCGTATTTCCAACAGACCTGCAGGAGCCTCTTTAAAATAGGCAGTCGTCGATTTGCTTTTCTGAAAATCATGATAAATATTCCACATTTTTATGTCTTCGCCGCTTTTACACATAAACATTCCTTTTTTCATCGTAAATTCTATTTGATGAGGTAGATGATGTTTTGTAATTGCATCTGTTGGGTCGTATACTATTTCGTATGTTCATTCCAGAAATGGGGCGTAATTACAATCCCATTTGAGTAGAACTTTGCATCTACTACCACCTCTGTCTTTATCCCATACTGGCTGGCAACTTCATGAAATATTAAACTAGCCGGTAAACACACGCCTGCGTAGCTGGCTCGAATAAATTCTTGCTCGATACATGTCTTAATCAAGTTTAGCTGAATGTGCTGTTTCATACTGGAGCAACTGCTGTGCCTGCTTTGACGGTTATTCGAAGAATGAAAACTTATTGTGTTATCGAGTGTGTTAGTGATGAAAGTGGCGGGAGTTTTCTCGCCGAAATATTATGCAAATTTAACTGAACAGTTTTCAATGTCGTGTTTATTCATCATATCTCGATATATGTATATCGGTTCTCTTCATACATTTTCCACAACTTTCGCTAAGTAGCTGACATCTATCATAATTATGTTGCCCATTTTTCAAATATTTTCGTAACTAGACCAGGAAGAAGAATTATATGAAACCCACTTTCAATTCCTAACCATGAATCCTTCTTGTGATAGAATGATGAAGAATTAACTATGAATGAGTCGACTTATAATTTTATGTGCCTGCTCCAATCTAATCATCACAAAGTATCTTTTACTTTCTGGTAATATTTGTTCTAAGTTGGCCGTACTGCTTCTTTTTATGTTGGTAGTACTGATACTTCCTTGAAAAATTAACCAAGTTTAATAAATGTCTTAAATGCAGCATTTTTACATTGATTCTTATGGAAGAACAAGCACAAATTCACACATTTCAGGGGCCTTCTGAGCATAACATAATACCATTTAGTTTTCCGTCCGACTAGAAGTATATTTAATACCTTACATTACGGCATTTTCTTCATTCTGTTTCAGATATTCCTAGCGTTCAGACGTGTGCTCTGGTGAGTTTTATATAGTTCAGAAGTGTGCTTTGGTGAGTGATATATTTTAAAAATTTTTTGATTTTTTGAAAATTTGTGGTTTTTATCACAATTTGTAGTTTTTTTTTTTTGAAAATTTATTTTTGAGTTTTTTTGTTAATTCTCTAGTTTTACGAAAATTTTACATTTTAATTTAGCTTTGAATTTGCTTAAAATGTCTATAATTGCTGATTTAATTGTTAAAATCGCATCCATCTTGGGATTAATCCCAAACAATTATAATGATGAAAAGATACGAGAAGGCCTCATGAAATGTAATAAGGCAATCAAAAATATCTGGGACTCTATGAGATATGCTAAGACAATGGGGGAGAAACAGCATTTGGAAGCCCAGATACGGCAAGTGAAAACGCTTCTAAATCAGTTAAAGGTCGAACAAAAGAAGGGGGCGGGACTGACACCTACAAAGGAGACTGCAAAGCATAGGGTACAATGGGATGACTCTTTATCTGCGTTCAACTCACGAATTCGGACTGGGGTCATCTCAAACCTTAAACACAAGGACCCTGGCAGTTTTCTAGTGGATTGCAAAGCCCTGTTCAAGCGGCGAATTCAGAACGCACTAAAGAAAGAGGCGGCAGTTAAGGTGAATATAGCATTTGGTGGAGAATTCGAGATTGCTCAAGGCGATAAGATGATCAATGAAACGAAGTACTTTACTACTTCAAACTCAGCCATATATCGGGACACGAATCTTGATGAATGGTTCGAGAAAAAAGTAGTGGAGCCCATCAGCCGAGACTTGGAAGAATTCCAAGAACGTGATTCCGGATGGGCTCTAAAGGCAGTTGTTAACCTGGGGGTGAATATAAACAAATTTACACCGCAACTTGGCTCCTCCTACATTGAACTTCCTCCTCAGATTAAGAGAAAAGAAGCATGCGTAAATGTCAAAAATGATGATGAGGCATGCTTTGCATGGGCAATTGTATCGGCGTTATATCCTGCTACCAAAGATGCTCAAAGAGTTTCCAAATATCCACACTATTCTGATGTATTGAAATTAAAAGGTATTCAGTTTCCAATGACCATCAAACAAACTCCTAACTTTGAAAAACAAAACAATATATCCATTAACGTATATACTTTGAAAAAGGAGAAGAAGAACTATACGACCCTCCCAATCTTGCTAACAAAGAACAGAAAGGATAAACATATAAATCTTCTTCTGATTCAAGATAATTATGACGAGCCGCCTACTCAGTACCATTACGTTTGGATTAAAAATTTATCCCGCCTCCTTTCCAAGCAGCTTAGCACCGAAGATGGAACAAAATATTTCTGTGATGCCTGCCTGCATTACTTTCGATCACAGGAACAGTTAAATGCTCATAAGACATGCTGCAAAGGTCGATCAGATGTTATCTGTGATAGGTGCTTACAACCGTTTTCATCATCAAAACAGCTTGAAGCCCACACCACCGATTGCGTAAGAATTAATGAAACAGCCATCAAACTGCCAGACGAGAGTAGAAAAATGCTAAGATTTAAGAATTATAGGAATAAGATTAAAGCCCCCTTCGCCGTATATGCAGATCTCGAAAGTACATTGAAACGTACGGGAGATCCTAAGAAGTATCAGGAACATATTCCTGTAGCAGTTGGGTATTTCTTCAAATGCTCATATGATGATACTCTCTCTTTTTATAACTCTTATCGAGGAAAGGACTGCATGAAATGGTTTGCAGATGAACTTAATCGGCTTGCTGAGAATGTATCTACAGTGTTTATGTGTCCATATGATATAAATATAACATCTCAGCAGGAAAGAGATTTTCATGCAGCCACTCATTGTCATATCTGCGAGCAGCGCTTCTCCCCCAGTGATAAGAAAGTCCGAGACCACGATCACATGATTCCTGAACATAACTACAGAGGGGCGGCCCATGAAGGGTGTAACATTAATTACAAGGATGCTCACACTATCCCAGTGATATTTCATAACCTTAGCGGTTATGACGCTCACTTCATTGTTAACGATATTGCTACACACATCAAAGGTCCAGTAGATCTTCTTCCTATTACTAAGGAGAAATATATCTCTTTTACGAAACATATCGATCATGCTCGAATTAAATTCCGTTTTATCGATAGTTTTCGATTTATGGCTTCTTCTCTCGATAAGCTCTCTTTGTATTTGACAGAATATCCTAATCTCTGCTCTCAATTTTTATCACTATCTGAGGAGAATTTCAATCTTCTAACTAAGAAAGGTATTATGCCATATGATTATATCGATTCATTCCAAAAATTCAATGAAACATGCCTACCACCACAGGAAGCATTTTACAATAAACTTGAGGATAAACCATGCCCTCGTCGGCATTATCGTAGAGCCCAAGATGTCTGGTCTTCATTCTCCTGCTCCACTCTCGGGGATTATATCGATTTATACATGAAAACGGATATTCTCCTTCTTGCAGACGTCTTTGAGCAATTTCGATCCAGTTGTCTTAAAACATATAATCTTGACCCAGCTCATTACTTTACTCTTCCCGGCTTCACGTGGGATGCAATGCTTAAGCATACAATACAGGAACTGGAGCTTTTAACAGATCCAGATATGTTTTTGTTTGTGGAGCGTGGTATTCGTGGTGGTTTGAGTCAAGTATGCTCGAAACCTCGCGTCCACGCTAATAACAAGTATATGACATCTTACGATCCATCGAAGCCCGACTCCTATCTCATGTATTTCGATGTCAATAATCAATATGGCTGGGCAATGTCGCAATTCCTTCCGTATGGAGGGTTCGAGTGGGTTGATGTCAACATCGATGTTCTGTCCATACCTGACGATGCTTCTGAAGGGTACTTTCTCGAGGTCGATCTGGAGTACCCCCAACATATTCACGATCGTCATAAGGATCTTCCGTTTTGCCCCCAATCATTGAACCCTAAAACTATGCTTCCTCCTAAACCACCGCGAGAGCAAACCAAATTAATGGCTACCCTTCATGATAAAGAAAGATACGTAATTCATTACAGAACTTTAAAGCAAGCGCTAGCACACGGATTGGTGCTCAAAAAGATTCACCGAGTCCTAAAATTTAAGCAGAGTCCCTGGTTAAAATCGTACATTGACTTGAATACAAATCTCCGGAAGGCAGCGAAAAATGAATTTGAGAAAAATCTCTTCAAGCTGATGAACAACGCTGTGTTCGGCAAGACCATGGAGAATGTGCGCAAGCGCGTTGACATTAAATTGCTTACTGAATGGGAGGGTCGTTACGGAGCAGAAGCTAGAATAAGTAGTCCCCTGTTTAAGAATGCTACTATTTTTAATGAAAACTTGGTAGCTGTCGAGATGCATAGAGCGGAAATATGGTTGGATAAACCAATATACGTGGGCATGAGTATATTGGATTTGGCTAAAACCACGATCTATGATTTTCACTATGGGTATTTAGATAGAAGGTTTGGTGAGAACTTTACGACTTGCTATACAGATACTGATAGTGTGATCGTAGAGATACGGGAAAAAGATCCATATGAAGCTATGAAAACAGACTGCCATCAGCACTTTGACACGTCTGACTATCCTAAAGACAATATTTATAGCATCCCCCAAGTTAATAAAAAAGTACTTGGACTGATGAAGGATGAGAATAATGGCTGCATTATGACAGACTACATAGGGCTCCGATCTAAATTATACACAACAAAAGTAGCTATCACAGATAATGACGTCATGAAACTGAGGGGAAAGTTAATAGATCAGGAGTATGAGGACGATGAGATTGAAATACTTATTAAAAATTATGGTGTAACAAAGAAGGCGAAGGGGGTTAAGATGAGTGTGGTTCAAAATAAAATTTCTTTTCATGACTACGTAGAATGTATGGAGACCATGACAACAAAGATCGCCGCGCAAAATCTTATACGCTCTGATAAACACCAAGTTTATACTATAACACAGAGCAAGATTGCGCTCAGCCCCACTGACGATAAAAGATATCACCTTCCGGAGTCATATGATACGCTTTCGTGGGGACACTATCTAGTTGATAATCTTAAGATGGATGTTGAATAAAAAAATATCAGCTCCGACGTTAGTGAATCTGGTGTAGATATGATAGAGTAGATCTACTACTCATTATCATGGTTCAAGGTACGATAGGCTAGTCCTCTTCTATAGCATTTATCCTTGATCATTTGATTAACTTTAAGATGGATGCTGATTGAATATGATCATTTTTTTAAACTTTATTTATTACAACTACAATATTGATAAATACATCTGAATCATACACTTTTTTATTATATTCCTCTCAACATCCTGTAATATCACTCATCATTTTTATATAATTAAATATTATTTAGCTGATTGAATATAATCATTATCAAACTTTATTATTACAGATAACATATTGTTAAATATATCAGAAGCAGACCCTTTTATTATATTCCTTTTCTCAGCCTTTCCCGCATTCATCGTTTTTATATAATATGATAATTGTATTAGATCATAGTTATGCATCTCAAAATTAAGTAAAATTATTAAGATTAGCACATATAAAAAAAGATGTTTAGTTATGACCACTAAAAAGATATCTGATATGGACCAAAATAACTGGCAAATTAATGAGCCGTTCTGGTTAACTCTAGAACCGTTGCTCGTGTAGCCTCCAAGTTAAGACGATCGATAACTTAATGGTCTTCTTTTTCCCCGATTTAGTTTTAAGTCTTCGATAGCCTGTCACAAAACAGGAGTCGGAGATTTCTCTAGTTTTAAGATTAGATAACCTAGAGCTATCGCATTTACCCTCAATAATTCATTTTGAATACTATAGTATCTAATGAATTAGAATTAACACCAAAGTATCGATGTTTTAACATTAATAGGAATACGTAAAAGATGTTCAACAGATCAGTAAAAAGATGTCTACTAAACCAAGTTAGATAATAATGTGCTTATCTTAGTATGTAAGTTAAGTATATGGTTATCATTAAATATATTGTCATATAATGTAAAATAATTCATTCCTACTAACCATCAACTCTACTAACATGGCGGTCGATGTAGTCGTACCTTCACGTTGGTGACTGCTGTTAAGAACATATTTTGGTTTTTTTTTTAACAAATTTATGTTCGACCGAATTGACTACTTATCATTCATTGCATGCTTACATCATTTTTTATATATCGCTTTAGCTACATTCCAGGGCTTAGATACTAACATTATTTTATTAACATTTACTGATACTTATTACATTTAATTATTACTTACTGCTTGACTATCCTTGCAAACATTTTTTTTCAGACAGTCCATGTAGCTCTACACACTAAATTAATTTATGGTCATAGGTAACATACAGTTCATGTATTTTATATTTCGATAATACTACTCATTACACTATGTTAAATACCTTTTCTTTGTCAATATATACATCATATCAGTATATCAAACAATTGTTTGTGTTATGCTATATTGTTATGTGATTTTTCTAAACATATATTTCCATTTTTTTACCTGAGACCGGAAGTACAATGCTAACCTACATAGTATTACCCTCCTTGCCGTAGATAAAATACAGTATGCGAATCGCAATACCATTTTTTTGTTTGGTGATTTTCATGATACTACCCAACTTTCCGTAGAAAAGACTTGTACGTGAGATGTTTGCTGGTTTGGCCACAGCGTAAGAATGGTATAAGTTCATTGTAGGAATGTATGATTGGAGGGAGATCGAGGATGTTTGTTGGTCATACTGTAAGTATGGTATACGTTCTTCTAGATGGCTTGGGCATAGTTACGTGTTGCAGCCGACAGGTGGCGATTTGTATGACGAGATTATCAACTGTGATCGGATGTTTGATGGTTTGGTCATACTGTAAGAATGGTATACGTTCTTCTAGAGGGCTTGGGCATAGTTACATGTTGCAGCCGACAGGTGGCATGATTAGGCGAAGAACTGTAATAGACGTGGAATCCCCATTAAGTTGACAGGTCAAAATATCTCCAATAGCAACAAATATATCACCGTTTTGGCAGTGTTGCCATGTTTCTCCTTCCCTTCGATGTCTGTTGCGCTAAAATCAATAGCAACGAAGATATGATATAGTGCTGTTTTGTCATTGCTGACATCTTTGTTTTTATGTTAACATATTCAATATCCCCTCTTTTCCCAACGAGACCATATTCACACGAATTGGACCAATAGAAACGAAGATATGATATAGTGCCGTTTTGGCAATGTCTTTGCATTTGTTTTTCATGTTAACATATTCCTTCAGCCTTCCGCTTTCCACCAAGACCTCATACACGATGATCGATATAGTAGAAACGATGATACGATATAGTGCCGTTTTGGCAATGTTTTTGCGTTTTTTTTCATGCGAGCATATTTAATATCCCCTCCCCTTTCCAACGAGCCACCTAACACCCCGCTCCGACCAATAGAAACAAAGATATGACGTAATGCCTTTCTGGCCTGCTCCGATGCATACAACACATACTATGTTCATCCCCATTTTTCTTCCCCTTTCCAATGATACGATCCAACAAGTCGTCGGCCTCCACCAAAAAAAAGCGTCAAAAATGACCAGAATGGACCTTAAAATTTTTTTAAAATTTCCCCAGAATCTGGGGAAAAATTGATTTTCTATCTCACTCTAACACACAGGCTCTTATGGGAGGCGCTGTTGCCAGATGTTGTGAAACGTCCAGTTTTTCAGTAGATCTGGGGAAATTTTATTTTTGTGCGCTCGAACTGTTGCTGCCCCTTTACTTGTTCCTAACTCATGCGGAAAGTGTCTTTCCCGCACTCGACTGCTTGCCCAAACTCCGCTATCGCGTCGTTCGGATCAACGGCAGTCGCGTGCGGGAAATTATCACTTTCCGCAATAGTTAGGAAAATAACTATTTTCTACGAGCTTGCAAAAATGTCTACTTTTCCGCACGCGTTTTAGTTTAGAAAGTTTTACTTTTCCGCATTACTTTTCCGCACTACTTTTCCGCACTGAATTTAGATATTTTAATATGGCAATTATAATACATACAATAAACTAATATTCAGATATTATTTACTATTTTATTTCAAATGTATTTTATTGTGTTCCTGTTTTAATGAAATTAACGCAACAATTCAATGAAATAAAATTATTTTGACATAATATTCGAAAGTCAAATCAGTAGACAATAACAGTCGTATTGAATCGTCGTCATGGAAACCAATATCGTCGTCACGCTAACCAATTATATTGAAAGTTTGGTTTTGACAACGTTGTCAAAGAATAATTTTGTGTATGTGTTTTCATATTAATTCAATTAATTGATTAAAATTTGGTCATTTTTTAAACGCTCGTAGAAAAATGTTGTTCCTAACTCTCGCGGAAAGTCCCTTTTCTGCACTCGACTGCTTGCCGAACTCCGCTTCGCGTCGTTCGGCAAACTGCAATCGCGTGCGGAAAAGTATGACTTTCCGCACGTTAGGAAAATAACTATATTTAGTAGATATACTTTTTGTTCGAGATAGAAATGTAGTTAAGATGTAAATTAAGATAACAAAATTAAAAACACAATGAGTCGAATACAAAAAATAACTTGATACAAGAAGTGATTCAGGTTAAAAGAGTCGTAAATTCAAGAAAATGATTAATTTACGATTAATTTAAAATAGCTTTCTAGTAAGTTTCGCTTTATCGGTGATGTCAACGATTATCATGTTTATTTGAGTGTTGCTTACAACAAAAAATCCGGTGGATGGTTTTTGTTTATAATTCCAAATGTAATTTAATCTACTTCAACCAAAATTTATGAAGGAACAACAAAATTTGTCTATTTTTATGAACCAAGTTGTTATTTCAGGAAATTCTTCTTCATAAAATTTCTTGTGACTTTTGATCAGTTGTCGTTTTAAAGAACTAGTTCCACTATTTGTCATTTTATAACGTTGTTCTATAATATCTTTACATAACGTGCACTTGGCAATTTTCATTGTTTTCGTATTTTTAAATAAAATGTACATAGTTCTCTGTAAATTGACTATTGACCTGTTTTCAGGTCGATACTTTGGGTATTCAAAAAAAAGCAGGTTGCCTTTACCAAAAGGAATTATAAACCTTTCAGTAGTGCCTTAAAAAAGGCACCATATGCTTCACCGGAACCGAACATACAATTTCTATTACTATTGTATTAGACCAACGTTTCCCAACCGGTGGGTCGCTGGCGGATTTCAGGTGGGTCGCGGCGTGGCTCTTACAGTAGCTGAATAACGTACACATATATATCATTATGGGTGTGGGATGGGTCGCGAATATGAAAAAGCATTAGAAGGTGGGTCGCCAGACATAAAAGGTTGGGAACCACTGTATTAGACTATTTATTACTCCTGGTTTGAGGAGCCAGAAATATACACTTGCTAGGTCCTTCTTCGAAACCATTTTTGTCAATGTAATGGTAATATAAAATATAAATAATGGTCAATAACTTCCACATAAGAAAAATTTCCAAGAAATTTCTGAAATTTTAGTATGACAAGGAGTCTCCTAACCGAAAAAAGTACAACCATCTTTTGTCAAATTTTATCAATTTTATACGAGGTATGTCAAAAAATATGAATTTCGCTCAAGAGTAAAATACGTTTATTTTTCACAATATCGAAAATTGTTATTATGAAAAGTTATTTAGAATTAAAAACTATGTTTCAGTATGTAATTGCATCCTTCTAATTGAACTATTCTGAACTATAAAGGTACTTTACTTTTGATCTAAATTTATCTTTTTTGACATACCTCGTATAAAATTGATAAAATAAGATGGTTGTATTTTAAGTTTTAGACCATCCAGAACTTGTTATTAAGAATCACTTTTTTTCGTAAAATTAATAATAAAAGAGTTATCAGAATTGAAATAACTGAAAAAATAATGATAGTTATCCATAATTTCTCAAAAAAAAATCCAATTAGAAGGATTTAATTGCATATTAGAATACAGTTTTTAATTCCAAACAACTTTTCATAATAGCAATTTCCAATATTACGAAAAATAAAGCTACTTTACTCTTGAGTGAATTCAAACTTTTTGACATACCTCGTATAATATTCAAAAAAATTATTATTTGATGGTTAAATCTTAGGTTTTGGACCATGCAGAGCTTTTTTAAAGAATAACTTTTTTTCGTAAAAGTAATAATAAAAAAGTTTTCCATATGGATACAACTTACAGGGACATACTGTATAATGCAATGATTGACTTTGGGATCCCACCGAATTTGGTTAAGTTGACCCAACTAACAATGCAAAATGTAAGCTCGTGCGTTAGAATTCAAGGAGAAAACTCGACATTCTTTGACATTAATAATGGTCTAAGGTCTAAGACAGGGGGACGCGCTGGCGTGTCTCCTCTTTAATATTCCTTGGAAAAGGCAGTGAGAAAATTAAATATTAGAATGAATGGAACTATTTTTAATAGATCGACGCAAATTATCGCCTTCGCTGACGATATAGTTATAGTGGGCAGAAGTGTGAGAGACATAGTGCAGTATTTTACAAGACTTGCGGACGCGGCAAGTGAATTAGGACTTGTGATAAACGAGGAATAACCCAAATATATGTTGTTTTCTAAAAACTCCCGAAATATCGAACAGAGAATTCAAATTAACAACCATACCTTTGAGCAAGTCAAGGAATTCACATATCTTGGGTCGCTAGTAAACTCAATAAACACGACAAGCGACGATATAAAAAGACGCATAGCAATAGCAAACAGCACTCTACACGGTCTCCAGAAATATTTAAAAAATAAAAATAATAATATAAATCCTTAATAAGACCGGTTTTGATATATGGGATTGAAACGTGGACCTTATCTCAAAATGATGAAAGACTATTTTTGAGAGAAAAATTCTTAGAAAGATTTTTGGGGCCGTAAACGAAAATGGGCTATGGCGTCGAAGATACAACTTTGAACAATATCAGTTATACACCGATCCAGATATTGTGAAATTCGTTAGAAGAAAGTGCAGAGACTTAGATGGACTGGACACATTGCTAGAATGCCAGATCACGAATACACTAAGAAATTAACCTTTCCAAAACCAGAGGGCACAAGAAGTAGAGGACGACCACGAAAAAGATGGATTGATGATGTAGAAGAAGACCTAAAGATTTTAGGGGTCAGAAGATGGAAGGAAGTTGCCAGGAATCGGCAGGAGTGGCGACTTCTTTGCGAGCAGGCCAAGATCCACAACGGATTGTCGAGCCACGTATGATGATGATGTTTCAACGTACATGTGGGTTGATCATTTGAGTGAGTGTGGTTTATGTAAACCATCAGACACTTTCTTTCGTTCAACAAATGGTGATTCCATTTTGGTATTTTGCCGATTTAAAGCAATAGTACCTTTTAATACTAGAATACCTCGTAATTTAATCGTCAAATGTCAAAATGCTTAAAAATTAAAGACAAAAAAGATAAAATAATCGTTGACCTACCCAAAAAGAACGCATATGACTGGTACTAGAATTTCACAACTGAGGAAATCGATTTGTTTCTGGAAGATAAATAAACATACCGGTTTCTTTTTTCTAAATAGTGTTTTTTTGAAAAAAAATTTTCAAATTCAACAAACGAAAAATTTTCAAATCGATTTTTATAGAAAATGGTGCATCCTATCGACTTATAAAATAACCGACGCCCTACCCAAAACGGGCGCCTATGACCCGTACTAGAAATTCGTAATTGATGTAATCGATTTATCTCTGGAAGATAAATAAGCGTACCAGTTCTCGTTTTTCTGAATAGAAGTGTTCTGGAGAAGCTCCCTTAGTAGGCATTTTCGGACTAGGAGAATTGGGTTAAATTGTCTTAAAATTATCTGAAGAATCTCCGGTATTCGTTTGTCGGGAGAGTTTCTGGACACTCTATATATTAAAAAATATTCCCTTGGAATCTTAATATAGTATAGTAGGTGAACAACATAGTTGGTCCTTTAATTATAAATGATATGCAAAATAGTTTTGTGTTAATAACTCTCAATCAAATTGAACGCGGTTAGCTTTATTTTGTAGGTCTTTTAAAAGCGATTAAGTTTTTGACCTTTTTGTAAAACGAACAGTGGAGAAGATTCTGAAGAAAAATTGTAAAAAAATAATACTACAAATAAACAATGTTCCCGAAATTTTTTAGACTTCGACTACTTACCAACGTGTTCAACGTAATTTTTACTAAAAAATTACTTAAAATCATCTAACCCCTAAAAATGTCATCAAAACGACGATTCTGAAGCTCTTCCGACTGGATTAAAGAAGCTACTATCGATTCAAACAAAAGTTGTGTATTTTTAACTCTAAATTTCAACTATTTAATTAAAAATAAAGGGTTCCAGTTGAAAATTCAAAGTTGCTACACCCACCGCGTTCGCAGGCAGATTAAGAACCGTGCTATTGCATAAGTATATAGATTTTGAAAAACCATTAAAAAAGTCTTCTTAAGTTTTTTCTATACGACGTCTAGTTCTCGAGATATTTGAGAATCGCCTTTCTTAACAGAGCCCTTTAATAATGTAAATATTCTTATTCAAGCTACAAATAAGCCGAGGGAGAGAACTGACCGTAAACTTCATTTGCGATGTTTCCAAATTTATCGGATCTCGATTTGTCTACAAAATGTATATATAGCATATACACATCGGATCGCGCGCGCTGCCCTCTAGAGCAGACTTAGTGGAACTACTGCAATATAAAAATCACCAAAAGGAGTGCAAAATGAGGTCCAGACAAAAATCGATTTCCCTGTACCCCCAGAATTGTTACATCGAGATGTCACTATATACACGTGAATACAAGGTAAGATCCAAAATCGGATCTCGCCTTGCAAAACGGATCTCATCTTGTATAGCTTATGATACAAACGGATCTCGCCTTGATATGAAGACATATATATATACAGATATATTCTGTCAATCTGGCACCATTTTTAAGCAAAACATGTCAATGTCGCACCCAATTTGACGATGTGGCACCCGATTTTGGGTGCCAGTACGACAGCGTGCATATTTTCGTCCTAGGAGAGTACGAGTGTTCCTAATGCAGAATATGTAAAAAACGTAATGGTGCCAGATTGACACTTTTTCCAAACGGACATATTGATTTGTTCAGGCATTTTTCGATAGAGGGCGCTCTACTATATACAACTGTATGTAACTATATAATTGTAGTCAATTTGGCACCAATAGAAAAAGTGGCATAGTGGCACCATAAATCTGACAACCCCGCCTTTCCCTAATATAACCTCACTTGTATTATTTAGCGCCGATTTGTAATACCGGTAAAACCGCTGCGATCAATGCAGATTATATCTCAGGTTCTATAATAATAAAATATTTTCAAAGGTGATCTTTGTGTGCAATAAGTCAAAGTGTGTGCAATAAACAATAAATTGGGTGTTAACATTACCATGAGAGACAGAACGAAAAGAATACTTAAATTATTAGACGACAATGTACAAGGTAAGTATCCTAATTTAACTATAATAATAATAATTATAAAGTATTAACCCTTTAACGTTTAGTGGTTATATTTAAAGTTACTAGAGAATACTCTGAAAGCATTAATTTTTTTCTTGTAAGAACTGAGTCATTCTGTTGTGGAGTGAAATAGAGGAAAAAACGAGGTTTTTTATTTACTGAAATTTTTTATTTGATTAAATAGCATAGCTAAGGTAAATGTAGAGATTTATAATCCATATTATATAGGTAGGTAGTTATACAACAGTGGCTACACATATTAAGTACAGTTATTAGTGTTTAATGGGTGGAAAATGACTTTATTTTCGTCATAAGTCAGTCAGTTCTTATGCAAAAAAACTTGTCAGAGCTTTTTATTTGCAAAGGTATTTTAATGAACTTTAAAAGATTTCTGTTAAGTTTTCCCAAAAAATTGCACGAAATTCGAGTTATTTGAGATTAAAAGTTCTCCATTTCGATGTTCTTCGAAAAAATAACCATCCTTTACAGATTAAATAACAACCTCAGTTGTTATTGGGTGTACATATAGGTATTTCAGACGCGCATCTCTTTGTTTTTTATTAGCTACAATTTTGTATTTTATGGTTTTTTTCTATAAAATTAAATTTTTTTAAGTTATTCATAAAAAACGGTTATAAAACGTGATTTTGTGGCATAGTTTCACGTGAGAAAAATGCATAGTTTCAATCGCAAATAACTTGGAAAGTGTCAATTTTGCAAAGAAATTTTATAAAACAAAATTTACTCAGAATTGGTCACTCTATCGATTTCCATAGTAATTTTGATTAAAAATTTTCATCCCCTAGATGGGGTTCTTTACACCCCAAGGGCAAAAGCACACTTCGGCATAGAGTAGATTTTGACAAAGGTTATAATTACTACCTAAATCCAAATTTTCAAGGAAATCGACCTTGGTTCTCAAAATTCCACGAGAAAATGGCTGTTGATTGGACTATAATATACTTGGAAAGCAAAATTTTTTTAGAAAATCATATTAAATAATCAAATTTTTGTCTTTAGCTGTTTAGGTGCAATAAAGTAAACAAGTTTTCAATTAACATTGTGGCCTAGCAGTAATTAATTATAAATAAAAATTGAATTATCTCAGTTTCAATGTTGAAAAAATTTAGCGGTTTTTACAGTTTTCAAAGTTATACACGGCTTTTTTGCGTAAATTATGAGTCTAATCAAAAAAACTTATTTTTTTTATTTCTAAAAAAGTGTCAAACAGTTTGCAAATAATGGAAAAGGGAAATGCAGCTGAATTTAAAAATAAAACACTGGAAGAGATAGATATTAATATGGATGAACTAGATGTAGGGAAAGAACCACGCCATATGGAATTTAACGAATCTATGCAATCCGAAACTGAATTCTTTGAGTCGCAAACAGAATATATAGAAAATAAAGAAAAAGGACAAGAGGAATCAATGAAAATACAATCAAAGAAAATGTATCAAAGAGCCAAAAAGGAAAATATTTTGGTATATTACTTGTCTCTTAAATATACTAGAAACTAATTGTTGTTTGTTTGTTTTTTTTTTAGATAAAGTAGATATACACCAAATTGTTAAAGTACTAGAAGTACAACAATCCGATGACAACTTTTCACAAAAAAAGGTAGCTCTTTTGTAAAGTATTGTGTTCATGTGTTCTTGAATTTGTTGTTTTTAGGTGAAAGACTAAAATGGACTTGTAACCAAAAACGTATTATGCGAAGATTTTTTTCAAACCAAATAGCATCGAAGAAAGCATTAAGAAAAGTTGAATGCGAAGATTTTATTAAGAAACATCAACCTAATTTCGAAAACATTTCTTGGTTAAAGGTTAAGACATTTATTTTCAATGAGTCAATAATGAGAAAGGAGGATTCTTAATTATTCTAAAATTCAACATTAAATGGACTTTTGTTAAAAAAAAGACATTTTTGTTTTATATTTTTTATACAGTGTGTCTGCGTAACTTGGGTAACGCGTAATAAAGAAAACTTTTTTAATATCAATTTTACGAAAAAAAATTATTCTTTATAAAGTGCTCTGCATAGTTCAAAACCTAAGATGCAATCATCAGATATCAAATTTTATCAATAATATACGAGGTATGTCCAAAAATATGAATTTCGCTCAAGAGTAAAGTGCCTTTATATTTCACAATATCGAAAATTGTTATTAAGCAAATAGGTTTGTAATTAAAAATTATGTTATAGTATGCATTTACACTCTTCTAATTGAAAAAAAAAAATGAAAATTTTCCTAAAATTACGGATACCCAACATCATTTTCATTTAAGTTAACTCCGTTATTATTAATTTCACGAAAAAAAGTTATTCTTTATAAAAATTCCAAATATAGTCAAAAAACTGAGATGCAATCATAAGATATCAATTTTTTTCAATTTTATACGAGGTATGTAAAAAATATGAATTTCGCTCAAGAGTACCTTTGTAGTTCACAATATTTCAACTAGAATGATACAATTACATATTGAAACACAGTTTTTAATTCTGAACAACTTTTTAGAATAACAGATTGCAATATTGTGAAAAATAAAGGTACTTTACTCTTTAAGGAAATTCATATTTTTTGACATACCTCGTATAAAATTGACAAAATTTAATATCTTATAATTTTATCTTAGTTGCTAGACTATGCAGAACGTTTTATAGAGATTAACTTTTTTCTCAAAATTAATAATAACGGAGCTATCATAAATAAAAATGATGCTGGGTGTCCGCGATTTGAGAAAAATGTTCAAAAACATTTTTGTTCAATTAGAAGAGTGTAAATGCAGATTATAACATAATTTTTAATTACAAACACCTTTAATCAATGACAATTTTCGATATTGTAAAATATAAAAGCAATTTACTATTGTGCGAAATTCATACTTTTTGACATACCTCGTATACTGTTGATAAAATTTGATATCTGATGATTGCTTCTTAGGTTTTAGACTATGCAGACAGTGCCGTATTTCCCATTACGCAAATTACGCCTAGGCGTAAGGCGGCAAAACTGGGGAGGCGGCAAAATTTCAAACAATTATCAGGAAAACTCTTAAACTGAAATTATATACGGGGCCATCACCCAAAATCTATTTTACGTATAATACAGCTAAAAATGAATGAATGTTTGGTAGGTTTCCAATGAAATCTAAAGTCTCCGCCCCGCCGTAACATGGTCGGGCAGAAGTACAATTGTTGGGAATGATTATTTTATCTGACTGTAACAAAAGGATACCGCTTATCTGCCGCGCGATTGCCGCAAAGAAGCCGCTTTAGATAAGAGCCGCGCTACTGATAGTAGTCAAAGGAGGTCGTAAGTGAACGTCTCGATTTTTCTAGTAAACTACTTAACTACTGGAAATTCCTAGAACATTCAGGAAACCCTGCCGGTAGGTATATAAAGCGAACAGTTACAGCTGTGTGCTATCACCAGACAGTTGAAGATATGAGTGAGAGAGTGACTAGCAGACAGATTGGCTAGACAGAGTGGTTTTAGTAGTGAGATAGTGTTAAGTAAGTGTTATTAGTTATTATTTGTAAAGAAGTAGAAGAGTGAAGAGTATTGAGTATTAGAAATCTGTAAATATTAGTAGGTAAATAGTGCAAGTATTGTTATACTTATAAGTGGACTTGTTGAAATAAAGTAGTAGTTTAAAGTTTTAAAGTGAGTTGTTGGTTTATTGAAGAACGAAGAACCCACGGAAAATACGACGGGTAAAAGGCGTAACAATATTCAATATTGTTCATCCCAGTCAGTTAGTTTAAACTGTTTAAAGTGTCGAGTCCAGTGTCGCAAAATTTTCAACACTATGAGTGACGGCCGAAAACGATTAAGTGGAGCGCAATACAACACGCTTGCTGAGGAAAAGCGGAGAAAACTTCATGCAGTTTTAGACAAAACAAAAAAATTAAACAACTATTTTTTAATTAAACCTACAACTACAACTTCCAAAGCGCAAACACATGATTCGGATTCGGAATCGGAGACTGTTACTGCTGTGTCTGCTGTACCTATACCACCAGATAATGCGGAAGCGATGGACACGGAGCCAAGTGAGAGTGAGTATCGATTATGTCATTATGTGAAAAAATGTGTTTTTTAACTACATTGCTACTCTTTGACTCTTTGGGCATCTCTTTGGCTCTTTGGCATATTTTAAATTTTCATTTAAATGTCGGTCGGTCTTGACGGTCCAGTTAGCTGGGGCTCAGTCGATCGACAAGTTTAGTGGATTTGCGATTTGCGGTCGCTGGTTCGAGCCTCAGCTAGGTCATGAAATTTATAAAAGGCCAACGCCGTAGTATAAAACTCAATAGAGTCTACGGCTTGGTCTGGAATAAACTGGCGTCTGATCGGCCTATGGAGGAGCGGTACGGGAAGGGATAAGGGCTTCCGGCTTGGTGATACTCCTCCATAGATCCCTACCGAAGGGCGTTGACGCCTAAGAACGGTGTATACATTTAAATGGAATGCCCTGATTCTGATTGCCCTGTATATTTTGGGCTGAAATGAAACATCATTTTCTCAATTTTCGACACTTATATGGTATCTTCGTTTCTTCGTACGTAACTGTTAATAATTGTTAGTCCTATCAAAAAAAATCATTGGGGGTAACTTTAAAACGGTAAACACAAATTTTAAAATTACCATCTCGTTTATGATATGGGGGAAAATAAAAAAATTACAATTTTGAAATGACTTCATAAATCCTTAATTAGTAGAGTTACAAAAAAATGTTTGATGTAAAATTTTATTTATGAAAGTTTTACAATATTATACCATCTTCGATTATCAAAATGCAAATTTTTAGTTTAGAGGCATATTCGCATATTCGCATATTTTATTGTTCTAGGGTCAGAATCTAAAATAGAAGCATCTGCATGTGCATCAGCTTCAGTAAATCCACAATGTTTACAAGCAGTTATCAGTAACGACCCTGCCGAATGGAAGGCCAACGATGCTACTATCGATTATTTGTTGTCCTTACCAAATGAAATATGCCAAAATACAGATGAGGATTTTTCACTAACAAAAACTGTTATTGGCAATAAGACACGGTATCTTACTAAGAACGTTTTCCGTCGGAAACTTGCCAATGAGGAAGAACAACCTCGTAGATACTTAATATATTCACCATCAAAGAAATCCCTGTTTTGCATTCCATGTCGTCTTTTCGGAGGAACCTCAAAAATGGCCACTGATGGCGTAAATGATTGGAGTAATGAAAATAAAATTTTGAATTTACATGAAAACTCCCACGAACACGCCAAATCCCAAGTAACCTTATTGCGGCGTCAACAAAAGCAAAACCAAATTGATTCATTGCTGTGTCAGCAAATAAGACTCGAAGAAGATTACTGGCGAAAAGTGTTAAAGCGGGTGGTTGCAGTGACTAAAAATTGGCTTCCAGAGGTTTACCGTTTAGAGGAACAGTTGAAAAATTCGGCAATCCAAACAACGGAAACTTCATGATGTGTCTGGAGCTCATAGCGGAATTTGATCCGTTTTTAGCCACGCATGTATCTCAGCACGGAAATCCGGGAAGTGATAAAACGTCATACCTCTCATCTACAATATGTGAAGAATTTATCGACTTAATGTCGACTGAGGTTCTGAATCACATTATGTCCGAAATTGGAAAGTCAAAATACTATTCAATTATAATTGACTCAACACCCGACATGGCACATATTGATCAATTATCCGTAATCATCAGATATGTTACAGAAAATGGAAAACCAGTAGAGCGCTTCGTTGGCTTTTTGCCAAATGTGGGACATAAATCTGAAGATATGGAAAATGCTGTAATTTCTAAATTGGAGAAGCACAATTTGGAATTAAAACATTGTCGAGGTCAGTCCTACGACAACGCTAGTAATATGTCCGGCTGTTACAGTGGTTTACAAGCAAGGATTTTGAAACGCAACCCGCTCGCTGATTACCTACCATGTGCCGCCCATTCATTGAATTTGGTTGGCGTCTGCGCTGCCGAATGTGCCGGAGAGGCTGTAAGGTTTTTTGAAACGGTGCAGAGCCTATATACTTTTTTCTCGGCGTCTACTCGTCGTTGGGAAATTCTACTTTCCAATTTAAAACCCGGCGATAAAGTTCCAAAACGGGTCGACGGAACAAGATGGTCTGCACGCCATGATGCTTTAATGCGCTTACGCGGGAGCTGGAGCAATTATTTAAATGCTTTGACAACAATTGAAGAAGCGGTTTCAGAAAAACCAACGGTTCGAACGGAGGCAGCTGGGATTAAACGTCACTTAAACCGTTTCGAATGTGCCTTCATGTCGGTTTTTTGGGAAGTGATATTAGAGCGTTTCCATAAAACCAACAAAACTCTTCAGGGCGTCGATATCGATACTGGCGACGTAACTAGACTCTTTTTATCATTGATAAATTTTATCAAATCTTTGCGAAATACTGCCATGTTTGAAACGTACATTGACAAAGCCAAAAATATTATGGATGAAAGATACGATGATGACCATCAAAGAAATCGGAGACGTAAACTTTTCCCAGATGAAAATAGGGATGGTGACACAATTCTGACAGGAAGGAAACAGCTAAAAGTGGACACACATTTTTCTATACTTGATAGGGTTTCAATGGAACTGAACAAAAGATATGAAGCATATGACAGTGTTTTCAAAAAATTTGGATTCTTTTACGTTATAAAAGAAAGTTCGCAAGAACAGTTAATCAAAAGTGCCAGGTACCTACAGGAATGTTATAAGGACGATCTGGAGGATGCGTTTCCAACAGAATGTTTGTATTTCTCGGAACTGTTAAAAGAAACAGACATAAAATACGAAAAATGCACTTTATCAAATATGCTCTCGCACATTCGACAATACAATTTGGAAGCAGTTTTCCCCAACGTTGAAATCGCCCTACGTATATTTGTTGCTATGGCTGTCACAGTTTGTTCGGCGGAGCGCTCATTTTCTACCCTCAAACGATTAAAGACGTATTTAAGATCAACAATGGAACAAGAGCGATTAAATGCATTGACAATTTTGACGATAGAATCTGATTTGACAACAAGCTTAGATTTTGATATTATAAACTCGTTTGCGGCTATGAAATCCCGGCGAAAACTAATATAATATTATTATAGTTCATATAGTGGTGAAAATAAATATTTAAATTTAAAATTCTGGTTTTATTGCTGTTTTTACCTAGCTAACCTAAGGGCGGCATTTTTTAACTGGCGTAGGGCGGAAAATTGGTAAATCCGGCACTGTATGCAGACTACTTTATAAAGAATAACTTTTTTTCGTAAAATTGATATTAAAAAAGTTTCCCATATGGTTCCAAGTTACGCAGACACACTGTATATTTTTAACTTGTAATTATTAAGTGTTTAATACAGGCTTTGAAAAATATTCGTTAATTTTATTGCTCGTGCTCCCAACGAGGATTTTTTAATATTAGTTTTTATTTTATAAGACCTTTGTTTAAATCTTTTAATCAGAGATTTGTTAAATAAGCACACAAATATATTTTTTCGTAAAATATTATAAAGTAAAAGATAAATAAAAATAAAATCAACTACGATTTGTCATATTCCATAGTTTATTATTATTTATTTTGTTTTTAGTATACATTTTGTTTGTTCAGCAAGTATGTCTTTCTCTTATGCAGTTTTGATAGTTTATTTTTGATAAAAATATAAGCACAAATTTAAAATAAAATAAAGTTTAAATCGTTTGAGGTCTTTCTTCACTCGAATAAAATTGCATATTTTTTTTATTGCGATAATTACTTGCACCCACTTTTACGTACATAGGATGAACATGTAAACTCAGTGTCAAGTTTAAATAACTAATATACATTTTAAGCAGAAAAACAGTTAATGTGACCCCCATAAATGTGGCAACGCTGCGTGGTGCCTGTTTGTAATTTATTATCAAAATTTTATACAACTTGGATGCCTCTTTATCAGATATTTTCGGGGTGCCGAAATATCAATATTTATTATATACAATATACACCGGGAGCTACATTGACGTCGGTTTACTGGGTGCCTGTAGCTACAGTTACTATGTATATATATATATATATATATATATATATATATATATATATATATATATATATATATATATATATATAAAAACAAAATATGCACAAGGTGGAATGCAACCATAGACACGTGTTTCTGACTTATTAGTCGTCATCAGTATGATATAGCTAATAAGTCAGAAACACGTGTCTATGGTTGCATTCCACCTTGTGCATATTTTGTTTTTCATACTTATTGCGAGCCATGCCGATATTTATTAACTCGCGCTAACCTCTCCCTATATATATATATATATATATATATATATATATATATATATATATATATATATATATATATATATATATATATATGCTTTCTGTTGTTTTCCGGGTTTGACTCCGCGGTGAATAATTTTGGTTTTGATAAAAACCATTATTTTGACGACGTTTCGGCAAGATCTCACTTGCCATTGTCAAGTCAGGTAGTTCCGCTTCTCGCTGCTGCTTGAAGTAAACTGAATTTTTACTCACGATACCGTCGCTTATGTAGTTGATTCTGATGCTGCTTGCCCTGCGCGAACTCTGGCTCTTGTTATTGGTCCGGTGTAGGTTGCAGTCGTCGGCGGGATGTTACGCGTGGATGTTGCGGCCTGATTTATTTTGGTCTTTTTCTTCAATACCGTTTTCCAAGTTGTAGGAAGCCGTTGCGCATCATCTCTTTGGTTTAAGCCGTTGGGATTTCTTTCAATTTCTATCGATTCTCTGATTTCCCGTTTTCTTTTTATTTCGATGTTAGCTAACATCGTTGTTTGGTTCAGGTTTATTGTGTGTCCTGTATTTGCGACATGTTGAGCCAGGGATGACGTGGTTTCTCCCCTTTCGATAGCATTTCGGTGTTCTTCTCGTCTTACCTGGATTCTTCGGTTGGTCTGTCCACTGTACGACTTTCCACAATCCCCACACGGAATCTCGTATACACCTTGGCTTTCTAACGATATTTTGGTCTTTGGTGTTGGTAAAATAGTTGAGATCTTTCTGTCCGTATTAAATATCGTTTCTATGTTGTGTTTTCTCAGCACTCTCCCTATTTTCTCTGTCGTACCCTTCACATATGGCAGAATGGTTTTGCCGATCGGCTTATTGTCTTCTGTAGGGTCCTTATCTCTTCTTCGAGCATTTTGAGCTTTTTCGATGTTGTATGTTGAGAAGCCGTTTTTTCTTAACGCTGTTTTCACGTTATGCATTTCTTCATTTTGATGTTCTTGGTCTGTCAGTCTTTCGGATTTTGTAATCAAGGTTTTGATGACTGAATGCAATTGTGCAGGATGGTGGTGTGAAGCAGCATTTAGATATCTATCGGTATGTGTCGGTTTCCGATACACTGTATGGCCTATGTGTCCGTCTTGTTTCTTTATTATTAACACGTCTAAGAATGGAATTTGATCGTTTTCTTCCAGTTCCATGGTAAACTGAATTTTATGGTGGATATTGTTGATGTGTTCTAAAAAAGCCTTTAGTTTTTCTTCTCCGTGGGTCCAGATAATAAAAGTGTCATCCACGTATCTAAGCCACAGTTTGGGTTTGTATTCAGCTGTTTCTATTGCCCGCTGTTCTATTTCCTTCATAAACAAGTTCGCTATTACTGGTGACAGTGGAGAACCCATCGGTGCTCCCTCAATTTGTTTATATCTTTGTTCCTTATAGATGAAATAAGTGTTATTTAAACAGTGTTTGGTTAGGTTTAGTGTATCCGGTGATATTGGATACTTTTTGCTTATGATGTCCAGTGATTCATCTATAGGAACATTCGTGAAAAGTGAGACAACATCGAAGCTGACTAGCAAATGTCCCGGCTCAAGAGTCACACCTTTTATACGCTCGATGAAGTGGCTCGCGTTCTTGACGTAAGAATCCGCTTCTTCCGCGTATGGTTGCAGCTGTTGGGCCAGAAATTTCGCCAGCGGTTGTAAGGGAGATCCGATGGAACTCACAATTGGTCGCAGTGGTAATCCTGCCTTGTGTACCTTGGGTAGGCCGTAAAATTTTGGGCATCTAGATGACTTCTCTCTATGTATGAGATGGACCTGTTGTTCTTTATTGATATTTGAGGCTTTGATCTTGGCTTTTGTTATTTTCTCTAGACAGGTTGTCGGGTCTGACGAGATGCTTTGATATGTTGTATCATTTAAGATGTCGTTTATTTTGTTTCGTAGTCTTGAATATTCATCACTACCGTAGCGTTGCCTTTGTCAGCTGGAAGCACGATGATTTCTTTGCTGTTCTTCAAATTATGTAAGGCTTCTTTCTCTTCCCGTGTTAAATTTCTTTTTGGTGGTTTAGCTGTTCTTAATATTTTTGATACGTCTTGGCGTATGATCTCGGCTGTTTCTGCTGGGAGATTAGTAATTGTAGTCTCTACCTCAGTAATGATGTTCTCTACGGGAATGTATGTAGATGCAACAGCAAAATTGAAACCTTTTGCAAGAACACTATTCGTGGCTTCATCCAGTGTCAGATTTGAAAAGTTATATACTAATTTGTTTGTTTCTATTTGTGGATTTTCTTTCTTTTTTGGCCGCTGTTGTAGTAACAAATTTTCAAACTTTTTAATTTGTTTGGTCTTAGTGAGATCAGCATCTGTTTCTGCTCGAAAGTTTGTCAGTTGTTCAAAGAAATTCCATAATGTTGGATGGATTGTGTTACTTAGTTTAAGATGCAGCTGTAATGATTCTGCATTCATTTTGTCGATGTCTCGTCTGGTATCATGGATTGCCTCTCTAATAAGCGCCAGGCTTGCTCTTCTTAAGATGTTTTTAGTTTTATAATTGTTTTTGTGAAAAGTGAGCTTCACACAAGTCGGTATAATGCTTTCGTCACTGAGTTTACTTCAAGCAGCAGCGAGAAGCGGAACTACCTGACTTGACAATGGCAAGTGAGATCTTGCCGAAACGTCGTCAAAATAATGGTTTTTATCAAAACCAAAATTATTCAACGCGGAGTCAAACCCGGAAAACAACAGAAAGCACATATAGCTCCCGCGGAAACTTCAAGTGTAACATAATTAACCTCTACGGGGAGGAAATTCTACCAGACATCAGAAGATACGAAAAACTACGATCGAAACGAAGGACGTTGTTATGCAACCTTACGTTTTTAGAACGCTGCCGTGACGAAAGCATTATACCGACTTGTATGAAGCTCACTTTTCACAAAAACAACTATAAAACTAAAAACATTTTAAGAAGAGCAAGCCTGGCGCTTATTAGAGAGGCAATCCATGATACCAGACGAGACATCGACAAAATGAATGCAGAATCATTACAGCTGCATCTTAAACTAAGTAACACAATCCATCCAACATTATGGAATTTCTTTGAACAACTGACAAACTTTCGAGCAGAAACAGATGCTGATCTCACTAAGACCAAACAAATTAAAAAGTTTGAAAATTTGTTACTACAACAGCGGCCAAAAAAGAAAGAAAATCCACAAATAGAAACAAACAAATTAGTATATAACTTTTCAAATCTGACACTGGATGAAGCCACGAATAGTGTTCTTGCAAAAGGTTTCAATTTTGCTGTTGCATCTACATACATTCCCGTAGAGAACATCATTACTGAGGTAGAGACTACAATTACTAATCTCCCAGCAGAAACAGCCGAGATCATACGCCAAGACGTATCAAAAATATTAAGAACAGCTAAACCACCAAAAAGAAATTTAACACGGGAAGAGAAAGAAGCCTTACATAATTTGAAGAACAACAAAGAAATCATCGTGCTTCCAGCTGACAAAGGCAACGCTACGGTAGTGATGAATATTCAAGACTACGAAACAAAA
This sequence comes from Diabrotica virgifera virgifera, assembly GCF_917563875.1. Taxonomy (NCBI): domain Eukaryota; kingdom Metazoa; phylum Arthropoda; class Insecta; order Coleoptera; family Chrysomelidae; genus Diabrotica; species Diabrotica virgifera. The sequence continues at coordinate 97,244,811 of NC_065451.1, read as the reverse complement.
ATAAACGACATCTTAAATGATACAACATATCAAAGCATCTCGTCAGACCCGACAACCTATCTAGAGAAAATAACAAAAGCCAAGATCAAAGCCTCAAATATCAATAAAGAACAACAGGTCCATCTCATACCTAGAGAGAAGTCATCTAGATGCCCAAAATTTTACGGCCTACCCAAGGTACACAAGGCAGGATTACCACTGCGACCAATTGTGAGTTCCATCGGATCTCCCTTACAACCGCTGGCGAAATTTCTGGCCCAACAGCTGCAACCATACGCGGAAGAAGCGGATTCTTACGTCAAGAACGCGAGCCACTTCATCGAGCGTATAAAAGGTGTGACTCTTGAGCCGGGACATTTGCTAGTCAGCTTCGATGTTGTCTCACTTTTCACGAATGTTCCTATAGATGAATCACTGGACATCATAAGCAAAAAGTATCCAATATCACCGGATACACTAAACCTAACCAAACACTGTTTAAATAACACTTATTTCATCTATAAGGAACAAAGATATAAACAAATTGAGGGAGCACCGATGGGTTCTCCACTGTCACCAGTAATAGCGAACTTGTTTATGAAGGAAATAGAACAGCGGGCAATAGAAACAGCTGAATACAAAACCAAACTGTGGCTTAGATACGTGGATGACACTTTTATTATCTGGACCCACGGAGAAGAAAAACTAAAGGCTTTTTTAGAACACATCAACAATATTCACCATAAAATTCAGTTTACCATGGAACTGGAAGAAAACGATCAAATTCCATTCTTAGATGTGTTAATAATAAAGAAACAAGACGGACACATAGGCCATACAGTGTATCGGAAACCGACACATACCGATAGATATCTAAATGCTGCTTCACACCACCATCCTGCACAATTGCATTCAGTCATCAAAACCTTGATTACAAGATCCGAAAGACTGACAGACCAAGAACATCAAAATGAAGAAATGCATAACGTGAAAACAGCGTTAAGAAAAAACGGCTTCTCAACATACAACATCGAAAAAGCTCAAAATGCTCGAAGAAGAGATAAGGACCCTACAGAAGACAATAAGCCGATCGGCAAAACCATTCTGCCATATGTGAAGGGTACGACAGAGAAAATAGGGAGAGTGCTGAGAAAACACAACATAGAAACGATATTTAATACGGACAGAAAGATCTCAACTATTTTACCAACACCAAAGACCAAAATATCGTTAGAAAGCCAAGGTGTATACGAGATTCCGTGTGGGGATTGTGGAAAGTCGTACATTGGACAGACCAACCGAAGAATCCAGGTAAGACGAGAAGAACACCGAAATGCTATCGAAAGGGGAGAAACCACGTCATCCCTGGCTCAACATGTCGCAAATACAGGACACGCAATAAACCTGAACCAAACAACGATGTTAGCTCGAAATAAAAAGAAAACGGGAAATCAGAGAATCGATAGAAATTGAAAGAAATCCCAACGGCTTAAACCAAAGAGATGATGCGCAACGGCTTCCTACAACTTGGAAAACGGTATTGAAGAAAAAGACCAAAATAAATCAGGCCGCAACATCCACGCGTAACATCCCGCCGACGACTGCAACCTACACCGGACCAATAACAAGAGCCAGAGTTCGCGCAGGGCAAGCAGCATCAGGATCAACTACATAAGCGACGGTATCGTGAGTAAAAATTCAGTTTACTTCAAGCAGCAGCGAGAAGCGGAACTACCTGACTTGACAATGGCAAGTGAGATCTTGCCGAAACGTCGTCAAAATAATGGTTTTTATCAAAACCAAAATTATTCAACGCGGAGTCAAACCCGGAAAACAACAGAAAGCACATATAGCTCCCGCGGAAACTTCAAGTGTAACATATATATACAGTATAATTTAAAGAAATATGGAACATAGCTTTTTAAGACACAGTGTTTGAACTGCATTTGAGATAGTGGACCAATATAAAAGTTCCAGACATTAAAACCAGAAATCATAGCAACATTAACATTGGCATGTAGAAAATATCTTTGAACTAGAACCTCCTACTTCTATCTCTCTTTTTGGGAGTTTACTAAAATAGCGAGCCCAGCCGAATGAGCCGAAAGTAGATAATCGGACTTAAGGGTCCGCACCGCGCCAAGGAATAGAACCGAACCGAACCCACTACCTACATGCACAGACAAGGCGATTGCAGATACGCGGTACGAATGGGTTATTATTTTTATAAGTTTTTGGATATGTATTTCAAACATATAATTTAACCTAAAATATTTATTTTAATATTTATAGTGCTAAATATTTCATGTGTATCTATTTATGGATAATGATGATTGGCATTATACATAATATTATGTATATTGTTCTAAAGCTATTTTTTGTGGCGTTTGTGTAATTTATTTTTCTAAATGGGAAATAAGCCACAATTTAACTTTAAAAATGATTTTGTTAACGTTTCGACCTCCACTTCGGACGTCGTTGTCAAAATACACAGTATTAATAAATTAAACAAAAATGTTGTTGCTTAGTAAAAAAAATTTCTTCTAATAATATAATTTATTCTAACTCATTCATATCGGCAATTATTAGAAGATTTTTTTTACTAAGCAACAACATTTTTGTTTAAATTATTAATATTTTGTATTTTGACAACGACGTTCGAAATAAAAGTTAACAAAATAATTTTTTAAGTTAAATTGTGGCTTATTTCGTATTTAGAATAATAAATTACATAAACGCCACAAAGAAATAGCTTCAGACAATATTTTAGGTGAAAAAATATGTTTTAAATAGATACGTATCCATAAACTGAAACTTATAAAAATAAAATAATCTATTCGTACCGCGTATGCACAAAAAGCTAGAAGGATCTGCAAATTCTGCAATCGCCTTCTGCATGTAGTCAGGTCGCCGGTCGGTTCGGTTCTATTCCTTGGCGCGATCGCGAGGCGGACCCTTAAATAGGAACCGGTCGGACCATTTTTATACCTGATTCTGACCTAGAGGTGGGCTAGAAGTATTTGCAATCATGTAACCGTAACCCATCGTAATTTTTATCTGTGATTGTGATTTAACAGAGCAACAAAATAGTCGTATTTTAAACTCCTAATTAAAAATGGTCAAAAAAATTCAACAGGTGTTATTATTTTGTCTAGGTATGATTATAAAATTAGGTCTGTTAGAATGAGAAACAATTTTATTCAAAAAGTAGTTTTTGTAATGAAAATAATATTGCATTAATAAATAATTTCATGTTTTTTTTCATTGTCTTAATTGTTATTAGAAAATCTAACAAGAGCATAGGCGCCAAATTTCGGGCCAATGCTTTCTCAATGCATTCATTTTTTTTTTCGAATTTTAAGAAAATAATAAGTATTTTTGAAAAATACAAACGCGGAATGAAAGATTACATTATTATCGAGGGCCGAAAGTCCATTAGAATAAAAAAAGTGTCATTTGAATGAGATATTTGAAATTAAAAATCACACTCAATTTTCTCTTCTTTTTACCGCTGTAACTTATTAAAATACACATTATAGAAGTTTTCAGGGACTTTTAACACTCGGTAATTATGTAATTTTTTATTCTGCTTTTAAATTTTTCAAAAATACTTACTAGTTATCTTAGGATTCGAAAGAAATAAATGCATTTAAATAGCATTGTCCCGAAATTTTGCGCCTACCCTCTTAAAAACGAAATACAAAGTAAACTTTAAATACCAGTATTTGCTACAAATACTTATTAGTTACTATTTGGTACTTTTAAATTAAAATTTCAGAATAGCAGCCTTTTAACCTTTTTATAATTAACTCGAGTTCTTCAATCAGAAATAACTAGACCAGCTTTGGAAATAACCGTTCGCAAGGCACTGATGTTCCAATGACACTAATTCGTTCTTGAGCTACTTGTGCATGATAAGGAAAAATATATTTTATTTTCTCTCCGCCATTTTAACGAATCTTCATTTCGCGGCAACCGATCGCATTCCCTAAATCTTTGCATTTCTATTATTGCCCTGCTTGTCGTAGTGCCTCGTGGCTGATCCTGCGATCCCATAATATCATCCGGATATGCAGATGTTTTCTCATGTTCTAATAAAATTTGAGTCGTAAATCCTTTATCTTTTTGTTCCATTCCAAGTTTTTCTGCAATAAGAGCGATTCTATTTTCTGTGCTATTTCCGCATTTGTTGGATCCTTAAAAGGAATTAGTCGAAACCTTATTCTGCCAAGAAAAGTTGAAATCGACAGTTTAATAAAATACTCATACATTGTTGAACTAGTGTTTACGTACATATTTGTTATGCTTATAATAGCCTTAACAATTTCTTCTGGCTGAATAAATCTTTCCAACATATAAAATGTCGAATTACAACATGTGGAAACATCTTGCAGTAATTTGAGAGGATTCCCGTTTCCTGGATTTTTTCAAAATCTAAAAGTTTAGCAGTTGCTTGTAGAACTCTTTTTAAAGTGGCTAATGGTATTTTTTATTTTGGTTAAATTTTTAATGATTTTCTTATATCACTTTTGATAACAACATCTGAGGTACAAGTTGAAACGTCAATAAAATCATTTTTTTTAAGCTAAATTGTCGCTGATTTCTTTATCCTTTAAGCCATCGTTCACAATAAAGTTTATTTATTGTGTGTGCAAACTTTGCACACACAGGATGCACAGGATGAGGAAATCAGCCACAATTTAACTTAAAAAAATGATTTTATTGACGTTGCACTGCAAAGCATCCAAAATGTTTCATTTTCACATCATTTTGTACCACCTTTAACATTTTGTGCATTATAGGAAACAATAATGTATTAAAATTTTGTTTTCTAAGTTCTCTAAGTTTGATAAGACAGCTTTATCTTACAAATATTGCATGATGCATAATTATCATCCACTTATATAAAAACGTTCCATAAACTACTAAATTTTTCTATTTTTTTTTGGCACTAATGGCATGGTATGCGTTCTAATAGCAAACCCATTTTTGTAATAGTGACCTAAACAAAATAATAACACGTGTAGAATTTTACGATGGTCCACAGTGGTAACACTTTTTATTAGGAGTTTAATATACGAATATTTCGTTGCTCTGTTAAATCACAATTGAATCGGTCATTGCGAAAACAATCTAAGACCATATTTTGAGTAAAATGACGATGCTTTTCAACGCCATTAAATTTACATATAAATATATACATAAACATTTAAACTTGTTTTGCCTTTCATAAAGATTCATTTATAACCCATAATACTTATACAGAGAGCACGTAAAGGTTGGAATAAATTAATTTTCTCGAGAATGGACAATTTTGGAAAAAAAATCCCGAAAGAGGTCAATTTTTATTTTTAAATTACGACTTTTTGTCATATATATCATACTAGTGACGTCACCCATCTGGGCGTGATGACGTCATCGATTACTTTTTTAAATGGGAATAGGGGTCGTGTGATATCTCATTTGAAAGGTAATTTAATTCTCTATGCAGCAATATAAACGTTTACATAATTATTTATATAGAGTGTCCAAAAGAAATTGTTTTGAATTAAATTTATTGACATAAAAAGAAGGATGAATGTAATTTATTTAGTTCAAAATACATTACAGAAAAAATGTTTATTTGGAAAATAATCATTCCTTTTCGCTTAAATCAAATGTTCAAACTGTTAAGAGGAAGGTGGGTGGCGGCTTTAATATTGAATTTATGCAAAAAACAATATTTATTTGTCAAATAAACATTATTTCCTGTTTTTTTCTGACAGCAGTAAAATGTATTTTAAGTTAAATATATTACACAAATTCTTCTTTTTGTCAATAAATTTAATTCAAAAAATTTTTTTTTGGACACTCTGTATAAATAATTAGTTAATGTTTATATTACTGAATAGAGAATTGAATTACCTTGCAAATAAGCTATCACACGACCCCTATTCTCATTTAAAAAAATTATAGATGACGTCATCACGTACAGATGGGTGACGTCACTAGTATGATACATATGTCAAAAAGTCGCAATTTGAAAATAAAAATTGACCTGTTTTGGTATTTTTTACCAAAATCGTCCATTCTCGAGAAAATGAATTTATTCCAACCTTTACGTGCTCACTGTATAAAATATTGTATTATCTCGGAATATCCAACTATTAATGAAAATATTTTTACGTTTCCTTAAAAGTTTACACATTGTAACATGTATTGTTTTCACAATGACTGATTCAGTTACAGACAAAAATCACAATGAATAAAATATCACTATCTTAAATTAGCCCACCTCTAGACTCGTTCGGTTGATTTAAAACAGAATGAAATAGTAAATGTAGGCGGGCTTTTGAATTTACGTAGCTTAGTTCAGAATCCAGCAGTCGACTGAGGTATTGTACTTGTATAATATAATAATTATTTGAAAATATTTTGTTCGCCAACCGCCTAGATACGAAATACATGTATTGGCTATGATCCGTTTAAATATCGCTGGACCTGTATATATATATATATATATATATATATATATATATATATATATATATATATATATATATGTATATATATATATATATATATATATATATATATATAAATATATATATATATATATATATATATATATATATATATATATATATATATATATATATATATATATATATATATATATATATATAAAAACAAAAGATGTAGATCTTTGAAACACACTCAGTGATCAAAAGATCCACAGGTACTGGTTTGGACCACCACTCGTACGAAAACAAACAAATGAAATAGAGAATGCGGAAAAATCCCCTTACGAACAATTCACACATCCACTACTTCGGGCTGGGAAAAATTTTTTGAATAGAATCGAAGATCCAAACACCAGCTCTTAGAAATGTGTTTCGCCCTCTTCAACCTCTATGGGCTCATCGGATTCACCTCATCTTTTGGTCACTGAGTGTGTTTCAAAGATCTACATCTTTTGTTTTTTCATAAACATTATCTTACTTACTCTAAAGTAATTAGGGAATTAAAACTTGAGAATGGCATTGTCAGGTTGGGCGTAGATTTACGTTCCTGCTATGTCTAGGTCTCGAATGTTGTTTTTGATTGGAATGTGTCTGAAGATATTCAACCTCTCATGTTCACCGATGAGCCCATAGAGGTTGAAGAGGGCGAAACACATTTCTAAGAGCTGGTGTTTGGATCTTCGATTCTATTCAAAAAATTTTTCCCAGCCCGAAGTAGTGGATGTGTGAATTGTTCGTAAGGGGATTTTTCCGCATTCTCTATTTCATTTGTTTGTTTTATATATATATATATATATATATATATATATATATATATATATATATATATATATATATATATATATATAAGCAAAATCATTGGCTAATACTCGTAAAGTAAATGTGAATTTAGTTGGAAATATATAAAATGATGAAGGGTCATCATTCCATACATTTCTGTGCAACTATATACACCGGTGTTTCGGCCTATTTGGGCTTCGTCAGTATAGTGTAGCAAGTTAAAAAAGTTGTTTGTTAACTTGTAAAAGGATTACTACAGGAGATTATCCAACATCATTATATATATATATATATATATATATATATATATATATATATATATATATATATATATATATATATATATATATATATATATATATATATACATCCTACTATCAATTTGGCATCGATACATTATGCATTTACCATCGATTTGGCATCGTCTTGCAAAGTGGCATCTGTATATCGATGCCACTTTACACTACCTTAATAACTTTTTCCTGCACTTGTTACCAGAAGTCTAATCAACTCGGTAGTTAGAGATTTGATTTCTTGATGTTACTTTAATATATCAGCTTTCTTTGATTATCCCTTACTAAGTTATATAAGTTTATTCCATAAAATGTTTGAGTCCAAAATGATGGTACAGTGAAAATATTATATACATTTAGTTCAGTGTTTTACCGTTTTGTCGCTGCCAAATGAAAAACATGAATACGTATATCCCACTTTCATTTTGGCATCAGAAATTTGGCATCACTGTTGAATACAATATTATCCACACCAAAAAATAGGCAATTTGAGAATGTATATATTATTTTCATCAACAAATCATTCTGGCATCATGTTTTCACCCAATTTTGAAAAAATGTGAAAACTTTGTATTATCCACGTCCGTCTGTCCGTCCGTCTGTCTGTAATCCCAACTCCTCCGTCAATATACCAGCTAGAATGACAAATGAGGTGTCAACTGAAAGCTGATAATCCAAGGATGGTACTAAAGGTGAGATATTTGACATTGGCGGTCTGTCCGTCGGTCTGTCCGACCGCGAATATAACTCCTCCGTCATTATACCAGGTAGAATGACAAATGAGGTGTTAAATGAAAGCTTATAATCCAAGGATGGTACTAAAGGTGAGATATTTGACCTAGGCTGTCTTTCCGTCGGTCCGTACGACCGCGAATATATCTTCTCCGTCATTATACCAGGTAGAATGACAAATGAGGTGTCAAATGAAAGCTGATAATCCAAGAATGGTACTAAAGGTGAGATATTTGACCTTGGCGGTCTGTCCGACCGCGAATATAACTCCTCCATCATTATACCAGGTAGAATGACAAATGAGGTGTTAAATGAAAGCTTATAATCCAAGGATGGTACTAAAGGTGAGATATTTGACCTAGGCTGTCTTTCCGTCGGTCCGTACGACCGCGAATATAACTCCACCATCATTATACCAGCTTGAATGATAAATGAGGTGTCAAATGAAAGCTTATGATCCAAGGATGGTACTAAAGGTGAGATATTTGACCTAGGCTGTCTTTCCGTCGGTCCGTACGACCGCGAATATAACTTCTCCGTCATTATACCAGGTAGAATGACAAATGAGGTGTCAAATGAAAGCTGATAATCCAAGGATGGTACTAAAGGTGAGATATTTGAACTAGGCGGTCTGTCCGTCGGTCCGTCCGACCGCGAATATAACTCCTCCATCATTATACCAGCTAGAATGATAAATGAGGTGCCAAATGAAAGCTTATAATCCAAGGATGGTACTAAAGGTGAGATATTTGACCTAGGTAATCTTTCTGTCGGTCCGTACGACCGCCAATATACCTCTTCCATCATTATACCAGCTAGAATGATAAATGAGGTGCCAAATGAAAGCTTATAATCCAAGGATGGTACTAAAGGTGAGATATTTGACCTAGGTAATCTTTCTGTCGGTCCATACGACCGCCAATATAACTCCTCCGCCATTATACCGGGTAGAATTAAAAATGAGGTGACAAATGTCAAAGTTTAGTAAAAATGACTCAAAATTAGTAAATTCGTATATCAATCCACGCAAAGTTACACGTAAAATTCAAATATCGTCTTCCAGTTCTACTTTCGATTACTTTGGGTGAAAACCTAGGACTTACGAAGTCCAATTACTTGTTTTGTTTAAAAATAAGGCATATCATAGACATGCCTTAGGCATCATAGAAGACAATGACACAGAAAAATCAAAACACAGCAGCATGTCAAAAGGTCCTCAGTTATGTATCTTCGGTCCTGTTCGTCCAATCGTGATGTATAGCACCTCAAATGATAGGATTTGACAAACAGAATACAATGACATAGAAAAATCAAATACAACAGCATGTCAAAAGGGCCTTAGTAGCGTATCTTCGGTCCTATTAGTCCAATCGTGACGTACGGCATCTTAAATAATAGGACTTAACCAATAGAATCAAATTTGACACAAACAAATCAAATACAGCATCAAGTCAAAAGGGCCTTTGTTATGTATCTTCGGTCCTATTGGTCCAATCGTGACATACAGCACCTCAAATGATAGGGTTTAACGAACAGAATACAATGACACAGAATAATCAAATACAGCAACATGCCAAAAGGGCCTTATTTACGTATTTTCGCTCCTATTGGTCCAATCGTGGAGTACAGCACCTCAAATAACTGGATTTGTCAAATAGAATACAATGACATAGAAAAATCAAATACAGCAGCATGTCAAAAGGGCCTTAGTCTTGTATCTACGGTCCTATTGGTCCAATCGTGATGTACAGCACCTCAAATAATAGTATTTGACAAATAATATAAAATGGCACAGAAAAATCAAATACAGCAACATGTTAAAAGGGCTTTAGTCATGCAGCTTCGCTACAATTGATCCAATCGTGAAGTACAGCACCTCAAACGATGGGATTTAACGGGCAGAAGGCGACTGTAGACAAATCAAAATGGCGGCATGTAATAGCACCTTAAAATTGTAGAAATAAAATGGATTAACGCACAGAGGTGTATGACATATTATGTGACAGTATTTAACAAATTGAATACGATTACATACGTCCAGTTTTTGACAGGTGACTTCTCTACATGATAGACGCGAAAAGGCTCCCTTTGTTCACTGCATATATCCACTGCTTCCTGAAGCCGTGACATAAGAGGATAGAATTTAACGAATTAAACGACAAAGAAGACTAAAAAAGGCAGCGTGCGGGAAAAACAGGACCATCCTTTGTATAATCCACAGGAAAGCATTATATATTCAACGTTAAAATTATGTTATAGTATAAGGGTATATATTTTTAAATGATAAATATATTTTTTTATTTAGTACATTCCGTACGTTTTTTTAAACATGATCAGGAGAATTTGTTGCCTGAAATCTATAAAAGAATTTCCTAACAATCCTATGTTATGGATTATTTTTGACAATGTGTTTAAAAGGTAGCTTACAGGCTTATTATTCAATGGTCTTATCACTTTTAAGCGCTTGTCTTTTTGTAGGGCTATTAATTGTGATTTCAACCATTATTGCGGGACAATGCCTTTTCAGTAAATGGAGTGAGTATTGTTATACATTTAATTTTTTTCCTCAATTAATTGGATACCCCCTACTGGTGTTTGGTCTAAGCTTACAGCTTTTCCCCATTTAAGCTATTTTATAACTAATTATAATTAGGGGTACGGAATTTTCGCAAATAAAAAACATGAATTTCGCATTTACTTTTTTTATAATTACAAAATTTCGCATTTATTTTTAACTACGAGTAAAACAACAGAAAACATTAACTAAAAGCTAACCTCGTTGTAATTTCGACATTCGACTTTTTAAGAGCTGTTCTTCGATCTGTCACTACAATATTATATGTGCTGAAGAATCGTTCTGCGTCTACGCTGTTCGTTGGACTCCAAATGCTCTGTAATGCTGGTTTAGCAAATGACGGGAAACTGCACTGTGTAGCAATTGTGTCTTGTGTCACACAGATATAGGTCATCTGTTGCAAATTCTTTGACTCGATCACTCAAAATTGTTTTAGGGCGTCCCATTTTAGGGGATACTTTAAGTAACTTTATGTTACTATGAAAACTTTCTTGATAGACCATGTCCTTAGTAAAAATTGACGGAATGGGCACTGATTGTCCTGTTTGACTAATTTATATGTTTAGAAAATAAGATAATTCTTTTATTCCTACGAGAATAGCCGACTTTTATTCCTACTTAGATTTTTACCAATACAAAAGACCGAAATGAAGATAACAACAATCGGATTATTTATATTTCTCAAAAAATCAACATTGAAAAATATCAATTCCTTATCTTATCTTTATCTATTTAACGATGAACAATGAAAGTTCCTTCTGTTTCAACACGTGTTAGAACAATAAACAGTTCTGCAGTAACGAATCAATACTTTTATTTAGCACATTAACTTTTGTTTTGTCTTCGGGTCTATTAAATAATTTTCTTGCAGTGTTTCTCGCAATTTTTAATTATCCATTTATTACTCTACTTGTCTTATTTTTTGAATATACGACTTGAATAAAGACTTTAATGTTTTGCCAGTCGTTATTGTTCAGTAGACCGGAATATTGAGATATTAATTCTTTACATTACATATTTGTCTTTCGGTGATTTTCTATTATTAATATGAAGCTGGAAGTGTTAGGTTACACTGGTTTTTGATATTTGGTCCAGAGTTCCCTCTCAATTATTTTGTCGGATTTCTCTTCAATATTATCGCAGCTGCATGTACTGGTACTAGGTTCTGAGTGCTCAGGTGACCTTTGAAGGACTCCCAATTACTCTATTTCGTCCACTTCTTCTGAGGTGGGTTCAGAAGTGGATATCAACTTCTATTCCATATCTATTTATATGCAATCTAATGATTTTACTTTAAATTTAGCTGCTTGATCTTCTTCATGAGTAATGAAATTTTTGTTATTTTTGCTATTTAGCAAACAGCATTAGAAAGTCTGTAAGCTTTTTTTATGAACTGCTGAAGTGCGTCCTATAAAAGTAGACATATTTTCATGAAAAACATGTTTTCATGAAAATTCTTTAATTTTATTCAATATGTTCAATACAGCGATTTTAACGGTTATACAAATTTTTTATGTCGATGCCGTGCGCATAATACGATTCTGGAAGCTCTGAAAAATAGTTATTTTTTTCTTCAATTATCTCAGCTGATTTTTTTATTTACGAGTCATTTCTTCAGATTTGGGAATACTTAATAATCGGAGGGGGCCAAGTCAGGAGAATAAGCCGCATGAGAAAGTAATTCGAACCCCAACTCGAATTTTTGCTACTGTCACAACGCTCTTGTGAGTCGATGTATTGTCTTAGGTCTTGAGAACACTTTTTTCTTTTGCTTATGGAGTCGTTTTTCATTCATCACATACCGGAACTCACCACATAAATTTTGAAGACTCTGACATCAAAAATGTATTAAATTATATGTGATCTAAGTAAGTTATAGAAAAAGTCAGGATAGAGTAGAACACTTATAAAAAAATTGTAACAAATAATTGGACATCGTAAGTTCTAATTTTTCACCCAAAGTGACCGGAAGTTGAACCGGCAGTCGATATTTGAACTCTTCGTGTAACTTTTTGTCAGTTGATATGACGGATGAATTTTGTTCACCGACAGACATGGACGAACAGACAGGCATGAAACCGGAAGTATGTATTTGTTCTGGTCTTTCTTAGTCGCGTTGAATAATAATTTGTACTATTTAGACGAATTTAAAACAGTACTTTCGGTTGCAACTCTGGAACAGGCAGCCCGAGGTCAAACTTCTCACATGTAATATCATATTTTGGTTATAGGCTTTCATTTGACACCTTATTTGTCATTCTTTCTGTCCTACTAACAGAGGAGTTGTGTTTATTGACGGACAGACATGGATAATTCTAGGTTTTCACATTTAATGATAAAAACCATAATTATACAATTCAGTTAACCTGACTATGTCATTGTGATAATGACTTCTTATCTAAAAGTGACAACGGCAATTATTCCATTCACTCACGGTAAAATATCGCAAAACCTCCAGATTTTAAAGAACCGCTTGGATTGACATGAAATTTGGCACACACGTAGCTAAAATGCCAAAGAAAAAAGTGAGATTAAGCCGATATGTTCTCTTGTCCTAGATGTGACTTTCACCCCTTCTTGGGGGTGAAAAAACATACGTTCAAAATAAGTACGGAAGTGGATAAACTGTTTCTAAAACTAAATTTTGTTCTATAAAAGTTTTAAACGGCTGAAAATATTATAAGACTTTTTTGCTCTACATTGTGTCTATACCTTTAAGGAACGCACTATTTTCGGGGACACCCTGTATACGATCTGTAAGTTGCATTGGTTCAAAATGCTTATTTTTGAAAGGGGTTTTGTTGAAAGGGCTCGAACGAATCACTAGTCACGAGTATGTATATGCAAATTTTAAACAGCCATATCTTAACCAATTTTTGTCTTCCAGAAAATCAAAAAATCCCAAATATTTAAAAAAGCAAAACCTACATTTTTTACTCTTTAAGATATTTGGTATCACTAATAATTTTTAAGTTATTTTGAAGTCTTTTTTTTTCATAATTAAAGATTTAAAATTTACTTTAAAACCAAATTTTTTCACAAATAAGCACTTTGAACTTATGAAACTTACAAACACAAACAATACATAAAGTTACTTGTGAAGTGGTAACGATTAATTCCATTTGGGCTGTTAATTAGAGGGAGATTTTTACGATATTTTTAACCAAAAAAAAAAGAACAACTTTATTTTGAGCGTAATTTGCTTTTCCCAGAAAAGTGTTTCATTTTTTTTATTTCACGTTAAAATATTCGATTTGGAATTTGAGATATAAGAGCTTATTTTTCACTATAGTCTGTTTTTAAACCAAATTTCTCGCGCCGTAAACCTTGTTTGTAATTGGTACAACCTCAGGAAATTTTACTCATATCAAATTTTGACAATAATGCCATTTATAAAATTTTAACACTATTGGCATTTCATAGGTTAGTTTATTTATTTTATCAGCGATTTTTGTATTTTCTGCGTTATTCCTTTTACTTTTAGATTTTTAGTCAATATTACCGTCAAAGGCCGATATGATCAACCAAAAAAGAAGATGTATCTGAAGATATTTCTAGTGACTTTCTTGGGTGTGAATCTGTCTTTTTAGTTTACCTACTCCTCTTGGTTTTAAAACAAAGCTTAGCAATAACTCTGCTTCTACTGGGTCTACAGACCTGACACATATACCATTTTTTCACTTTTTTATAAACTATATTTGCTATTTGCTAATTTTTTTTTCAATAAAGTACCTACTTTTTGAGTTATTTGCGAAAAACCGTCTAAAAACGTGTTTTTTGTTGAAAAATGAACATATTCACTCGCAAATATCTCTAAAAGTATTGACTTAGTGAAAAAACTCTATAAAATAGAAGTTGCTTAGAATTAGTCAGTTTATCCAATTCCGGACTTATTTGAACGTATTTGTTTTCATCCCCGATAACGGACGAAACTCACCTCAAGATCAAAAGCACATATCGGCACAATATCACTTTTTTCCTTAACATATTAGCTATGCGTGTCCCAAATTTTATGTCAAACCAAGCGTTTCTTCAAAATTCTGAACAAAAACCGTAAATAAATTAAACGAAAATGTAAGATTAATTTTTCAAACAAATATTTTAAGTCGTTATGAAAAAATTATAATTTAACAGGTGAAATAAAATAAACACAATTCAACTCGTAAAATATTTGGACCGTTGGTTGGTAAACCAGCCGAACAGGTAAAGAACCCACCTTTTATCTAGTTTATAATATACCTTTTCTACCTGGCCTCAAACGATCGATATTTTTATATCGTGGCAACGTCAATAGACGGCAAATACACATTTTTATGTGGTGGAAGTCAAAATGGCTGTGAAGTGTAAAAATTTTTGTATATAATTTAAATTTTTAAAATCAGAATTTTAAAAAACTGAAAACGATACAGGGCATTAAAAAATGCGCTCAACAAACATACACGAATTAAAATTCGAAAATGATAGCATTTCTTGGTGATGCCAAATGACTGCAACGTTAAAAGATGTCAATATGGTAGCGGGATGTATATATATATATATATATATATATATATATATATATATATATATATATATATATATATATATATATATATATATATATATATATATATATATATATATATATGTTCGGAAAGGTTTCCGCGGTTAATACAATGAAACTTAAAGCTAAAATCAATATCAACAAAAGAATTAATATTAAAATTAAACTCACCAGGCTTCCGGGTTGAACCGCGTCGTTGGTTTCTAGGCCGAGCTTTCGACGTCCTCTCTGACGTCATCTTCAGGGCTTCCGGGGTCTCAGTCTCCTGAGGCTCCAGACACTACACTCACTACTCACTACTTCACTACTCACTGCAATACTGTTGTTGCTGACGCTGGGGCGGTCATTTATACCGTGGACTGGTGTGACTGACGTGGCTGTCGATGACGTGGCGGAGTGGGAATTAGCGCGAAGACGATTTGGAGAGGCACGAAGATTTTTGACGGCGGGAATTGTATTTGTAGATGGAGCGGACGATGTTTTCTTTAGGAGGGGTCTCCAAGTCGAAGGTAAACGGATGCCGTCATCTCTTTTATTGAGACAATTTGGCCGTTTTTCGATTTCTATGGCTTCTCGGATAATTCTTTGTTTATAGAAGCGGATGGGGGCTATGGTTCTGGAGTGTTCAAAGTCAATTTTGTGACCTGTATGAAGATGGTGTTGGCCTAGGGCTGAAACTGAATCGGAATTGCGAACAGATCTGGAATGTTCATAAATCCTATTTTTTATTCCTCGTGGTTTAAGAATTCTGTCGATTTTGTCAGTAACACCTTTGATATAGGGAAGAAAAGCTTTCGTATGATCAGGATCTGACTCTTTGGGTTGTGATTGAGCGGGAGATTGAAGTTTATGGATGCTCCTATCGATGTGATTTTCGCGGTAACCGTTTTGGATGAGGGCTTGTTTTAAAGAAGAGAGTTCAGTAGATCTACTTGCATCATCGGAAAGACGGATTGATCTGGAGACAAGAGTATTAATGACTGAATTAATTTGAGAAGGTGGGTGATGAGAGTTGCCATGCAAGTAGCGGTTGGTATGGGTGGGTTTTCGATAAACAGAGTGATGAAAACCTTGTGATTGGTTCTTCTTAATAAGAACGTCGAGAAACGGTAAGGATGAGTCAGTCTCCATCTCCATCGTGAACTGGATACTGGGATGTATACCATTCAGATGGGTCTGAAAAGACGCTAAAGCATCCCTGCCGTGGGGCCAAATGACGAATGTATCGTCAACATATCGTAGCCAACATGTGGGTTTGAGCGTAGATGTGGATAGTGCTCGGGTCTCAAAATCTTCCATAAAGATATTAGCAATTACTGGACAGAGTGGTGAGCCCATTGGGGCACCATTTATTTGTCTGTAGAATTGATTTTGGAAGATGAAATAAGTGTTGGACATGCAATGTTTAATGAGAGATAAGTGGTCTTGCTGGATACTGTGTTTCGTTTCCAGAATATTTAGGGTGTCATCTATAGGAATGTTAGTAAAAAGTGAAACGATGTCGAAACTTACTAGAATGTCTGAGGGTGAGATAGGATATTGTTTGAGAAGTTCGATGAAATGAAAAGAATTTTTGACGAAAGATGAGGCATTTTCGGCGAAAGGTTGAAGAGTTTTGGCTAGATATTTTGCCAAAGGTTGTGTCGGACAGTTGTATGCACTGACAATGGGGCGTAGAGGAAGATCGGGTTTATGAATTTTGGGTAGGCCATATATTCGAGGTGTTCTAGAAGACTTTTCACGAGGAATTAAAGTTTGTTTTACGGCAAGAGGAAGAGAAGTTTTATTGATGATGGTTTTTGTTGTTTTTTCCAAATAGGTTGTGGG
Organism: Diabrotica virgifera virgifera; assembly: GCF_917563875.1. NCBI lineage: Eukaryota > Metazoa > Arthropoda > Insecta > Coleoptera > Chrysomelidae > Diabrotica > Diabrotica virgifera. The sequence continues at coordinate 97,227,579 of NC_065451.1, read as the reverse complement.
ATTATTAGAAACTGGCTTGTAGTCGGGGGTGTTAATGAGATTTGAGAGCTTATCGATGTAAGACGAAGTGTTTAGGATGACAGTGGCGTTTCCTTTATCGGCAGGAAGAATGACTAGATCTGGATTTGCTTGAAGTTCTTTCAGGGCTTTTCTCTCAGATTGACTAATGTTTGGAGTAGGGGGCTTTGAGTTCCTAAGAACTCTAGCGACGTCTTGTCTAACTATTTCAGCATCTTCAGAAGGTAAATGAGAGATAGCTTCCTCAGTTTGACAGATGATTGTCTCAATTGGTCCTGGCCCTCAATTAATACCTGGTCATCTATTCATTCTTTTCATGTACATCCTATATTATGGGACAGTTTCGACCGTATAAACACACAAACAGCCCTAAATACTTTCGAGTCTAAGACTGAAACTCAAAAGCGCAAATTAGCTCATCTAATTACCCAACAACTTCCAAAACCCAGAACTTTGAAACCCACCACAGTGGTTCACAACTTTTCTGATACCCCCATTTCTACTATTGCCACTCAAGCTTTAGCAAAAGGTTTCAATTATTCTGTTACCCCAAGCCACACCCCAATTGAGACAATCATCTGTCAAACTGAGGAAGCTATCTCTCATTTACCTTCTGAAGATGCTGAAATAGTTAGACAAGACGTCGCTAGAGTTCTTAGGAACTCAAAGCCCCCTACTCCAAACATTAGTCAATCTGAGAGAAAAGCCCTGAAAGAACTTCAAGCAAATCCAGATCTAGTCATTCTTCCTGCCGATAAAGGAAACGCCACTGTCATCCTAAACACTTCGTCTTACATCGATAAGCTCTCAAATCTCATTAACACCCCCGACTACAAGCCAGTTTCTAATAATCCCACAACCTATTTGGAAAAAACAACAAAAACCATCATCAATAAAACTTCTCTTCCTCTTGCCGTAAAACAAACTTTAATTCCTCGTGAAAAGTCTTCTAGAACACCTCGAATATATGGCCTACCCAAAATTCATAAACCCGATCTTCCTCTACGCCCCATTGTCAGTGCATACAACTGTCCGACACAACCTTTGGCAAAATATCTAGCCAAAACTCTTCAACCTTTCGCCGAAAATGCCTCATCTTTCGTCAAAAATTCTTTTCATTTCATCGAACTTCTCAAACAATATCCTATCTCACCCTCAGACATTCTAGTAAGTTTCGACATCGTTTCACTTTTTACTAACATTCCTATAGATGACACCCTAAATATTCTGGAAACGAAACACAGTATCCAGCAAGACCACTTATCTCTCATTAAACATTGCATGTCCAACACTTATTTCATCTTCCAAAATCAATTCTACAGACAAATAAATGGTGCCCCAATGGGCTCACCACTCTCTCCAGTAATTGCTAATATCTTTATGGAAGATTTTGAGACCCGAGCACTATCCACATCTACGCTCAAACCCACATGTTGGCTACGATATGTTGACGATACATTCGTCATTTGGCCCCACGGCAGGGATGCTTTAGCGTCTTTTCAGACCCATCTGAATGGTATACATCCCAGTATCCAGTTCACGATGGAGATGGAGACTGACTCATCCTTACCGTTTCTCGACGTTCTTATTAAGAAGAACCAATCACAAGGTTTTCATCACTCTGTTTATCGAAAACCCACCCATACCAACCGCTACTTGCATGGCAACTCTCATCACCCACCTTCTCAAATTAATTCAGTCATTAATACTCTTGTCTCCAGATCAATCCGTCTTTCCGATGATGCAAGTAGATCTACTGAACTCTCTTCTTTAAAACAAGCCCTCATCCAAAACGGTTACCGCGAAAATCACATCGATAGGAGCATCCATAAACTTCAATCTCCCGCTCAATCACAACCCAAAGAGTCAGATCCTGATCATACGAAAGCTTTTCTTCCCTATATCAAAGGTGTTACTGACAAAATCGACAGAATTCTTAAACCACGAGGAATAAAAACAGTATTTACCCCCCAACAAAAACTTTCATCTCTTGTCCGATCCGTCAAAGACAACATTCCAAATGAACAACACGGAGTTTATGAAATTCCTTGTGCAGACTGCCCCCGATCTTACATAGGACAAACCAATCGTAGAATCCAAAATAGGATTTATGAACATTCCAGATCTGTTCGCAATTCCGATTCAGTTTCAGCCCTAGGCCAACACCATCTTCATACAGGTCACAAAATTGACTTTGAACACTCCAGAACCATAGCCCCCATCCGCTTCTATAAACAAAGAATTATCCGAGAAGCCATAGAAATCGAAAAACGGCCAAATTGTCTCAATAAAAGAGATGACGGCATCCGTTTACCTTCGACTTGGAGACCCCTCCTAAAGAAAACATCGTCCGCTCCATCTACAAATACAATTCCCGCCGTCAAAAATCTTCGCGCCTCTCCAAATCGTCTTCGCGCTAATTCCCATTCCGCCACGTCATCGACAGCCACGTCAGTCACACCAGTCCACGGTATAAATGACCGCCCCAGCGTCAGCAACAACAGTATTGCAGTGAGTAGTGAAGTAGTGAGTAGTGAGTGTAGTGTCTGGAGCCTCAGGAGACTGAGACCCCGGAAGCCCTGAAGATGACGTCAGAGAGGACGTCGAAAGCTCGGCCTAGAAACCAACGACGCGGTTCAACCCGGAAGCCTGGTGAGTTTAATTTTAATATTAATTCTTTTGTTGATATTGATTTTAGGTTTAAGTTTCATATATATATATATATATATATATATATATATATATATATATATATATATATATTCAAAGTGATTATTTCGACCAAAAACAATAAATAAATCTGTAGGAAATATCAGGTATGTGGTCTATAATAAAAAATCTTTATTTTTTCTAAAAACTCAATATTTCGCACATTTTTAACAACTTACAAAGACGTACAAACTAGATTTTAAAATACTTACAGAAAGTTAAAAGATTTCACAAATAAATAACATTGACATTAAAATAAAAATTGTTACTGTCATATATTAAAATGCATCTTAAACTTAATATAAGGAAAGGTCTGAAGCACGTTCGTTACAGTAATAAGACAAAACACATAAAATGACTCAAACGCAAAAAATAACAACAAAAGAACAATTAGAGGAATACTATTACTTTAATTATTAAGGTTAGTTGTTTATTAAGGCGAGTGTTAACTTAATGATTACTGTAAATTTTATTCAATATATTACAATATATGTTACTTAACTGTCCAGTGTCTGTTTTGTAATTTAAAGTTTTTTTATTTTTGTTAATGTGATACATCTCCAGAAATAATCTACTTTTATAGTTATCAGACTGTGCCAAAATACGAGTATTATTATAGTCCAGCATATGACCGGTGTTTTCATAATGCTCAACTACTGCACACGTATTTTTTCTTAAGCGGCAATCACTTTTATGTTGTGTGATTCTTTGCTTTAACCATTGTGATGTTTGGCCAATGTAACTATTCTGACATCCTAGACATGGTATTTCATAAACAACATTACTTCTATACAAGGTTGGTACTGGGTCTTTAATTTTTGAGAATAATTGTTTGCTGTTCATAGTATTGTATTTGGCTATATTGATATTGGGAACATCTTTAAATATGGATATGACTGAATGTGTTAGACCATTAATAAAGGGGAGTTTTTTATATATAATTGACTTATTGTTGGAATCATGGACGGGACCATCGTAGAAATTACTGCTGTAAATAAGTTTTTTTAAAATATGTTTAGGATATCCATTGTTGCGAAAGATTTTGTATAATATGTCTAGATTTTTTTGTAAAAAAGTGTCATCAACAATGGACGTTATTCTGTTTTTCATGCCTAATACGGTATTGTATTTTTGGCGAGTGGTATGATTTGAAAAATAATTAATAAAATATATATATATATATATATATATATATATATATATATATATATATATATATATATATATATATATATATATACAGAATATCTCGAGAAATATTAAATTAAATTAAATCATGAAAACGGTACTGGAAACAATGCGGCAGGACGCTTCTTCTAAAAACGTTTAATTGTGATTAGTGGTTCCTGAAATAGAACCGGTCAAAGTTGACCGGCATTTACGGCAAAGATATAAACAATAAGATCATAATTTTCGAACCATCACCTTTTTATTTTTATCCTCTTTCTCCTCACCAATTTTCATGTCTTTCAAATAATCATAACATATATTATTATAATAAAAACTATCGATATTACGAGTGAAAATTGCCAAAAATAACAAAATTTCAATCAAAAATTAGGTTGGAGAAAATCTAATATCAAAGTTCAAAATCGGTATACATTAAAATATGCATTTTCTCGGCTTCCCATGGAGCAATCTTCTTCATTCTTTTTTTGTTCCCAAGTAACTCGAGTATAGCCATATAACTAACGCATTATTAAATGTCAACTTGCTTTTGTTTTGTTATAATAAATTAATTTATTGATTATAACAAAAAATCTTAATTTGTTTAAATAAAGATTGTTTAAATAATTATACAGCTTTCAAATGAGAATATTTGTGTTTTTAACGTTAAAAGGTACAGTTGTTGTAAGTTTACCTAAAAAAAGTCTACAACTGGAAAAATGCGTAGTTTTCTTTTCTTATAAATAAATTAATCTATTATAACAAAACAAAAGCAAGTTTGACATAATGCGTTAGTTAGATGGCTCTACTCGAGTTACTTGGTAACAAAAAAAGAATGAAGAAGATTGCTCCATGGGAAGCCGAGAAAATGCATCTTTTTAACGTATACCGATTTTGAACTTTAAAATTACATTTTCTCCAACATAATTTTCACTCCTAATATCGATAGTTTTTATTATAATAATATATGTTATGAGTATTTTAAAGATATGAAAATTGGTGTGGAGAAAGAGGACAAAAATAAAGAGGTGATGTTTCGAAAATTATGATCCTATTGTTTATATCTTTGCCGTAAATGCCAGTCAACTTTGACCGGTTATATCTCAGGAACCACTGATCACAATTAAACGTTTTTTCTTGTAAAAGATGCGTCCTTCCGCATTCTTTCTAATACCGTTTCGATGATTTAATTTAATTGAATATTTCCAGAGATATTCGAATTATTTATAAGCCAAAAAATTGTTTATAATTTTAAAATATTCCTGAGGCCGCTTAAATAGTCCAATTTCAATTCTGTAAAGTACATTAGATAGGTTAAAAGATGCGTTCTGCCGCATTCTTTCTAATACCGTTTCGATGATTTAATTTAATTGAATATTTCCAGAGATATTCTAATTATTTATAAGCCAAAAAATTGTTTATAATTTTAAAATATTCCTGAGGCCGCTTAAATAGTCCAATTTCAATTCTGTAAAGTACATTAGATAGGTACTGTGTCTTTTTATACAAAAATCATAGTTATTCTCATATATCATAATTATTGTGGTTTTTACAGCAACCGTAAATTTTTAATTAACAATTCAATTGTTGCTAAACTGTTCATTCAATTTCCATTGGCTTCTGGAATTATTATCTATACAAAAAGAGCTTTCATATTACCAAGTTATTTAATTATTGATAAACAATTACTTATCTAAAATTTTAGTTGAAAATTAAAGATTTTGTTGGAAAAACCCGCATTTTCCGGGGAAAATTTTCGTCGAAGTAAATCGGGAATAACACGTCTCTATGCAGAATTTAATTACGGTGAATTTTTATTTGGGTGTTTTTGGTGTAAAGTTAAAATCTTTGGAGTCATAGAGCAAAAATTGAAAAAATCACGATTTTCGGACGCCATTTTGTTTATAAAAAAAGTAGCACACTATCTGCGGACTTTGCATACCTATATTATTAATATATACAATCATAAGATTCGATTCCAACAATAAAATTGCTGGTAAATAACTTTTTCCACCTACCTCTACCGAAAGTATACTTTTCCGGACCTGATTGTAGGGAGCAAAGTTGTACTTTTCCTCCCTAGGGAGGAAAATATTTTTCCTCCCTAGGGAGGAAAAGTAAAAGTGACGTCATGGTATTTCATTCATGAAATGTAACTTATTGACGCCCTGTACAATATCTATTTTCTATTACGTAAGTTTCTATACATTTTAACGTTTATTTATAAAACACTCTGTATTTTGCAGAATGGTAAAAAACAGTAAATTGTTATTTTGATTTAACAATGTTTACATTATTAATTTGACTTATATTTGACAGTTGACAGTTATATTGTACGTACTTGTTAGTTTTAGTTCTAATAAGTTTTGTTGGTTAGTTACATAAATAAATTAAGTAAAAATGAAAAAATGACTTGTTATTTGAGGAAGGTGGAAAAACCATATGTATAACATGGGAGTAAAGTGCCTTTTCCTCCCTTGAATGATTACTGCCCTCCGCTACGCGTCGGGCAGTAAACTTCATTCTCGGGAGGAAAAGTAGCACTTTCCTCCCTTGTTATACAAATAACTATTCCTTGTATTTTGCTAATTAGCCCAGAGTACAAATATTATCATCAAAAAATATACGAAATTCTAATGATCCAAACAAATTAATGTTTATTACATTATATTAAATCGTATCATGCAGAATGTTGAAATTTTCAATATTGCAAAAATTAATTTTGAGAACCCTGTACATTACTATTTGTTGAATCATTTTAAAGGGTACCTTTGTATGAATCATCACCTTAAACCCAACCTCGCTCACTGAAACAAAAAGTACGTAAATTCAATGACTAGATACATTAAAACTTGTCCAACGTACAAGATCATTAAGACCATTAACCCAATTAATTTATTCAGAGAATTGATACATAATTAATTGGTATTATGAAAAACGCATTGACACTATGAATAAATATGTCATTGGATTAATGTGCTTGTACTTTGGATGAATGTAATTTTTTTTGGTATACAAATCAACCAATAAACAAAATAAGACAGCGAACATTTCAATCGTTTGAATACAATTTCTTAATTTTGTAGTTTGCCGTTGAAGAATATCCTTCAGTTTCTCATGTAATTCATCGAGGGAAGTCATTGACATGCAGAAATAAATTAAAAAATGTATTTTGGTCATTTCTTAAATCTCCAAAAAGTGTATGAAATAAACCTGCTTCTTCTCTTCTTCCATTGATTGTATGCACCCAATGTAGGCGATTACGTCTCTGTCTTTTTTTACGGCGATAAATTAACCATAATGCCCAAATTTTAACCCGATTCATTCTATGCCCTGTGCTTTCTACGACAATAAGATGAATACTGTCGTAATAAACCGGGAGATATTAACACAACTTCAACCACGATTTTCTAAGCCCTGCCCTTTGAAAGACTGGAAGGTTAGAAAAGGTATTTACAATTTATGGAAAAATCCACGGGTTTCCTGTGACGTCTTCCTGTGAAAATTAGATTTTCCATGAGGAAAAAAATGGGAAGTTGCGATGAATTTCTGAGTCCTGCCATATCCATATAATGACAGTGTAACGGTCACGTTACGAAAGTAACTCTTTAATAATTATTATTATTATTTTCCCTCGGTCTCTCATTTAAATTCTCGTATAGGACCACTGAGGTGACGTCATACCTCGGTGATGGAACGTACTCCACCTATCGAGCATTATTCGGGTTCTGAGAGAATTTGACGTTTACCTTGGCGGAGAAACGCCTCTCGTTCTTTACTTGACTGTGAGCTGTGGTGTCGAATAGATATACCATATAGAATGGCGGATGATTTCCTCCAACTTATTTTATCACATAAGAAATTTAACGTAAAGTAAAAAGTTACCAGCAAGGGTTGTCGAGTTAGGGAGACATGTGTGTGACAACTCCTGTTGGAGCCAACTAGGAATCATTCGGTGAGATCTACTTTTTCATAGTAATTTTTTATGTATAGTCTTGGTTTTTGTGATGGAACCTTTGAGATATTAGGTTCATTGTTAAATTTCTTAGTCAACTCATTATTTGGATTTTATGTAGATTATTTCGATTATTGAATATTCATTCCAGGAAAACTATATATTAATATATTTTTTGGTTAGACATAACCAAACATATGCAATTCTCAATTAATATTGGAAATAATTACCATTTCTCTATAGGTTTTAAATTATTCAACATCCAATATTTTATAAATTCAATATATTTTTACAGATATTTCCTCAAATAAATCATTTCAATGTCATTTGTCCATGTATTCACACTCAAAACAGTTCAAGGTTACCTGAGATTGGTTTTTGTTCCAGTTTTAATGGTCGGTTTTTCTATACTATTGCTTCTAAAAAGTTCCTCAATTATTTCTTCTTCCCTTTACTTTTTGCTCATGTTTAAAATGAGAAATAAAACTGGGAATGTTTTTTAGCCATTTGGGAGAAACCCTACCATGAAGTCATAGACCTTATTTGACCACCTAGAGAAACCACTACAGCCACAGTCAAGTCATCATGGGAGTATGTCTAATTGGGAACAAGCTATGGGAGCGTTCCAGCTCAATTTTCGTCTTGGCACCTGGGCCTACAGGAGTCATGGGGTCGCACCATCCTGGTGCATCATTTTCTAGGATGCAACCGCAACCTCGTTTGGGAACATTTAGTGAGGTGTTGTAGTAACTATTGGTTTTTTTTATATTTCAGACTATCTGTTAAATACACTGTTTTTTTTTTCCAGATTTAGGTTACCTCTGGTTTTTTTTTGACATATTTGTATATTAGATTATTTGGTTCCCAAACTTTGTATCTACGGTAACTTCTTGTGCACAGGAATAAGCCTAGAGAAAATTAGGTTTTTAATACTTTATTATTGCTTTGATATTGGTTTATGTAATTCGGGTAAATTTATTTTTTTAATATTACTAGCTTGTTTCCCAAATATTTTACTATTATTCGCTTTATTCCATTTGTTCGGTTAATTTAGGTCATCGTCGGTATTCATCTCAACTTCATTTCTACTTTAGTCAATTGTATATTTAACTTTATTTATTCATTATTGTATTTTCCCTTAGTGAGGCTTGGGCCTATTTATTTGTAGTATTTTCATCTTTGTCAGTTTCCTTTAGTTGTACGTAGCAGGCGTACTATAACCATTTGGTAGAAGACTTATGTAATTTTGTACCCTATATGTTAGTGAAAGGTATTTATACCTGTAATTTTGTAACAGGTAACATTGTTGTTATCTTAGGTTGAACATAACTTTTGCAAACTTTTGTCATGTTAGAGTCACATAATATGAACTTGTTTAACTCAGAGATTGTTAAAAATCTGGTAGTTTACCTTGGCAGAGAAACATGATTAGTTAGTTTTATTTATTTTGTTCGTTTTTAGTCATTATTCATCTCCATTCATTTTCAGTACATTATTCTTATTTTATTATTTCATCTTTTAGTCATCATTACTATCTATATAGAGCTACTGTTCTTCGACAGGCATGCAAACGAGCCGTATCCATCCTTGAGTGTCAAGTTGCTCTCTTGCATCTATAGCTAGCCAACTCTATTCAGTTTGCCTCTGTCTCTTCCCACTTCTACTTCTATCCCTTCTAATTCCCCTTTCTTCAGTACTACTGCAAAGTAGTATTTTTTCCTATTGCGGCTTCTCAACGTAGAAGTCACTTCATCCTTTCGTTACACTCACCCACTACATCTTCTTTTCATTTTTTTTTCATTACTTCTGTTGGAGTATATCACTCCAACAGAAGTTCATTTTGTTACACTGGCTGCCCAATGCGTGGTGCCAACCGTTTATGGTTTTAAGACAGTAGTTCTTTTAGTTCATTTTTATTTTATTGGAATTTTTGTATTATTAACTTTTTGATATCTTTGTATACATGTTACTTCTGATTTATTTTTGGTCTTTAAAATTTTATTAATACTAAACAGGTAGACTTATACTGCTTTTGGTTTTGATTAGTTTATTTCGATACCTCATTTTTAGTTTTAGTGGTACAGCTCATATTTTAGTTTGAATTTTGTATTTTTATTGGAAACTTATTTGTGTATTTAGAATGAGTATACATGACTGACATTATGTTCTATTATTATGGATTTTTAGTCCTTCTACCAATGGTAGTATGTTTGCACGTACAATTAATTATTGACTATATGCATATATTTTTTTTTCTAGTGTGGATATATTTTACACCTAACTAGAAATTATTTTCAGTATTTAGGTATTTTATTTAATTTATTGATTTGATTATTTATATATTTTGCTGGCATTTTGATTTGTTGGTGTGTCGCTAATATTTTCTCCATATGTATATTTGTCTTACAAACTTTAGATTATATTTTATATTTGTTATTTTTGATATTTGAGTTGTTTGGTAAGACAGGCACACACCACAAAGCAATATCGGTCCACAACATTAGCTTCTATACATGATACGTTGAATTCGCATGGTTCGAATGGTTACAGATGGTCATCCAAACTATTTTTCTTTAATTGGTAGTGTTAAACATAACAATTATAATTATTGTATAGTAAAGTAGTTCCATTATCCATCTCAGTTTCTAGTTTTATTATTGTTGATAATAATATTATATCAATGTGGGTACCATAATATAATGCTCATAGAAATCAGATACTTTAGGTTGAGATTTAAACATAAATCTTTTATTAGTTAGAAACATTGGTACTTTTTCTATTAAGTTTAGAACAATCCTCAGAAGAAGATTAACTTAACGGTGTCGTTCAAGCTAATCTCTTCTTCTGTTTGTCTTTAGCTTAGCTCAATCGTTAGTATGGTTAGAAATTTTAGTCTGATTTTTTTTTACCATCTGATAATGCAGGTACCTACATACATTGCTTGATTTCATCTTTGGCTTAGTTTTGATGACTTTTATTTATTACTTATTAATTTAATTATTATGTAGTACTTTATGTATGAGTTTATTTTTTTGGTATTAGGTATGGTGCATTTTAATTATTATTATGAGTCAATATTATTAATTGCTAATCCTGTCAGTAGGATTATCCAATTAATAAAAACTTCCCTTGTATTTTTGTTTAGTTTTTGCACACCTAACCCCTTAAGTTAGAAGGGTTGTTGAATTATTATATATTTATATACTTATTTGGACAGGTAAGCTCATACAAGTACTCTTGTTTAATATGGATATTATTATGGAACTGTATGTTATGCACTACTTATCTCAGGTTATGTGTTATATTATTTGGAATATTTGATTACTTACTAATTTTTTTTGATCATATTTATATCTAGTTATGAATTTGCCATATTGGAAAGATGTGGTTTTTAATTTGTTATTGGGTTACTCTATTAACATTTGTCTCAAATATCTTAAACACTTTATAATAATTTATATCCTTCTATCCTACACACTATGATTCTGGAATTAGATTGGAATGTTGATGTGAGTATGTATGGTTTCTTAAGTCTTTTATTGATTTCTTCTTGTGGACTAGCCTGTCCTTACTCTGTTAATGCTAGTGAGTGAGTACGTGGGTTCGAAATTCAGCAATTGGCCATTGCTATCCGGTTTCGTAATCTATGTCCTCATGGCAGAGTATGCAGATGTCTATTCATCATCATGTCCTAACTATTCTTGTCTAATTAGTCCAATTATTCCAGTTACATATTTACAATTTGATAGGGAAGTATTTAGTTTATATTTTATCTCGTACTTCATAGTATGTTTGTTGTTGACTATCCCTATACGCAGTAGGTTTGTTAAGTCAGTATTTGGAGTGTTTAGACAAATGAGTTGTTCATCAGAGTATATTCCCACTTCTTTCCTTAGGCATTAGTTGCTATTCAGATTCTGGAATATTTCCTGAATAATTCCACGTATGTGAGAACGCATGAATTTGCAGTTTTATTTAAAATTGTGCTCGTTCTCGTCAATTTTTTTTCCCTATCACTTATCATATTTTTTTTCTTCCTATTATTTATCATAGTGCCATAGACCTTGTAAGTTCACCATTCATTCTGTTTTTCTTTCTTACTTATTCTTACGTTATAAGTACTTTATCTGAGTCTGGTTATTCTCATACATCTGTTGTAGCAACATGCTATAATTCGCGAATACCAGCACGAATTAAGTTTATGTAGTTTCTATAATATTTTAGTCAGTACACTGTAGGTATACCTACAGTGATATACCTTTGATTTAGTCAGTATACAGTATACAGTCAGTATACCTTTGATTTAGTTTGGTTACATCTCTGTTACTTAGTCTGTTAGTAATTTTTTTATTGTGACTTATTTTGATTACTTAGTTTGGATAGGTTCATATTACCGGATGAGGGTGTATGTAGACCTAATTTATTTATTTTGTTCAGTATTAGTTACCATTGGATCCAATAATTTAGTTTATTTAGTATTAGTAAGAATTGGTCCATAAATTTGCCTGATCGTTCTTCTTTGGATATACTCCTATATAAATCTGGTGTCCATTGATAGTCCGATTCTGGATAAGTGTCCGATTCTTCATTTATTTTGTGTATTTGGGTGGATAGGTTCGTATTACCGGATGTGGGTGTACGTAGACCTGATCTGTTTATGTGGTTTAGTATTGGTGTGAATTGGTCCATAAATTTGCCTGGTCGTTCTTCTTTGGATATGCCTTTTATGAATCTGGTGTCCACTGATGGTTCGACTTTGGATTACGTGTCCGATTCCACATTTATTTTGGTTATTGAGTTTTGGATTCCTTTGGTATGTTTATTATTGCTATTATTTGGCATTAGTGAGAGTTGTTCCATAAATCTTCCTGATTGTTCTTCTCTGGATATACTATTATGAATCTGGTGTCCATTGTTAGTTCAATTTTGGATTAAGTGTTCAATTCTTTACTTATTTTAGTTACTTTTTTTTTATTCACTTTGGTACATTTACTTTTGATATGGTTCGAATTGGCTCACACCTTTCCTGGTTGTTCCGTCCTTGGATATATCCGTTATAAATCTGATGTCCATGGATAGCTCAATTTTGGTTTTAGTGCCCAATTCGACACTTAGTTATTATTATGAACTTTAGTACAATATTTAGTTTGTTTGGTTTTTGAAGCAATATTAATATTGGTAACAGAGAGTAACATAGTAACATTTTAGCATGAGTTTGAGTCATATATGTATTTATTTTTCCTGATCATTAGTTTATTCTTATTGGTAATCTTGCGAATCAACGTGGATTGTTAGACTATTGTACATTTAGTTGTTAATATTTTGAAGTTTAGAAAAAAATTTTATGGATAAAATTTTTTTTTCCCAAGTAGAAGGGGATTGTAACGGTCACGTTACGAAAGTAGCTCTTTAATAATTATTATTATTATTTTCCCTCGGTCTCTCATTTAAATTCTCGTATAGGACCACTGAGGTGACGTCATACCTCGGTGATGGAACGTACTCCACCTATCGAGCATTATTCGGGTTCTGAGAGAATTTGACGTTTACCTTGGCGGAGAAACGCCTCTCGTTCTTTACTTGACTGTGAGCTGTGGTGTCGAATAGATATACCATATAGAATGGCGGATGATTTCCTCCAACTTATTTTATCACATAAGAAATTTAACGTAAAGTAAAAAGTTACCAGCAAGGGTTGTCGAGTTAGGGAGACATGTGTGTGACAACTCCTGTTGGAGCCAACTAGGAATCATTCGGTGAGATCTACTTTTTCATAGTAATTTTTTATGTATAGTCTTGGTTTTTGTGATGGAACCTTTGAGATATTAGGTTCATTGTTAAATTTCTTAGTCAACTCATTATTTGGATTTTATGTAGATTATTTCGATTATTGAATATTCATTCAAGGAAAATTATATATTAATATATTTTTTGGTTAGACATAACCAAACATATGCAATTCTCAATTAATATTGGAAATAATTACCATTTCTCTATAGGTTTTAAATTATTCAACATCCAATATTTTATAAATTCAATATATTCTTACAGATATTTCCTCAAATAAATCATTTCAATGTCATTTGTCCATGTATTCACACTCAAAACAGTTCAAGGTTACCTGAGATTGGTTTTTGTTCCAGTTTTAATGGTCGGTTTTTCTATACTATTGCTTCTAAAAAGTTCCTCAATTATTTCTTCTTCCCTTTACTTTTTGCTCATGTTTAAAATGAGAAATAAAACTGGGAATGTTTTTTAGCCATTTGGGAGAAACCCTACCATGAAGTCATAGACCTTATTTGACCACCTAGAGAAACCACTACAGCCACAGTCAAGTCATCATGGGAGTATGTCTAATTGGGAACAAGCTATGGGAGCGTTCCAGCTCAATTTTCGTCTTGGCACCTGGGCCTACAGGAGTCATGGGGTCGCACCATCCTGGTGCATCATTTTCTAGGATGCAACCGCAACCTCGTTTGGGAACATTTAGTGAGGTGTTGTAGTAACTATTGGTTTTTTTTATATTTCAGACTATCTGTTAAATACACTGTTTTTTTTCCAGATTTAGGTTACCTCTGGTTTTTTTTTGACATATTTGTATATTAGATTATTTGGTTCCCAAACTTTGTATCTACGGTAACTTCTTGTGCACAGGAATAAGCCTAGAGAAAATTAGGTTTTTAATACTTTATTATTGCTTTGATATTGGTTTATGTAATTCGGGTAAATTTATTTTTTTAATATTACTAGCTTGTTTCCCAAATATTTTACTGTTATTCGCTTTATTCCATTTGTTCGGTTAATTTAGGTCATCGTCGGTATTCATCTCAACTTCATTTCTACTTTAGTCAATTGTATATTTAACTTTATTTATTCATTATTGTATTTTCCCTTAGTGAGGCTTGGGCCTATTTATTTGTAGTATTTTCATCTTTGTCAGTTTCCTTTAGTTGTACGTAGCAGGCGTACTATAACCATTTGGTAGAAGACTTATGTAATTTTGTACCCTATATGTTAGTGAAAGGTATTTATACCTGTAATTTTGTAACAGGTAACATTGTTGTTATCTTAGGTTGAACATAACTTTTGCAAACTTTTGTCATGTTAGAGTCACATAATATGAACTTGTTTAACTCAGAGATTATTAAAAATCTGGTAGTTCATTTTAATAAATGTTTATTTATTTTGTATATCATTTATTTTTATTACTCCTTTATGTTCATTATTACAGGTTTAATATATTTAATATTTGACAGCAGTGTAAGATACCTGGGAGAATGATCGAAGATCATTTTCATGGCGCCCATGATTAGTTAGTTTTATTTATTTTGTTCGTTTTTAGTCATTATTCATCTCCATTCATTTTCAGTACATTATTCTTATTTTATTATTTCATCTTTTAGTCATCATTACTATCTATATAGAGCTACTGTTCTTCGACAGGCATGCAAACGAGCCGTATCCATCCTTGAGTGTCAAGTTGCTCTCTTGCATCTATAGCTAGCCAACTCTATTCAGTTTGCCTCTGTCTCTTCCCACTTCTAC
The DNA here is from genome assembly GCF_917563875.1 of Diabrotica virgifera virgifera. Lineage (NCBI taxonomy): Eukaryota > Metazoa > Arthropoda > Insecta > Coleoptera > Chrysomelidae > Diabrotica > Diabrotica virgifera. The sequence goes on along the minus strand of NC_065451.1, from coordinate 97,212,185 downwards.
TTCTATCCCTTCTAATTCCCCTTTCTTCAGTACTACTGCAAAGTAGTATTTTTTCCTATTGCGGCTTCTCAACGTAGAAGTCACTTCATCCTTTCGTTACACTCACCCACTACATCTTCTTTTCAGCCTCAACTATTTAGTTACCTAGTCTTTTTTTTTCTTACTTCTGTTGGAGTATATCTTTTTACTTTCACTCCAACAGAAGTTTTCTTCTTTTTGTTACAACAGGATACTATCAATTTTAAGAAGAAAATTTTTTGGGCATGAGGGTTGCAAAAGGACTAAGGGAGTATATTGATATACGAACATGTAATGAAAATAATGAAATTTTCATAATTTTCTCTGAGTCCTGCCAACTTAATAAATTAAACATAATTATTTGAAAATGATCGAAAAAAATATTGGCATGACGTCTCCTAATGTTTACTGCACTTGTCTCTTGGAAAATTCTCTGGACAATTTTCATCCTGGTTCCGTGATTTTCTGAGTCATCAAATAAATTTTATTATAAAATAAATAATTTAAGTAGACATTATTCAAAATGGCAGGATGTTTAGTTACACCTTTTTTACTAAACACAGTTAAAAAATGTGTAAGGAAATTCGTGGAAAGTTGCACGATTTTCTGAGTCATGCCATTTTGGACATATCTCAAGAATGTTAATATAAAGCTATTTACAAAGAGGCAGGATGGTTGTGTAGTTATTTCGTATATAAAAATAAAATTTTAAGTCAGTAAAATTATTGTAGGTTGTTATACAAACATATTCATATCATCACAATTTTCATGCCATGGCAGGTATGCTTAAAAAACACTAATCTAAAACCGTTTACAACGTGGCAGGATAACCGCAAAGATATTTAATACATAAAAATTAATTTTTATGTCGTTAAAAGAATCGTACGGTATTAAATATTATTTTGCTGAGTAATGTCTCGGATTTTTACGCACCTTTCAAATCTAATACCAAACTGTAACATATTTATTTTAAGCGATCATATTTGTATCTAAGTAAACGTAATAAAAGTAATAGGAAGAAAATCAATAATTTTACAATTAATTGGTTATAGTAGGGATTGTACCTATTATACAGGGTGTCCAGAAACTCTTCTAACAATCGAAGCCCGGAGATTCCTCAGATAATTTTAAGAAAATTTAACTCAATTCACCTGGTCCGAAAATCCTTCCCAAGGTACCTAGAGCTCTTTAAAGATGGCGTATTCTAATTAGTTTTTTTTAATAGCTCCAGAACACTTCTATTTAGAAAAACGAAAACTGGTACACCTATTTATCTTCCAGAGATAAATCGATTCCATCATTTGTCAATTTTTAGTACTGGTCATAGGCGTCCCTTTAGGGTAGGGAAACGGATATTGTATCCCATAAATTTTGGGTAGATCAACGAAATCTCATAACTTGCTTTAATTTTTAAGCATTTTTGACAGTAGAGGATTAAATTATGAGGTATTCTAGTACTAAAAATTACTCTCGCTTTAAGTCGGTAAATACACCGTTTTTTTTTTATTTTTTCTAATTTTTCTTAAATTCAAAATACGAAAAATTTTGAAACTGATTTTTCTAGAAAACGGTGCGTCCTCGCGACTTACAGCAAGAGTACCGTTTAGTACTAGAATACCTCACAATTTAATAATACAGTGTCAAAAATGCTTAAAAGTTAAAGACAAAAAAGTTATTCAATAAAATAACCGTTGCCCTACCTAAAACGGACTCCTATGACCGGTACTAGAGATTCGCAATTGATGGAATCCATTTATATCTGGAAGATAAATGGACGATAGATAGACGGACCAGTTTTGTCTATCGAAATGGAAGCGTTCTGGAGATAAAAAAAATCTAATTACAAGGAGCCATCTTCAAAGAGCTCTAGCTCCCTTAGGAAACATTTTTGGATTATGTGAATTGTGTTAAATTGTCTTAAAATTATCTTAGGAATCTTAAAATTATATACAGAGTGTTCCATTAAAAAAACATAAGTTTGTGTCACCCTGTCAATACGGGTAGCCCTTTATTAGGTAGTATATAATTTTTATAATCTAAATTTAACCCTCACGCACAAGTTGTAGTCCATGTGACTAACAACTTCAGTGAGAAACTGGGTTTATTTATTATGTACTAGGTTGCTACAAATAAACTCTATTATTATTATTATTATTATTATTATATTATATTATATTAGAAAATATTTTTAGGGCAACATGGCGGGGGATGACGATGCCGAAAAGAGCTCCTCTAAAATCTGCAATGGTTGCCAAAAATCTGTAGTTAATAGTATTGTTAAGTGCATAAATTGTGAAAGTGTGTTCCATAACTCATGTGCCCTTCGAGTACCTGGGCTAGTGGCAGTAGGAAGAAATAATTTAGTGAAATGCTGTCTGAATGACAATGAGGTTATGAAAAACGGCGCGGAATTTTTCGAATTAATGGAAGCCAAGAACGAGTTACTGAAAGGTAAAGATGATATTATGGAATTAAAGGCCAAGGAGGTTCTATTATATAAAAACATTCAGCTACTAGAAGAAAAAGTTGATATGTTTGTCAAGAAAAATAAATAAATTCAGCACATTTGGAAAGTCAATCTGGCAACAGTGGTGCTGTCTCACCTTTGACAGCAACTTTGACATATGCCAACATGACACAACAAAAACAAAACAAAACCCCTAGCAAATTATCGGGACAAGCAGTACCCCAACAAAGTACATCAAAAAATGTCACTCTGGGAAATCAAAAACAAGTCTCGACATCCAATAAATTAATTTCGTCCCAGCAAGTAAGCGCGGCTGTAATGCAGGCCCAAACAGCTCACAAAATACATGAAATTCAGCAGCTAAATGAAGTGGTTCAGGTTGAAAACAATATGGGATGGCAGCAGGTTAGAAAGCGGTCAAGTCGACGGTTTGTTGTAGGGAGAAATCAGGAGAACTCACAACTTAAAACGGTACCAAAATATGTATCTCTGCATGTTACAAGGCTGCAACCAGGGACAAAATCTGCCCAACTTAAGTTGGTGTACCATTTTTTTCAAAAGAGGAGCGTGCCACAAACTCACACGGACCCTCAGGAAGTAAATCAAGTTATAGCTCCAACAGACACCTAAAGTTTTATTATCAAAATGCCACGATTTTTTTGCTGCAGTTGCAGTAGAAAACTATGATTTTATTGCAATAACTTTCTGTCGGCCAACTTTGGCTGACAGAAGGGATAAAGGATACTGAACTGGTAGATCAACGATATACTGTATTTAGTGGTGCTCTTATTGTATAATCTACTAAATTATGTTAAACAAAAGTTTCTGGCTACTACCAGAGGCGTACGACAGGGAACATGGATGGTTGACCCTTCCCAAATTTTACGCCACTGGCGGAATTGCTATTTTAGTGCAATTTTTTGATTCTCCAATACTTTTTATGTAAAAAACATAGTCTTCATTCGTAACGACAAAGCCATTAGTTTTCGAGATATTTGAAGCTAAAAACGAAGGAGCATAATACATTAATCAAATTAAGTTGCCTTTTCATTTTTAAGTTGAAATATCTCGAAAACTCATGACTTTATCGTTACGAATAAAGAGTATATTATTTGCATAGAAAGTATTAGAGAATCTAAAAATTATGCTAAAATAGCAGTTTTATCAGTGGCGTAGAATGTGGAAAGGGTCAACCATTCACTTTCCCCTGTCGTACGCCTCTGGTATTAACCACAAACGATTATTTAACATAATTTAGTAGGGTGTACAGTACCTACACTTTCTGCCAAGTACCATAAGGATATGTCAAATAGTTTTTAAAGTTCTTAAAGTTTTAAATAAAGAATAAATTATTTAAAAAAATACTTTAAAATAATTTGACATATCCGTGTGATACTTGGCAGAAGATTTAGGCATTGTACACCCTACTAAATTAGTTTAATAATCGTTTCTGGCTACTACCCGAGGCGCACGACATCTACGCCACTGATGAAACTGCTATTTTAGCATAATTTTTAGATTCTGCAATACTTTCTCTGCAAATAATATACTTTTTATTCGTAACGGTAAAGTCATGAGTTTTCGAGATATTTGAATGAAAAGGCACACTTATTTTGGTTAATGTTTTATGCTCCTTCGTTTTAGCTCCATCTCGAAAACTAATGGCTTTGTATAATAAAGTATTGGAGAATCAAAAAATTGCACTAAAACATAAATTCCGCGAGTGGCGTAGAATTTGGGAAGGGTCAACCATTCACGTTCCGCCGTCGTACGCCTCTGGTAGTAGCCAGAAACGTTTGTTTAAACATAATTTAGTAGATTGTACAATACCAGCACCATATACAAAATTTCGTGTTGTTGTCCCATGCCTGTCAGGAAATATTCAAAAATAAATAAAATAAAAGTTTAACTTTGACACCCTGTATTTCGGTGATTAACAACTTTTGTACCAAGGTAAGTTAGCTTAAATCGACCTATTCTAAGCTTAGGAATCTGAGGTTAAGTTATGGCCCATTCTTTACCAAACACCCTGTATATTCAATTAGATATAGATATGCACTATTTTGATATTAAATGTATAGTTTGTACTATAAACCGCATTGTAATAGTGGTAGGGGAGCCCAAGCGGGGATTTTTGCAGTTACTCGAGCGCGTCATATTATCATATGGGGAGAAACCTGGTACCCTGCAGATGTACCTCTACCGTATATTGGCTGTTAACACAGGGAAGTTCGTTAAGGGGGGGCCGAAAAAATAATCTATCCTTAAAAATACTCGAAATGTCAGATTAAGATAAGGTAAGTTAAGTACAAGCTAAAGAGTGTATAATTAAAAAATCTGACGATTTGAGCAGTGCGTAAGGAAATGGGTGAGTCAAAAACTTTCACAAAAAAAAGCGAATATTTCGCGAAATGACCATCAGATCGAAAAACTAAAGAATACGTCTTCACTATTTTTCAAAAATCTATCGAATGAACATGACCCCCCACGGAAAGGGGTGGGTGGTAAATTTAAAATTTTAAATACAAACCCCACGATATTTCGCAAAATGAACATCAGATCGAAAAACTGCAAAATGCACTTTCAAAATTTTATTGAAAAATCTATCGGATGGTATCAAACACGACCCCCAACGGAGGTGGGGTGGGGGGTTACTCTAAAATCTTAAATTAAACCCCGAAATTTTTATTGCAGATTTGGATTATTTGCGTAAAAATAAGCAACTTTTATTCCAGACATTTTTTCGAATTATGGATAGATGGCGCCAGGGCCGGTTCTAGAGTTTCGAGCGCCCCAGGCAATACAAAATTTGGCGCCCCTTCATATAAGAATATAGAAATTAACAGCAAATAAAAAAATATAGTAAAAATAGACAAAAAATCAAAATTTCACAATAAACAACTGTGTAAAATTATATGTATTTAAGAAATATTACAATAGTTATAAGAATATCATAACAAGCGCATTTGAAGTTCAAGCGACGAAGAAGCGAGATAAAAGATAAAGACAAATGCAACAATGTGAACAAATAGAAAATATATGTATAAACGTTTTTCAATACGAAAAAGAGATGTTGATTTTGTGCAAGATATGTCTGCATCCCCAATGACTAAATTGAGGGACTGACATCCACATGGCATAGAAAAAGAAATTCTTTGCAAACACGAGCTTGTACACCTTTATTGTTTTATTGTTTCCTTTCATGTTACAGCCGTTGTCATATCCTTTGCATCTAGAATAATCTAAATTCAATTAAAAATCATTCACTAATTGTTTTATTATCTATCTCATAATGAGTAGCTTGTTGATTCTTCAACTACTTGGTAGCTAATAAAATGCTCCCTAAATTTCATGTCGATTCATTGATGTCGATATAATTAAGATCTAATAAACGTAACGTAAATGAAAGTTGTTCCTTATGACTAATATCAAGAGTACAGTCTAAAATAATACTAAAATATATTGCCTTATGGGTACGTTTCAAAATATCATCACGAACAGAAGATGCCAATAATTATCTCACTTTGTATTGTTTTACTGCAACAAGTAATTTGATTTGATATTAAAAATAAAATAAAAATTTTATTTTGAATTCAGTTGCAATGCGAAGGCGAAACAATCTTACTTTTCAATTAGAATACGGAGCGCAGTCCAGTCCTCTGAATCGCGATTTTCGGCTCTTATTGGAGCCTCATCGGAGAGAACGTAGGCTTGTTCTCCATACTCCAACTGATCAGCACCGAGAGCTTTTCCCACCCATTGCAACTGAAGTGAGAATATTAGGTGACTAGCGTCATCTGGCAATTAAAAGATGAAGTTGTCGATCCTAATAGCATTATTAATAATATTTAAAAAATATTAAAATATTACTAAAAGATTTTTAAATCGAAAACTTATTGGTCCATTTCCTTGGTAACACCTCCAAGGCTTCTAAAATTTGCAAGAAAAAAGGATGTTGAAGCGAAGAAGACAAGAGGGAATTCAAAAAATTTACAATTCACAACCCCGTCTGTTCAGCTGGTAAATTCCAACAGAAAATGGAATGATTTGATATAATTTGAAGAATTTTTTCATGTAAAGGTAAGGAAACCATTTTTCATTTGGGTTGTTAAGTAGACGGAGATTTTCATGATTTTTTACCAAAAATAAGGAGGCAGCAATAAAGCAAAAGGAGGGGCAAAAATACAGCTTTTTTTAAATACTTAAAAAAAAAGTTTTAGAGTTACAACTTTACTTTTACTAAGTCTATAGATTTTATGAATACACCATAATCGTTTTTATAAGCTACCGTTTTGTTAAGAATATTTTTTTCGATAAAATAGTTACTTTTTGAGTTATTTGCGAAAAATCGCCTGAAAATGTGGGTTTTTTGTTGTTAAAAAATAAACGTTTTCAGTCGAAAACGAAAATATCTCGAAAAGTATTGGCCTAGTTAAAAAACTTTTTAGAACAAAAGTTGCTTAGAATTAGTCAATTTATCCATTTCTGGGCATATTTTAAACGTAAGCTTTTTCACCCCCGAGAAGGGGTGCCTACCAAATAAAAACAACCAACGGCACAAGTCCAACTTTGAAGTGGAGGGGGTAAGTAGAAGCTAAATCCAAATTTTCAAGTACCTAAATTGTCGTGACGATCAAAATTACATGGTATCGCCGTATTTCACGTTCATTTACTGGGCTATATTAGATAGTATCGCTTACTATTCTTAAATTTCTCGATAACTTAAAAATTTGATCTTTCTTTAATTTTGTAAGTAGATTGTTAACATAATGATACGTGACAAATATGACCTTTTCAAAAAACATGAACAAACTTTCAATAGATCCTTTAAAGCATTTGTTTGCAGTAATGGGTGATAAGAGCCATAACAAATATTAGGTTACGTTATTTTTATTAGTGAATTTTTGTTTGTCTTTTAATCTTTTTTTTAGTTATAAATTCTGACTATAGGTAGAAATAGTTTTCTTATAAATATTAAAATTTTATTCAATCAATGCTTTAGACAAAATGTTCAAAGTTAATCCTATAAAATCTAAAAAAAATATTTCATTTTTATATCGGCGCCCCCCATTATCCGGCGCTAGATGGCGCTATAATCGGAAAAAACGATTACCTATTGGAAATGGAAAATTAAATTAAAAAATGGAAAATCCCCACTAAAGTGGAAAATTTTACTTAACTTTTTTTGGTTTTAGGACCTACTAATCACAACCCAATAGGTCCCCATAACGCTCGAGTGGCTGCAAATTTAGCATGCTTTGCTTCCCCCCCCCCTCCCATATAGATTGCAACATTGTCTATAGACATGAATGCAGTAACAATAAATAAAAAAATCGGAGATCCACACCCCGGATTTGAACTCGAAACCTCTGGTTTACGAATCCGAGGTCTACTCACTAGGTTATCGCTCTTATACAACAATTTTTCCTGAAACGTGATTATACAGTGATGAGCTAGCTAATAACCGGCAAAATAGCACAAAAGATGGAAAACGTATTAAGTTGTGAAATAAAAAGAAGTGAAACTAGTCGAGCTGGAAAATTGAGCGATATCAACCTATGAATTTATATCTATTATATTGATTGTTTCCCACCTTTACACGTATCAGATGAGTATGTCAACTAAAACTGTCACTGTGACAGTGGCACTTGCCAAGCTCATCCGGTACGTTTAAAGGTGGGAAACAATCAACATAATGTTAATTCATAGGTTAATGTCGCTCAATTTCCCAACTCGACTAGTTTCATTTCTTCTTATCTCACAACTTAATACGTTTTCCATCTTTTCTGCTATTTGCCGGTTATTAGCACGCTCATCACTGTATAATATTTACAGTAACTTCTTATAATACCTACACTCAAGTTTCTGAATATTTTTAATTTGCTATTACACCAATCTAGTATGTATTTAGACCACAAAATGCAATAATATCATATTTAAAATATATTTTAGACAACAAAAATGTAGTTTACTGTAAACTTACGCGATATAAATTTTGACAATGTCAAGTAATTTTTATTTAGGTAAACGTCAAAATCCTAGCTACCTATTGGTAGGGGAACCCAAGCGGGGATTTTTGCAGTAACTCGAGCGCGTCAGATTATCATATGGGGAGAAACCTGGTACCCTGTAGATGTATCTCTACCACATATGGGCTCTAAACACAGCGGAGTTCGTTAAGGGGGCCAAAAAAAATTCTATCCTTAGAAAAACTCGAAATCATCAGATTAAGATAAGGTAACTTAACTACATGCAAAACAGTTTATATTTCAAAAATCTGACGATTTGGGTGGGGCGTAAGGAAATGGGTGAGTCTCAAAGTTTTACAAGAAAAAAGCGAATATTTCGCGAAATGAACGATAAATCTAAAAACTAAAAAATGCGTGCTCAATATTTGTCATAAATCTATCGAATGATACCGAACACGACTCCCCACGGAGAGGGGTGGGGGGTAAATTTTAAATTTTTAATACGAATCCCGCGATATTTCGCGAAATGATCAGATCGAAAAGCTTAAAAATACACTTATTCAATATGTTTGAAAAATCTATCGAATGGCACCAAACACGACCCCCAACGGAGGTTGGGTTAGAGGGTTACTTAAAATTTTAAATAGAAGCCCCCATTTTTTATTGCAGATTCGGGTTCCTTACGTACAATAAGTAACTTTTATTTGAAACAAGTCCCCACTAAAACGGAAAACTTTACTTTTTTTTTTTGTTTTAGAACCTACTCTTCACAACCCAATAGATCCCCTAAGCGATCGAGTGACTGCACATTTAGCATACTTTCCTCCCCTACTATATTATATGTAGTTTCACTTTTTAACTAGTGAAAAAAAGTAATATGTACTTTATGAACTGTAAAACGTGTATTAATATGAAAGCGATAATTAAACGTGTATTAATATTAATATTTATACGAAAGCGATACTTTATGCACGGCTGTGGAAAAAAATAATTTAATAAATGTTTACCAGTATTTAACCAGTTTATTTAATAAAAGTATTGCCACCAGTAATAAACAGGTAACATCTAAGGTGATTTTTAAATTCTTATAATTCAAAATAATTTCTGGATTTATTGGAACTTTAAAATAGAAATATTTTTTGGTTTATTTGACACAGTTTAGATAGATAATAATCGATTTATATAGATATGATCAGAATATCTGCGGGTCATTTGACTGCGCAGTTACAATTAGCTGGTGTTTGGTACTGTTAATATTACAAGGTCACCTTGGTCGTTGCAAATACAGTGCGCTGGAATAAGTGTTACCCCCTTATTAACTTATTTATTTTTAGCACATAAGAAAAACGCTCGGACAGGTCGATTTTTAAAATAACCATAGTATAGTATAGCGTCAATGTTTTCAACTTTACGCGAGCCCTCTTCAGGTGACGGGCATAACATTGATTTTTTTTAAATAGGAAAGTACATTATGTCACACCTAATTTAAAAGCTTTTTAAATACTTATTACAAAAATGTATATTATTTTAAGCCTTTCTGAGAGCATAGGCGCAAAATTTCGCTCGAATTATTTTTAAATGCGTTCATTTTTTTTCGAAGCCTGAGAAAACTATTAAATATTTTTGAAAAATTTAAACGCAGAATGAAATATTACTGTATTAAGGCAAGCGTCCATAGACCCGCATCGGACGCATCGTACGCAATGGATTTTAGTTTGCCTTGTACAAAAACTTATGTAACTGCGTCCACTGATTCGCATCGTACGGATCGCATCATCGGCAATACCGAATGGTTGCTTCTAGAGGCAACTTTTGCGATGCGTGCCGATGAATCATTCGAAATGCCGATCAGTGGACGCACCCCACGCGCTTTGTTTGGAATTTCGCTTGGTCTAGTGGGAGATAATCTACGGCTATTTGCATTTAACGATTGTCTTGTCCGTAATGAAACAAGTAAACTCAGTTTTAAGTTTTATTAGTCGAGGAAATGAAGAATTTTGGCTCGCAATTTTTTCGTCCAGCATGGATTTACTTGAAATTTTCACAGAGGATATGAAATAGTCCAAGGATAATTTTCTATATCATGCACCTGTACGCTAAAACCTTTTGGGTAGTTGCCACCCCATCTCGGGGGTGGTGATTTTTTATTACATTTTAACCATGTAAATCGATGTAAAAAATAATTTTAAGAAAAAAATGTTTTTTAGATTTTCTTCGTAAAACGAATATTTTTCGAGTTATTCGTGGTTGAAAGTAAAAGTTTTTCGACGGAAAAATCGACATTTTAAGGGGGTTTTTTGAGAATAACTCGAAAAATATGCATTTAATAAAAAAAACTGTAGATATCAAAATTGTATCTTTTAGTAACACAAACGAAACTGTTTTTCTATAATATTTTTAAGACCGATACAAAACCGAGATACGGCATGTTAAAAGTTAGCTTTTTTCGTCAAATGCATAATTTGAAATAATCAAAACCAAATAACGGGAAAACTTTGCATTTTTCCAGGAAAACTTACATGATGTTTTTTCAAGCATACAATAAGATCTTTCAAAAAAATAATAAAAAGTTTCTAGCATTAAAATTGAGCAACTTATGATAAAAAAAAATCGGTACCTGTTTTTCTCTACGAAAGAAACAGTGAAAACAACCGCCTAACTACCCTTGTAACTAAAAATTGGTCTTCGCCTTTTTGTATTTCCTTTTATATGTATATTGTCAATAGACCCAAGAAGTTTGACCTATTTAAAAGGCATAATTTTAGAAAAATTGGAGTTTAAAGAAAAAATGATTTTTTGCAATTTTGCATTTTTTATCATTTGCTTCAAAATATCTCCGAAAATACTGGAGATACGAAACAAATGATAGATTACTAAATTGTATCTTTTTTAATACGTAAATTTTCCTTATGCATAGATTTTCATTACAGTGAACAGTTAGCGAGATATAGCTGTTTAAAACATCTATTTACGAGCAAGCATCCCCTTATTCGAGCCCTTTTACCCACCTCAATTAAAAATTAAGGGATCTTAAGGAATTAAATTTACAGTCTTATTACTCTTCAAAAATCCTACAAAACTATTATTGAAAAAACTTTTTATCTCCAAAAATGAAGGAGCTATGTTTATAAAACTAATTTTTTTTCGAAAAATTCGAATAGTCCCCTTATAGAGCATTTTCAATGTACCTATATAATACCACAGAGCCGGTTCGTATACTGGATGACTAAAAAACTATTTGTATGTATATTTTTATATATTTGTAAATTCGTATTTTTGTGTAAATAAACGTTTTTGTATTTCTTTAATTCTACTTTTTTTCTGTATAGATCTATTAAATTGTCTACTTATAAACAATGCAATGTTATTAAGGGTGGTTTTTAAGGGTTGAAATATTATGATATTATATCCTAATGCATAAAACAATCATTATTTAACCAGTCAAAACCAAATTTTACCTATAAAGTTTACAATGTTTTTATATAATTTTTGACAATAAGGGTAGTTTACACCCCTGAAAATAATCAACGCCCTTGAGCTTGATATAGAATATGAAGTACAGGTTAAGATGATCCTAACCCCAAATTTTTATGTAAATTGATGCAAGCCGAAATTATTCTTTTAGGATAAGAAAACTTATCATATATAGCTCCAACAAGGGTGGTTTTAAGGGTTGAACCATTGTGATATTACATCTTAAAGCACAAAACAATCATTATGTACTAATAAGAAGCAAATGTTAACAATATTAAAGTTTAAAATGTTATTTTATAATTTTTTACAATTAGGGGTGGTTTTCACCCTTAAAAAACCAAAAGCGTACAACGGCTCAATATAGAAAATGAACTAGAGGGTAAAATGAGCCTAATTCCAAATTTTTGTACAAATCGATGCTGGACGAAAAAATTGCGAGGTTTGCCATTTTTCCAGCTTCATTTCCTCGACTATTATTTTATATATAGGAAAAACATATTACAGACCATGATAAGTTGATTATGGGGATTAAAATATCATAAATATTACTCATTTTTCATGTTCATTGGTCTTTTTCAAGATATCTTGAGGATCAGAAGTGTGTTACCTTATATACAAGAAGTGACACCAAAACTGACAAGAATCTTTGAATCATATGAGAATATTAAAATAACTAATAAAACCTCTCTAACAGTAAATTCTATTTTTCCAAACTTAAAGATCCAACCCCACAAGATCAAATTTCAGATGTGGTTTATAGCATTTCATGTAGTGATTGTAATGGTAAATACATAGGCCAGACATCTAGACGACTGAAGGATAGAATAATACCACATAAAAGTGACTGCAGACTTTATCCAGATAGATGCACACTAGCCAACCACGTACACACCCTCAATCACAAAATGAACTTTGCAGATGCCAAAATCCTTGAAAAAGAAACATCTTGCAAGAGAAGACTTTTTTTAGAAATGACCCACATTGCAACAACTGACAACGTGATTAACACAAAATCAGATATACAACATCTAAGTAAAATTTATTCCTTTTTGTTAAAGCTAGGAACAAATAATAACCAAGTTAGTTTATTAGACGATTCTCAATAATACCATCTCGTTTATTACAAACTTCTTTTTCGTTTCATATATTTTTGGTTGCCCCTCAGGATGTCAGTTGGTTTTGGTCAATCTTTATTAATAATTTGTATCTCTCATTACTTGTTGAATATGGTTCCTACATAATATTTAGTAAAAATTTTTTTTAATTTAGTGCTCCTTTGTCATTTAGCCATTCTCTCTATTTTGTCATCATAAACTACCAATATAATTTAGTTCAATGAATTTGCTTTTTAGATTCTGTAATTACCATTACACTTGACACCTTGGAATGAGGAGGTATCAGCTGTATATGTATATGCATATGTATGTGTACGCATGTATTCCATGTGTGTATATGTATATGTGTGTGTAGGTATATATATATGTGCCTATTTACAAAGTGGCCTACCATTCTGCATTTTTTTGTGATTTCAATTATACCACCAAATTATAGAAAGAAGTTAATTATATTACAATTGTTTGCATTTCTTTAATCACTGAGTACAAACATTAATAAAATAAAAAGACAATCGCTAGTAATCTGTCTTATAAATTCTTTATTTAATAATCAACAACATAAAGATCTTACATTGATCTTAACAAAAATCTATCAATTTAATACAACTTGTACTTAAACTAAAAATTGCCTAGCTCTGGCTGACACTTCCGTATAATGACAGCTAACAGACCGCTGTGACCTTGAGGTACTTGCTTTCACGCCCTCCTCTCAACATGGCAACACCAAAATGTTGAATTATTAAGTGTTTCGTCTATGTATTCGTAAAATTGTTTGTACTAAATGCGAATTTAAGTAATTTTGACTACTCCGGCACACACGGAAAATAATACACTTGGTTGTGTGAGTTATTATGCCTTCACTGTACCGGGTGTCCCAATAAGAATGGCTCTCGGCCATATCTCAGGAACCGTTTATAGTAGAGCTTTGAAATAAAAAATTTTATAACAAAACTTGCCTCAGGAAAAGCCTGGAAATTATTTTCATAATTGTGGGTTCACCGCTAGAGGGCGTAATTGAATATCAAAAATAAAAAAATCTAAATTTTACAAAATTTTCCTAATGAAGGGGCACTGGAAATCCGATTATTGTATTCTTCATCAAATTCTGCGCATATTTGATTTAACAAGTTTAACTCTACCTTTGCAAATAAGAGGTGGGGGTGAGTGGGAACCTTGTTATGAAAAAATGGCTGTAAGTCCAGTTCTGCTAAATCAAATTTTGAAAACTGGATCTTGTTGAAGACAGATCTTTTTCTTCAATGTAAACGTAATAATTTTGAACCATCCTAATAAGTAATAAGCCAGCTGGGAGGCGTTATTTCATTTTTTTCAGAAATCTAGTTTTCTTTGGAAAATATTAAATACAAGTATGCATTTTTAATCATACTTTATAAAATTAGATTAAATTAGCAATAGAATCGCGAAAACCGCATGTCGATACCTTTTTTCTATCTCAAGATATCTCGAGAAACGTGTAAATTTTATACGTAACTGTTACTATCACCGGTAAACTAAGTTAATGAAAAGTAGTGTGCTGTGGAAAAAAACAAAATAACATTTTCCAGATGTCAACGTATAAAAATATAATTAATTAAAACAACAATATAAAGAGAAACAATACTATTAAAATTAAATATAACACAGAACAAAAAGAACTACTTAGTGACGACCTAAATATTCAAATTGTTGCCCATCATACACTACTCTAGAATACATTATCCAGAGAATACTAAACACCATTCAAAACATATCGAGAGCAGAAATTGAGACTGCTGTTCAATCTATTCTTGAAAGAGTAAATGTTTGCAACGAAAATGATGGGCAAACATTTGAACGTTTATGTCATCACTAAATAGTTGTTTTTATTTCTTTGTAATAGGGCTTTTCAACGCTTCTCATTTGTTTCGAGCCTCTGTCATATGCCGTATAATCCGTGTATAATATTAATATACGAGATATGAACGAGGCTCGAAACAAATGAGAAGCGTTGAAAAGACCTAATATACGTTGACAGCTGGAAAATGTTTCTTTGTTGTTTCCATAGCACACTACTTTTAATGAATTTCGTTTACCGATGACAGTAACAGTTATGTTTTTAAATTTACACGTTTTGTAAGATATCTCGAGATAGAAAAAAGGTATTAACATGCGGTTTTCGCTATTCTGTTGCTAATTTTGTCTAATTTTGTAATATGGTATTAAAAATGCATGTTTGTATTTAATATTTTCCAAGGAACACTAGATTTCTGAAAAAAATTAAATAACGCCTTCTAGCTGGCATATTACTCAGTAAATTGGTTCGAAATCATAACTTTTACACTGACGAAAAAGATCTGTCTTCAACAAGACCAAGTTTGCAAAATTGGATTAAGCAGAACCGGACTCACAGCCAGTTCTTCATAACAAGGTTCCCACTCACCCCCACCTCTTATTTCCAAAGGTAGACCTAAACTTGTCAAATCAAATATGCGTAGAATTTTATGAAGAATACGACGATCGGATTTCCAGTGCCCCTTCATTAGGAAAATTTTGTAAAATTTAGATTTTTTAATTTTTGATATTCAATTACGCCCTCTAGCGGTGGTTCCACAATTATGAAAATAATTTCCAGGCTTTTCCTGAGGCAACTTTTGTTATAAAATTTTTTATTTCAAAGCTCTACTATAAACGGTTCCTGAGATATAGCCGAGAGCCATTCTTATTGGGACACCCGGTACACTAAATCCAATGTTGGTTTTTTTCACTTTGGCGTTCTTCATGGAACTTTTGATATCGAGGTTAACAAGCTCATCCAAGTAAGTGTTTTAACTTATTATGTAAATTGCACAATTTCACCAGTTTGTAATAACTTTGTAGCAACTGGCCTGATGATGTTTAAGAAATTAAACGAAATATTGCTAGCTCGTTGAAAAGAGTACACTTTGGCTTTCATTTCCAGCTGCACACCCAATGAACTTTATCTTTTGTAGGGTTTATCGGTCAAGTAGGTGGAGAAAAAAGACAAAGAATTCGGCTACTTCATCTATTTATTGAAGACGTTTCGTTCACTGCTCAGTGAACATCAGTTCGTCTTAAAATGAGTGTTATACGAAACAACATCCAAAAGAGAAGTAAAAAAACACTAATCTTATCTTAAAAATACATGTAGCAAGAGATAAGATGTACAGTAAAAAAAATCTTATCCAATGAACCATCTAACTAATGTACAGGTCGGCTGCCCCAATGAAAAACACAGTATCCAACAATTTCTTCATAATTGACTTTTTCACTTTTATGGGTATAAATTAATGTTGTTTATTATATTTTAAGTTTAAAATCCCCGTAAATCACTTGGTTTTGAAGATTTTCGAATAGTAAAACACAGCATCTACCGTTAATTTTTCTAATTTTAAAATGGAAAACACAGTATCTCTCATATAGAAGTGTAAAAGACAGTATATGCCAGATACTGTGTTCTCATTTTATTTTTACATCTTCAATTAAAAATGTTTTTACAAACACAGTATATTATATGGCAGATACTGTGGCAGAAAAGGAAAATAAAAAAATACCTCCGGAAAGTCTAGAGTCTAGACCATTATAAAATTCACATTGATAAAGCAAAAAAGGCTAACGAATTCTATAAATCCGATGTTGTTCTTGCAAAAACCTCACCAGCACATGTAAAGTTTTTCTCAATTGACTTACAAAAAGTTATTTTGCTTCCCATAATGCCAGGTATTAAAGATACTTTTTTTGCCAGAAGATTAGTATGTTTTAACGAAACATTTGCTCCTATCTATAAGGAATCTGGGCAATCAGGGAATGGCTGATCGAAAGGCACCCAGCATCGTTGATTCCATTTTTAAAGTTAAAAATAGAGAAAGTGATGTTACAAAATTTATTTTTTGGGCAGACAATTATACTGCCCAAAACAAAAATTGGATGATTTTTTCGGCATTGACTGTGATTCTCAACTATCCAGATTCATCAGCAAACGAAATAACTGTAAAATATTTAACTTAAGGTCACACCCCTATGGCGGCAGATAAGGTCCATGAAAATATTGAAAAGAAAATACATAAAATTGAGAACGTATACGATTTTAATGATTTGGAAGATGTTATCAAATCCTCAAGAAAGGCTTTCTAAGTTTTAGAGGTCGAAAAATCATATAAATGGGAGAAAAAAAGAAGAGCCAGCCACAAGAAAAAATGACGATGTCTTAAAAAATTTTCAGATAAATTCGGTTGTAGTAGAAGTGAATTTTAAAGAGGATCAAAAACACTATTTTTCAAAACAAACTTACCGACGACTACACCGAACTTGACTTTTTCAAAAAAAATATGCGGCTGAGCACTACTTACCCGAACCACTAACACTCACTAGGGGAATTCCAGAAGAAAAGAAAAAAGCTATCCTTAAGGCTTTAGTTCCTGTAATGCCGATAAACCGAAGATATTTTTCGGAAAATATTTCTGTAAATAATGATTCATTAGATTTAATAACGTCTTTTGAAAAAGATTAACTACTAAGAACGACAATATGA
This sequence comes from Diabrotica virgifera virgifera, assembly GCF_917563875.1. NCBI lineage: Eukaryota > Metazoa > Arthropoda > Insecta > Coleoptera > Chrysomelidae > Diabrotica > Diabrotica virgifera. Next base: position 97,194,614 of record NC_065451.1, on the reverse strand, counting down.
TTTTTTTTGAAAATAAAAGTTTTTCTAAATAATATACTGTGTTTTGTACTATTTTTTAAATATGAATTTAACCTCCAGTAAAATGTAAAACACAGTATCTGCTTTAAACTTGGTTAAACTACAAATTTGTAAAAACGGCAACCTCACAAAATATTTTGAAGGTATTTACAGTTTAAAAAAATATTTCACTTAAATAGTGTTTATAGATAAATACGGCGAAACTTTTAAAGTTAATTGCGTTTTTCTCGAAAAGTATATGTCTGCAGATACTGTGTTTTTCATTGGGGCAGCCAAGGTGTATAAAACATTTATGTGTAAAGGTAACAATTAAAAAACTTAAATGCGATAAAAATATCCGCGAGGGAGCGCAAACCAATATATGGAATGGATATTTTTAATTCATTTAATGCATTATTTTGATTCCTCTTTTGAAATCACTGACGGCAACACTGTGCATCTACAAATAAATACTATTAAACTGATTTTCGAAGATTATTCCGGTTATTAGACTTGTGACTGTAGACCAAGAGCCGTATAGGAAAAATTTGCTAATCACTTAAGCACCATAAGATTCTATAACTTAAATAGTAGAACTTAAAAGAAAACGTTTGAACACTGTGCCGTCACTTTTCAGTGGCACATGCGTCGACAGTGGCGCATCAAACTTTTCACTTTTGGACCGGATAAATAAATTATTTTTAAATTGACGGCATTAAGACGCAAGGAAGATATTAAAAATATAAGACCTATAGATAGAAGATAAAAACTATATGCCGTACAAAAATAATGGTTCTGCAACATAAAAAAAAATTCATTTTCCGCATATTTTCATTGATAAAAAAATTATAGAAAACTGTACGGCATAATATTAAGTAAATATATATATTTTAAAGTTATATTTTACTATGCCGTACGAATCTACTGGCTCAAATAGTTTCAACCCTTATGTAAATTTTCTCATTTCAACCCCTATTGACAAAAATTATTTAGAAAAGTACGGCACTGATTTCAGAGTATTACTTATGCTCTAAAATGATGAAAAACATGAATGCCGTACAAATTATTTGGCGAAAAAATAATTATTCCATAATTTTGAGTGTTCTATACTAAACGCCATTTTTTGTAGTGAAAAATTATTATTTCCTGAACGGCATAAATTTTAGAAGCTAGTTATTATACTTTATAAACTGTATGTGAAAATGCCGTACTAATATATTGACATAAAAAAAATTGATGGTGAATACAAATAATTTTTGTTTCAATTTTACTATTTGGAAAATACATTTCCCAGCTACTATAATAATATTTAATATCATATTTCCACATAGTTTTAGAATATTCTATGACTAATAATGACAAAAATGTTCATGCCGTACATTTTTAACTAAAGGGTTTCCCAAAATAAGTAGGACTTTCAAAGTAATTTTCATCACATTATGAAATCATACATTCCTGTACGGCACACACTTTATAACATTAACAACATCAAATGATGATGAAAAAATATAATGCCGTTCATTTTTAATGGAACATTTATATACAGTGGGGTTCAAATTTTGAATTTTCTCGATAACCCTGTTTTGTCAAAGTTCTAGGCATTCCTATGCACACAAAAATTTGACAAACGTTTACTGTTTTTCCCAAAATATGTTTAATACTATAATTGATCCCAGTTACTGAATATTTGAATGTGCTATTTTTACTATTAACTGAAGCAGGTTCACACCAATGCACAGAATTCTCAGATTCGTGGCTTGAGGTTCCCCAGAACAAAAATAATTATCAATCGGTACAATCTCAAATAATCCACATAAAGAAGGTATACCTAATCCTTATTCAACAGGGTAATTCAGTTTTTTTTATATGTCGATTTAAGCTCTTACCTTAGTAGGAAATTTGGTAATAACTGAAATACAGTGTGTCAAAGTTAAAGTTTTTTTTATTTATTCTTGTATATTTCCTGGCAGACATGGGACAACAACACGAAATTTCGTAAGCGGGGGTTTTTTGAAACGAGAAATCTAAATTCGTCACCAAAAATGATGTATTACCCAGAGGGCGCCACATACGTCTTTTAGCGCTCATTTAATACCTCCAATTTTTGTATCCCGCACTCTACATACTTTTTGTGTCAAAACTTTTATTCTCTTAATATTTTTACTTAAAATAGATATATGTACTACATTCATCTCGCTAAACTCAACCGTTTTCGAAATAAACGAATTTTAAATCTGCGATGCTAAAGTAGTTATATCCGAAAAATAAACTTGAAACCATAACTGTAATTATACACATAGTTTCAAAAGTTATGCATCACCCCTCTAATTCACGATGTTTACGCTTTTATAAATCCGTATCTTTATCACATATTTAATGGGTCTTTTTTATAAAAAATATACCTTTTTTGGTTTTTTATTTTATGTGAATACCCATTTAATTTATTTAATAAAAAACGAGGGAGGTCGTCATACAGGAAGTATATATCAAAGACTCCTACGATTTTCTGTATGACTGCCTCCCCTTGTTCGTCAAATGGACTGCTCCGGACTTACTTAACCTAGCCACCCCATAGCTCCAGTGCAGCTGTACCTAGATGCAGTGAATTTTAAAAATCTTCACGGAATTCCCGCGCATCGTGTTCTTTTAGGTTTTACTATTTAAGTTATAGATTCTTACGGTGCCTAAAATCATTAGCAAAATGGTTTTCATCCTTGATTATTTTTTTAATTAATAATAATATTATTATAATATATAATATATACAAGGCTTTATTGAAAGTTAAAAAATAATTTGTAAGGCAAAGTAAACAAAATAGATTGTGAGGTTGCCGCGCGTACAAAAATTTAAAAACAATGCATGAAAAAAATTATTGCAGTTAATATGCAAACGATTTTGGAGGATTTTTGCTTCATCGTGCCACAATATTTATACGGGATTAGCTTTTTAATAGTCTATTTTTAATAAATTGAAAAAAGACAATAATTTTTTTTACTAAACCTTAAACGGAAAATTCATTTTTCTACTGTGACCTCATGTGCCATTCAAAATGTACGGCATAATAATTTGGGACTATTTTTATATATAACCTTCTAAATGTTTTGTAGTCCAGAAAGCCACTGCGCATCCGCTAGGAAAAATATTCTAATTCGGATTTTTTGCACAATCTTACTCAAAAAGGACCCCTTTTAACAAATTTGCATGTTGCCAGGACTAAAAATTGGTCAAAAATTTTTTTTAGTCAAAAAAATATAGTTGTGAAATATATATATTTACTTAAAAACATACACGCCGTACAGTTTTCTATAATTTTTTTATTAAAGAAAATATGCGAAAAATGAAATTTTTTTTAACGCTGCAGAACCAATATTTTTGTACGGCATATAGTTTTTGTATCTTATATTTTTAATATCTTCCTTGCGTCTTAATGCCGTCAATTTATAAATAATTTATTTATCCGGTCCAAAAGTGGAAAGTTTGATGCGCCACTGTCGACGCATGTGCCACTGAAAAGTGACGGCACAGTGTTCAAACGTTTTCTTTTAGGTTCTACTATTTAAGTTATATACTTTAATCGTGCCTAAAATGATTAGCAAATTTCACCTATCCCGGCTCTTAGTCTACTGTGGTTGTGAGACAATTTAAGGATGTTACCCAAACGAAGAACAACATATCCCTTTTTTTCAGGTGATGTAAGTAGAAATTTTATATTTAAAGCTTATAATAAATTATTTATTAAAATTATTATACAGTGAGGTACTAAGTATTTTAACTTTATTAATTTATAAATCTACTGATATTTTTTATATAGAGCATGCTAAAGTTTTAATATCTATTAAATTTTAACTAACTGCTAAATTTAAAATTTTTTACAAAACTAAATTTTAAAATTATTACTAACTTTATTGTTAACAACATTTCTTTATATTTTGTTTGCACCCAATTTTGAAAAGCATGCGAAAACGTTGAATTATCCACGTCCGTCTGTCCGTAAACACAAATCTTCCTGCATTTTACCAGAATGACAAATGAGGTGTTGAATGAAAGCTTACAATCCAAGGATGGTCCTAAATTTGACCTAGGACTTCCGTTTTAGAAATGCAACCGGAAGTATCGTTTTAAAGTCACCGCAATAGTACAAGCGATTTATTGTTCGACGCACCTTAGCAAGACGAGAACAAATATATACTTCCGTTCATGACTGTCTGTCCGTCTGCTCGCGAATATAATTCATTCGTCATTATACCAGGTAGTAGTATAAATGAGATGTCGAGTGAAAGCATATAATCCAAGAATGGTACTAAGACTGAGAAATTTGACCTAGGACTTCCAATTTGAGAAATGCTACTGGAAGTACTGTTTTAGTCACCGGAATAGTACAAGCGATATATTATTCGACGCGCCTTAGTAAGACGAGAGCAAATACATACTTCTGATTTCATGACTGTCTGTCTGTCCGTCCGCGAATATAACTCTTCCGTTATTAATACAGATAATCAAATGAGGTGTCGAATGAAAGCTTATAACCCAAGGATCGTATTAAAGACGAGAAATTTGACATCAGACTTCCGATATGGAGTTGCAACCGGAAGTGCCGTTTTATAATGATCAAAATAATATAAGCGATAAATTATTCGATGTGCCTTATCAATATGAGATTAAATATATACTTTAGCAAAGTTACACAAAAAGTTCAAATATCGACTTCCGGTTCTACTCCCGATCACTTTGGGTGAAAACCTAGGACTCTAATGGGATTTATCTCATTATTTAGATATTTTAGAAATCCTTAAATTACCTTAAAGTATTCGTTAGATATTTATTTATAAAACAATAAACATTACGCATATTTGTTATAATAATTGCAAAGTAGAACACCTTAGTTAAAGTCCACGTTTTGCTTAGATCAACAAGGTCGATTATTCATTTTGACACACTAACGAGAATATATACAAACATATTTACATAACGAAGTATTTGATAAATATGGGAACACGGTCAGATTTGAGCATTAGTGGGTCAGTCGAATTAGTTAGTTAGGTTTGGGAGGTTGCTGCCGTTAGAGCAGAATAATGTTATATCCTGTCAACTGAATACATTTATATGGTATTAGTTTAACCAAATAAAGGAGTTATGAGTATATAGTGTATTCCTGATAGTCAACTTCATTCCAGTATAGTAAATATCCAGTTACCACCATATGGCGACCTTTTGAGAGACGAACTAGGACTTCTGAAGCAGTAGAAAACAGGAAAGATGGCAAAAAACTGGAGGAAACGAAGAAAATTTGGGGTAAAGTACCAATCCTCATATTAATTGGTATCGTTAGACTATATGGAGACTATATGGAGCTGGAGAGACCAACGATAAGGGAGTCCAAATGGTAGACGTCGACATGGACGAAGGTTTGAAGACATGGGGTCACACCCAAACGTCAAGAAGACAAAAATGGAAAGGAATGGACAATACCTAGTGGACAGATGTGTAATCGTGAGTAACTTTTTAGCTATTTTTTAAATTGCATATACAGTCTCACAGATATGAATTTTTTATTAATATAGTATAAATATAATCATTTAAGAAGAACTAGAATTATTAATTTTCACTTAAAAATAAGTAAATTAGGTAAAAATTTTTCGTGTATTATTAAGTTTTAGAAGTATTTCACTAATTTAGAAGAGTTTCTTTTTTTGAGAATTACATATCATATATAAATAATCTTAATCGATAATTTTATTTTAATAGAAATATAACAATTCTTTATATTAGAGCGTAAGACCTAATATAATTATTTTTAACCATACGAGTACGTAAATAAGTTTATTTTGATTAATGTATTTCTGCTTTTTCTGCACTTTTTGCATACGGAAGTTATTTTGTTTATAACAGTTTACTATTATACTATTTTTAAACTAAAGACTTCGAGTATAATGTGTTTGACATTGAAAATTGAAACGAATGAATTACATAGGAATTCGCTAAAGCGACAAATTTTTACGAAGAAAGTTATTATGATAAATAAAATTAGCCTGAAAAATATATTAGTATTCGAACAATATGTTTATAAGGAAAGATAAAAGAAAATATTTTAAGATGTTGGAAAGAAATTGGAAAATCCGGCATAAAGGACTTATATTCGAGACGGAAATGTCTCAATCAATGGAAATTTTTGTTGAGAAATGCACGTAAATGCAAAGATTTTTACTTATGATAAATATGACAAGACAAAGAAACACACTAAAATGGAAAAAATTAAAAATGACTATGGAAAAGAAATAAATTTTTTTATATACAAGGAGTATGATTATACCACGTACATAGGACTAATAAAATTCGTCCTCGTGAGAGAGCCTACAACTACTACCATAATGGCATATGGAATTTTTATTGAGTAAACGAATTTCCTCGTGAGAGAGTGAATTATTTTTATACAATGATTTTGTGACGAAAAGAAAGCTAGTTAAGAAATGATGATGAACTGATATAAGAAGAAAAATAAAGACAAAACAAGTTATAAAAATATGTTGAAGTAACGGAGTTTATAAAGGAAAAGAAAATCCCATCTGAGGAAAAAGACAAACGAAGATTAAATATTAAGATTTAAAAAGTTACCTTAGAGAAAGACAAGTATTAAGGATAACTTGAAGAAGATTAATGTCAAAAGATCTGGAAAAATAGAATAACTGAAGAGAATTTTGTACCTACAGTACAAAAAGTTATAGTACCTACAGTAAAAAGTACTATTTAAGAAGAATACTTTGTATGGCTTCAAGTAACATAATTATTAGTATAATATATAAAATAACTTTAAATTTCTATAATATACATATATATATATATATATATATATATATATATATATATATATATAAATAGATGAAATAGAGAATGTGGAAAAATCCCCTTACGAACAATTCACACATCCACCATTTCTAATATATTTTTAAACATATATATATACATACTTATTTTATTCGAATGAGGTCATGTAAGACTGTATTTCAATTAGAGAAATAGAGATTATTTTTGTGACGTAAAAGTGACTATACGCGTGAAGAAACTGAACTTCTATTTAACTAGTAACAAAAATGGACGTCCAGACTTAATATTAATTACTCAGCAATTGCAAGCTGAAATTTTCTTATAGGAAATTTTCATGATATTTCAGCAGATTTTCATTAGTAGGAGATTTTCATGATATATTTTTAACAGAATATGGTCTATTTTTATTCACACTTTCTTTCGATTTTTTTTCATAATTGAATGCTAAATTTTTTTTTGATACCGACTTTTTATTTAAATTTTTTAAATATCGGTCGAATTTTAGTATAAATATTTTATAATAAAGTACAATTAAAGACAATTTAGACAATAAAAACCAACTCTTGTCAAGGAAAAGGCACAAAATGAAAATTAGAAGATATTAGCATACCCATTTCGTGTTTTGAAACTAACTGGATCTCACCTAGACTGAGTATATCAGATCAGACAGGAATTTAGGGATGCGAGATGTAGAAGATTTTTCAAGCGCACAACTATCCATTTTGTCTTTTTGGAACAAACCTTCTCACGACTAAGGACGTGCAAAAGGACCGGAAACAAATGCAAGGGTATAAAGTTGCGAAAATCTACCCATCGAGTGGGTAAGGGTTAGAAAATGAAGAATTTATGAAGTAAATGATAGATATAAATGAAGAATTATGAAAATAATACAAATATAGGAAGGAAGATATATATGAAATATAAAGTAAATTATAAATGATATAATGAAGAACTATGAAGAAGAAGAAGATTTTTGTTTAATAGTACACAATGAAGAAAGTACTAAGTATAAAGAAAATGAAGAAATATGTAATTATTGTGAAGTACCAGACAAGAAGAAGAAGAAGAAGAAGAAAAAAAGAGATAATTTCTAATAGAAGAATATTAAAAATTGGAGAACATCAAAAGATTTGTCTTAAGGGTCTAGTAAAGAAGTAGAATTAACAAGTCAAGTTCAAATGTAGGAGTTGTAATTTTTTTAAAATTCTGAAATCAAAGTAAAGCATACAATACAATTTCTGAGTATAGATTTTCGCGAGTCATAAGAAAAGAATTAACTAAGAATAGACGATGTTTGATAATTAGTGAAATAAATTGTATATATTTGTAAATTTTGTTTATATATTTTTTTTGTAAAAATTTGTATAAATCTATACATATAACGTAGACAGTTGATGATGATAGTAAGAAAATTTTTTTCTCTTCGGGGAGGAAAAAGGAAGCACGGTACATGGCTCAGAAAATTTTCTTTTCTAAGGGGGATGATATAATGTGATTTATCTCATTATTTAGATATTTTAGAAATCCTTAAATTACCTTAAAGTATTCGTTAGATATTTATTTATAAAACAATCAACATTACGCATATTTGTTATAATAATTGCAAAGTAGAACACCTTAGTTAAAGTCCACGTTTTGCTTAGATCAACAAGGTCGATTATTCATTTTGACACACTAACGAGAATATATACAAACATATTTACATAACGAAGTATTTGATAAATATGGGAACACGGTCAGATTTGAGCATTAGTGGGTCAGTCGAATTAGTTAGTTAGGTTTGGGAGGTTGCTGCCGTTAGAGCAGAATAATGTTATATCCTGTCAACTGGATACATTTATATGGTATTAGTTTAACCAAATAAAGGAGTTATGAGTATATAGTGTATTCCTGATAGTCAACCCCATTCCAGTATAGTAAATATCCGCTTACCACCGTAGGACTTAGGAAGTCCAATTACTTGTTTTCTTCTATTACAAAAACTTATACTATATTTCAAGAAACGTTTGAATTACACTAATAGTAATCAATAAGAGGTAAATCCTACAGAAATAATTCTTTTAATTTTTAAAATATGTACTTTGGAATTTTAATTAAAACTAAATTGAAAATTCAGGTTTTGCTAGGGCAATATTGCTAGATATAATCTGTGTTAAAAAAAAATTAATCTTTACGAGAATAAATAATTATCTGTAAAAACAAATATCTCTTTAAAAAAATTGCAAGCAAGAAATCTTCTTTACTATATTTATTGTCTAAAATACTTGAAATAAAATTAAGGAGTTACAGCTTTTTCTAAACTGTTTTGAAGAACATAATTTATTATATATTTCTCTAATTAACGAGAACATTAAAAATTTAAGTTTTAAATATACTTTTAGCGAGAACTCAAGTTTTTTAAAACGAAAAAGAAAGAAAGATGGTTCTGCAATAGGCCATTATCTCCATTTCCTCAAGAAATGAAAATCACTGATGACGATATTGAAAAAATAAAGGTATATAACTTTGTGTTGCGAATATCAAATTAAAAAAATATCACAATATAGTCACTACAAACAAAGTGATTTGTCTAATTTATTTTTGGCCTTAGGTTCAAGACCTATTTAGCCAGACAATTTATTAATATTGTCTAAATTATTTTCTAATATATTTAAAAAACTGCACGTGTAATTACAAATTCGTAATAATTACAGGATTTGAACAGATCTCCAGACTCTCCAACATGCGATAGCGATATTGATCCAGAATATTTTCCAGAATCGGATAGTACTGAAGACGAAATAAAGGCAAGTAAAACTATACATTAAATATTTTTTAGTAAAAACAAATACAAAAATTTTAATCTATATTTTCAAGACGTTCACAGTTTATATTGTTAATTTTAATAAATATTATCGGAAAATAATATTTAAATATTTAAGTACAACGGCTCTGTAGACTTAAATATTATTTTACCTTTTTATTTAAAATAATAGTCCAGCACAAATCAAATAATTTTATTTAATTTTAGGAATATTATAATCACGACGATGAATTTCTAGAAAGTACTGAAAATATCCATCAGAATTCTAAATATTTGGAAATAAAAGACAGCAATCAAACACATATTAAAAAAATATTCCAAAGGTAAGTTACCTAATAGTTTAAATATTAAAATATAATTTATAATAATTTCAGATTCTTCAAAATTTAATCATAATGCCCCAAAACTTTATCACTGAAAGTACAGAAATGCCGCAAATGTTAACAGTAAGTGACATACCTACTTTGTTTTAAACAAAATTAAAGTTTTTAAGAAAACATATTATGTTGAACTAAATTTTTATTGCAATTTTACATATTTTTTCCTAAAGTTTTTTAATTTATCATGCTTACGACATAAGAAAACGTGGCATGTTTTATTGACTAAAGTGATTATAAATCAGATTAAGTTTGTGTATAGAATAGTAATGAAGTAAATTATATAAAACTGGATTCTATACATTTCTTCAAGAAATTAACGCATTACCTTAAAAATTGGTCATTTTTAATGTCTCCAATTTCCTAGACCTATTTACTAAGGATACACTAAGGATTTTCACAGTTTTCACTGTATTCCTTCACTCAACCGTTCTCTCCGGCTCTTTCTGTCTTGCCAGTCCCCTTCTTGTAGATTTCTTCTCTCCATTGCTTCGTCCACTTTATCTCTGAAGGATCTTCGGGGTCTGCCTCTCTTCCTTTTTCCTATCGGGCTCCACTCTGTTATTCGGTTTATCCAACGATTTTACCAGGTTAATCTCTTTTGTCGGATGTAGTCTATTATGTCTGAGTTCACTCCCATTCTTCTGTTAATCTCTGTTACTTATTCTATCTCTCCTTATTATTCTGCAGCTTCTCCTTAGCAATTCTATCTCTGTTGCTCTTATATTATTTTTGGTTTTCTTATTTATTGTCCCATTTTCACACGCATAAGTGAGGATACTTCTTGTTATGGTATTATATATTCTTCTTTTTGTTTTTATGCTGATATTCTTATCCCACAGTATCGGGTTCAATTTTCGTATGAAGTCTCTGGTTTGTCCTAGTCTATTTTTTATATCTTCCTCAGCTGTTTATTTTTTTGATATTATAAAACCTAAATACTTGTACTTATCTGTTCCTCTGATTTGCTTACTTTCATTTATTTCCAGTTGTTTTATTTCTGTATTCTCCGTTGTTAGGTATTCAGTTTTCTTTAGGTTTATTTTCATCCCATTCTTTTTATATTCCTGTTCCAGTTTCCTCATAATAAAACTGAGGTCATATTCGTCTTGTGCGATCACTATTTGGTCGTCAGCAAAACTTATGGTATATAGATATTTGTTCCTTACTGGTATACCGATTCCTTCGTACTTTATTTTACATTGTTTCACGGTTTTTTCCAGGAATATTTTAAACAGGGTAGGGGATGTGGAGCAGCCCTGTAGTAGTCCCTTTGTCGTCTTAAATGGACGACAACCTAAATTTTCTAAACCTGTTGTCTGATTTAAGTAATTTTTTAATGTGTTATTCTTATTCTTTAACAATATCGCTGTAATAATATTGTTGCTAGACAGCTAAATTGTCGTTGTATGCCGGATGTACCAATCAAACTGTGATTTTTTCTCTCAAAGTTCGTGTCACCATGTGGAATATTCTAACATTTATAAAATTCAGAAATTACAACCCAACTATAGCCTCATGTGTTCCTAACATTCTGATTTTTGATTCATTCGCTTATGTTGAATGATAAAAGAAGTTGAGTACTTTACTAGTATTGTTTTTTATCAATACAAAGTGTTTTTAAATAAGTACGGCAAACTTTAAGGTGTAATTCTGCATGAAAAAATAATTACAGTTTGCTTTATAAACGTATATCCGCAAAAGCTTCGTTTCCGAGATAGGGGGTGTTGACATTTTTCTTACAAACTGACGATTTATTTATTGCTCTTAAACCAGTTAAGATGTGCAAATGAAATTTGGTGGGTGTTAAGAGATAGTAATTGGGCATTTTTTTTATATAAAATTAGTAATTTAATATTCACCATTGGCGCGCATACGGGTAATATGACCCTTATGTGCGCCAATGGTAAATATTAAATTCCTAATTTTATATCAAAAAATGGGCAATTACTATCTCTTAATAGCCACAAAATTTCATTTGCACAACCGGATTTAAGAGCAATAAATAAATCGTCAGTTTGTAAGAAAAACACCCCCTATCTCGGAAACGAATCATTTGCGGATATACGTTCATAAAGCAAACTGTCATTATTTTTTCATGCAGAATTACCCCTTAAAGTTTACCGTACTTATTTAAAAAACACCCTATATTGATGAAAAACAAAGCTATTTGTCAAAGTACCCGAAATGTGAGGCTATAGTTGGGTTTTAATTTCAGTATTTTATAAATGCTAGAATATTCCTCATGGTGACACAAACTTTGAGAGAAAAAATCACAGTTTGATTGGTACATCCGGCATACAATGACAATTTACCTGTCTAGTAGCATTATTATTGCAGCGATATTGTTAAAGAATATGGTTATAACCTATTAAAAAAATCACTTAAGTCGGACAGGTTTAGGAAATTAGAGACATCAAAAATGACCCATTTTTAAAGTCGTACGTTAATTTCTTGGAGAATTGCATTATATTTTAAAAAAAATTTAATTGTAAAATTTTAATTTTAGGAGCAAACTTCAAGTAGCCCAGGAGAGAATATAAGTACTGAAGTTTACAATAATAATGAAACAATCAATGTTAAAACTGAAAAATATAAAAGAAAAAAAGATGTGTTATTACTGTGAAACGGATGTGAACAATTTTGTAAGACACTTAAAGAGATATCATTCTTGTGAACTAGAAGTCCAAGGTATACTATCGAAGGAATAGAAATCCAAACAAAGGAGAGAATTAGTTTCACTTCTAAAGAAAAAAGGAAATTTCATTAAAAATTCACAAGAATGTGTAAAGCCGGTTAAGCAAGGACTTCAACCTTCTCAGTCATTTCTACCATGTTCGAACATGGGTGTAGGGTTTTACAGATCTAAATTTTTATATAGAGATAGAAAAATATGTTTAGGTGGTCAATCATCTAAACATTCTCAAGCGGAAGGCCAAAATTTCTTGTTAAAAAATGTTAAAAAATTGACCAGCGTTTAAAAGATGAGGTCTTCCCAAGAATGCGGCCAGATAAAATCTCTCTAGAAGCAAAAACTGATTTTCTTATATGCGCATTTGGTGCTAGATACCTTAAGATTCATCGCGAAAAACATCACATTAATGTTCGAGTCGAAAGATGAGAGAGCTATCTAGGATTTTAATAGAATTCAAGAAAATTAAGGCTTGTACAAGTAACCTATTTGAAGCTCTAAAGCCGAAATTCTATGATGACTTAGTAGACGCTACGAAATTGGTATCAAAATATGATACAGAAAAAGATTTATTTTTTTCTCCCACTTATGCATTAAACATAGGAACGTCCATAAAACAATGTTGTGACATTGCGTTACACATGATTTCAAAAATGGAACCAACCATTGAAACAGCTAATTGTGAATCAAATCTGAAAACATTAATAAATTTGTTCCAATCAAATTGGCGATTTGATATATCAAACCGGGCTGGTAATGACCTTAATTTAAAGAAATTTAATAAAATTACTATTGTAGCTCTCGCCAGCGACCTAAAATACTCAAGCAACATTTAGTTACAGAAGCGGATAAGGCATTACAATGACTCAAAATAGATTTACATAATGTTGCTGCTTACAATACTCTATTAGAAACGATATATTGTAGAGTTATTCTTTTAAACAGAAAAAGACCAGGTGAACTGCAAAGAATGCTTTTGGATACCTATGAGAAATCTGAAAAGAAAAATGACAGTTATGAGGAATTTAAAGAAGTTGTTACCGAAACAGAAAAAATATTATTAAAAAATATGAAGCGAATTGGCATAAGGGGTAAACGGGGACGAGGTGTTCCGGTTATATTTAGCACTGACATACAAAATCACATTAGAGAAATATTAAAAGTTAGATCTAATTTTGTAAAAGATGACAACCCTTATTTATTTGGCAGATCAAGTCACTCTACGCCTATCTGTGGATATAAAATAATTGCCAAATATGCTGTTTCTTGTGGTGCTAAAAATCCTCAAGCCATAACTTGCACTAGATTACGAAAACAGCTAGCAACGCTTACACAGTTATTTAATTTAAGTGATAATGAAATTGAACAATTGTCCACATTTATGAGACACACGGCTGCCGTTCATAAAAACTCTTATCGATTACCAGACGATGTGTACCAAACGGCGAAGATTTCTAAATTACTAATCGTAATGGAAAAGGGTGAAGCTGGAGGGCAGAAAGGAAAAACATTAGACGATATATCTATAGATTTGGACCAAAATCTTTTAGAAGACGAATCTAGTGAGGAAAGTGATGATCCAGAAAAAAATGATTTTAACGATTTTTAAAAAGTTAATGTAACGGAAGAACTAAAAAAAGACGAAACAATAGAGACAATACCATTTGTACCCAAAAAGAAAATAATACTAACTCCCTGGACAACTGAACAAAAAAAAACATTGTTAAAGCTTACTTTTCAAAATAAATAAACTAAAAACGGGCACCAAAACGGTATGAATGTGAAGAATCAAAATCTTTGCATCCGCAATTATTTCTTAATAAAAATTGGTTGTAAATAAAAGTGTTTGTGCAAAAACAATATTTAAAAAAAGGTACATAAAAATATGAGTGTTACATGTTTTTGATTAATGCCATTAAATAAAATTTTTTAGCTTATAGTGCTGTTTTTAATTATTCCTTAAACACTTCAAATTATATTTGCTTTAAATAACATATACTTCGTCTAATTTACTAACCGTTGCACGTCATCCGCGTCATAGCCTGTAACGTCACATGGTACCAACACGAAATATTTAGGCGGTAGGTGTTTTCTATTTTAGGATCATTTTGCCTAGTACACTGGAATTACAGCCATTAGACATATTTTATTATATACGCGTAGAAATAATATTTGGAGATTTATATTAATGTTAACCTAAAGAAATGCACAATAATATGTTTCATTTAATTTGTATAATGGATTATAAAGCGTTTTCATGAAGCACATTTGTTCGGAATACACTGTAAGTATAATCGAACGAAGGTGCTATTTTTTCTGCTTTTATTATTTACTTTACTATAAAAATATCCTCTACTATAAAAATATAAATTTCACCTAATTTTATCACGACTTGGAATAATCGAGGTATCTGACAACTTTTTTAGTTGTAGACATATACAAAGATATAAATTGGTAACATTTATTTGACAGTTGCGGTGATGACACTTCATATTTGTTTATATTCTTTACTATAAGTGGGTATCTGTTTTATTATATTTACTGCTTTTATTATTTACTTTACTATAAAAATATCATCTACTATAAAAATATAAATTTCACCTAATTTTATCACGACTTGGAATAATCGAGGTATCTGACAACTTTTTTAGTTGTAGACATATACAAACAAAACGCTTGCACTGCAAATCTTAAAAGATTGTAACTTAATTATTGTTCTCTATGTCTTAAATTTTTACTTATTTACATTGAATATTAATTTGTTTTGTTGTATAATCCACGTTGACAATAATTATGTGATATATCTGATTTAAAATGGATTCAGGATTTTTTTATACTTTGGCAACTATGTCAACTCAGATCTCTGGCGTAGATAATGTCGTGCAACGGTAAGTAAATTAGATGGACTGTAATAGTAACAGAGTACCTACTGTATCTGTATCTGATATCAAACAATATAGATATTTAAGAAATAAGTTAATTTTAAGTTGGTATGTAAATCTTTGTTTTAAAAAATTATTTATTAATTAATTTCATTCAATTGCCTTCTACAGTCACTGCATTCAATTTTTCTGGCATCATCCTATTTAATCATATCTCCTTCCAATTTTTTCTGACACCCTCTGAAGGACTGGATTGATTTGGCTACATTTGATTCTTAAAGATTTGTAGAAGTCTAAGTAAGAAGATCTTTACAATATACCATCAGATGTCAAATTTTATTAATTGTATATGAAGTATGTAAAAATGTGCTCCTTGTTCAAGAATATCTCTATTTTTGATAATATTGAAAAATAATACACAGAAAATATATTTATAATTAAAAATGATTTTAAAACATTATTTGCAATATTATAAAAAACTATTTTTCAATATTTTCTTTGCGATAAAGTTGGAAATTCAAGTAAATGCAATATATTTTAATAAATATAAATTTAATGAAACAATTCTAAATTAAATACCATATTTAGATCAAGCAAAGTGCCAAAAGCAAGGCTTTCGCAGGAAACGTAAAAATGTAAATAGATGCGAAGTTAGCCGCAGTTTTAGTGACGTAACTCTAATGGAGTATAATATAACTGTGTGTATGTATATGACAATAACATTTAGTATTTTCTTAACAATTTCATCACATTTTCTCACCTTTTAAACCGTCCTGGCCTTCTACAAATGTTTTAAAATCTAAATTAGCTAATTCGGTTCAGTCATTCTGGAGCTGTTATAAAAAAGATATGACAAAATAAAATGACGTACCGGACACCATGCGTGACTAGTCGCATTAGAATTTTTATAAGATTTGTAAAAAAATATGCATATACAGTAGACTCACGCTATAACGAGAACTGAAATGGCAGACCAATTACCTCGTTATACGCGGATCTCATTATATCAGACAACAATAATATTGTGTATACATACGAATATACAGTATGGTGCAAATGAAAGGAATAAATTCGATATTTCTTTACGGAAATACTATATTTATATTACTTTACGGAAAAATCCCGAAACAGGTCGATTTTTATTTTTAAATTATGATATTTTGGAATATATATCACACAAGTGACGTCATCTATCTGTATAAATACACCCTGTATAAATAATTATGTTAATGTTTACATTCATGAAAAGAGAATTGAATAACCTTTCAAATGTGCTAGCACACGACCCCTATTCTCATTAAAAAAAATTATCGATTACGTCATCACGCCCAGATAGATGACGTCACGCGTGTGATATTTATGCTAAAATATTACAATCTAAAAATTAAAATCGACCTGTTTCGGGACTTTTCTTTAACCTTCCGATGACCAACCTTTTTTTGTTACACGGATGACCAAGGGGGGAGGGGGAAATGACCCCAGGTCAAAAATGTCAAATTAAGAAAATGACAATTAAGAAAAAAATAGTTTTTTTTTAAGTTTTAATCTTTTTTTGGCATGGACTTTATGTCATTCAGCGAGTAACAACATGAGTATTAGTGTCATGTGTAGTATGTATGTTGAGTAAGTGTCTTGTTACTTTGCAAAGTCGACGTCATTAGCGTAAAACTACTTGTAATTACACATAATAGACGCTATTTTACTAAACATCAACTTCAGAATATATTTTTTATTCGTAAAATATAGGGAATTTTTTTTATTTCAAAATATGAGGATATCTAGAATGATATTAAAGTCAAATAAAAAAATAATGAGTTAAAAATTAAAAATACTTTTGAATTTATTAAAGAAAACATACGCTGGGGTCACAATTTCCCCCGCTTGGTCATCCGAAGGTTAATATCGCCGGTTTACGAAATAATGAATTTATTCCTTTCATTTGCACCATACTGTATAGTTTTCTAAAATATTAACTTTCTATAGTGAAGCCATTCGGAGCAATATAAGATCCTAATTAGTGTTTCCTCGACAATAAGGCTTAGCCATCATAAATTATAATTTTTTTATAATATTCAGTATCGGTCAATAGATAAACAGAACAGGAAGAAGTTTATAGGTAGGCGGTGGATTTTATTACAGCACTACCCTCGATCAGACATATCAGTTTAATGACATAATGAACAAATATGATAGTAATTTCACACAAGCATTTTTTAATAAAGAAAAAAGGATATATGAAAATATTTTTAATAAAATTAAAAACCGTAATCAAAATAAAATTAAACACCTGCTAGAAAAACAAAATCACTTAAAATTGAATTCAGAACCGAAAAATGATTGGCTAATGAACTTAACTCAATGCAACATACCTCCAAATGTAGAATATTTTTTAAGTTTAGGTCCTAATTTTTCTTTACCTATACAAAAATTTCCTACTTTTAACATTATTGCTGGAATCGAAAATGGTCTAACTTACATAAATAATTCAAATATAAACGAGATTAGAAGTAAAGCAGTCAACATAATCACAAATTATACTCAAAAAATACGAAAATATGCAGGTCACCAAAAAAGTCAATATAATTACTATTTAAAACAAACAAAAGCTTTCTTAGAACAAAATACAAACCTACTAATTTTAACAGCTGATAAATGTTACAAAACAGTAATAATGTTAAAAACTGAATATCTAAACAAACTTAAATTCCTCTTAAATGACGAAACAGTATACAAGAAAGAAAAATTAAATCTTACAAATAAAATCCAAACATCTCTTAATTCACTTGTTAACAGATGGTATAAGAAAAAATATATAGACTTAAATTTGAAAAATAAATTAATATCTCACAATGTCACATCCTCCTATATATACAAAATATATACGCCAAAAGTACATAAAAACAACATTCCACTTCGCCCAATTGTTAGTAACATTGGAAGTCCAACATACAATCTCTCCAAGTATTTTGCAGGCATTTTGGGAAATGTAATCGGTAAAACCCACTATCATATACAAGACTCATGGGATTTTCACAATTTTATTTCAAAACAGTCCGTACCAATTAATCACAAACTTATATCTTTCGACGTAAAATCACTCTATACAAATATTCCTATCGAAATAGCTTTAAACTGTGTCAAATCCAGATGGAGTAACATCCAAACACATACTTCTCTTCCTCTTGAAGATTTCCTAGAAGGTGTAAAATTCTGCCTCAGCTCAACATTTTTCCAACATGAAAATGGATACTATTCTCAGATTTCTGGAGTAGCTATGGGCTCGCCTATATCAGCACCAATAGCAAACTTGGTCATGGAAATATTAGAGATAACAGTCATCTCTAAATTAAAATACAATATACACTTCTACAAACGATATGTCGATGACTGCCTACTATGCATTCCAGAGCATGAAATCGAGTATACCCTCCAAATTTTCAATAACTTCCACAATAACATTCAATTTACTTATGAAATGGAAGAAAACAACAAAATTAATTTTCTCGATTTAAGTTTGGGTTTAACAGCAATAACCGACTTATAACTACCAACTGGTTTACAGAAGATGTCTGGTCTGGAAGATATTTAAACTACAATACAATCGCACCGGTAAGTCATAAAAGAAGTGTTATATTTACTCTAACGAGCTGAAAAATTCAGTTTACATCCGAATTAGAGGAAAACAACAAAATTAACTTTCTTGATTTAAGTTTAGAGTATAACAACAGTAACCGACTGATAACTACAAACTGGTTTACAAAAGATGTCTGGTCCGGAAGATATTTAAATTTTAACACCAACGCACCTGTAAGTCACAAACGAAGTGTTATATTCAGTCTTACAGACAGAGCAATTAAACTATCTAGCCCACAATAGCACTCCGAAAATCTGAGAAAAGTTACATACATTTTAGAAAAAAATAATTATCCACCAGAATTTTACAACCGTCTAATTCAAAAAAGAATTCACATTATCAAAAATCAATCTAACCCCAGTAACTCCAACGCCAATCTAAAACAAACTCAAACCGTACCTAACAATAATAATAGTAATATCACAAATCCAAACAAACACTACACATCCCTACCATAAATTAGTGGATTCTCCGAACAAATCTCGAAAGCGTTGGCAAGATATGATATTAATGTTGGACATAAATCATCTAAAACATCCGGAAAATATTTCTCAAAATTTAAACCCAAAGTTACTAAAGATCAGCAGTCGGATGTTGTGTATAAAATAAATTGTAAAGACTGCAATTCAACATACATTGGGCAAACACATCAATATCTACATAGAAGGATTGTTGGACACAAACATAGTGTACAAACCAACAAAATAAACACCACAGCCTTAGCCAAACATTCTGTAGAAAATAACCATAGTTTTGATTTTGAAAATGTACAGATTCTGGAAAAAGAGCAAAATTATAACAAAAGATGTATATTGGAGATGATTCATATAAAGAAAGACCAAAATTGTATCAATAATAAAACTGATATTAAAGATCCCTCCAATATATATCACAATTTGATAAATTGAGTGTGGTTGTAAACACACTATTGGTAAACACTTTAAATACGGCATTTCTTATTTTTTTCTTTAAGTGCTACCTCTGATAGAAACTCCACAGAGTTGCAGTTGTACCATTATATAAATTTTGTTTAGCCAGGATATATGCCAACGTCCTAAGCTTTTTCTGCCCAGTAACTTTTCATATATAATAATCTACATAAACACATCTCATTTCTCATAACATGATTCCAAATAATGTAAATTTCTTAATTTAATTGTATTTAATATCTCATTTTTCTTTATTTTATTTCGGTTACAAAACGTGGTTTGTTTCATAATCTTTTCAATCAAGGTTATTTTTAAAAATCTTCTATATGTCCACATCTCAAATACTCTGCTCTAATTACGTATATCCTTTTTTAGCGTGCAAGCCTCTGTTCCATATAAAATACAAAAAAAGCACATCTCAGTATTCATATTTCGAGAAACATACTGAGATCATAATTGCAAAATATCTTTCTCCTATTATTGAACGTTAAACATTAGATTTATTTCCAAATTTATTTCTTTCGTATATTATGTAATTTGATCTCCTGTGTATAATCGTTTTGGTTTTACGACCACCACCCAAAACCGTTCTGAAGTGCTTTTACCATATGACCATGCCTGGCATTCTCTCATAACATCTTAGGGAAACACGATGTGCATTTTTTAAATTTTTTAAAATATTACGTGTAATGTATATAAAATATGTTTGTTAACAGTGTAATGTTTAATTAAAAGTGCTTATTGAAAATGGCAAATAGCCGAAACGTCTAAGCAAAATCAAGTGTTTTATTTATAACAGACCGCAAACCCGTCGTAATTACCGACGTGCGTTTTATTCTGTCACATACAATTTAATGCGTTAGAAAGAAACCGAAAAACTGTGACGCACTGAAAAATGCGCATGAAAAGAACTCTATAAGAGATTTTGCGACTTATAAAAATATAAATATATGGTATGTATTTTGAAATCGTTTGCATAAATTTTAGTGTATTACTCACTTCCAGTTTTTTGTTTACGAATATTAATTGTGTCAGAATATAATAGAGTGCGCTGGAATAAGTGCCCCCCCTCCCCATAGTAACTCATTTATTTTTAGCACACAAGCAAAACGCTCGAACAGGTCGATTTTTAAAATAATCATAGTACCTATATAATAGCATCAATGTTTCGAACTTTACTCTGTCCCTCTTCAGGTGACAGTCATAACTTTGATTTTTTTAAATGGGAAAGTACATCATGTGACACCTCATTTAAAAACTTTTGAAATACTGATTACAAAAATGTGTAATACTTGGGCAAAATTTCGGTCAAACGCTTTTTAAATGCATTCATTTTTTTTCGAATCCTGAGAAAACTAATCAGTATTTTTGAAAAATTCAAACGCAGAATGAAAGATTAAATTATTACCGAGGGCCAAAAGTCCCTAAGAATAAACAAAAAGTTTCTTTTGAATGATATATTTGAAATTAAAAATCATACTAAATTTTCTCTTCGTTTTCACCTCTGTAACTTATTAAAATAAACATTATAGAAGTTTTTAGGGACTTTATGCCCTCGATAATAACGTAATTTTTCATTCTGCGTTTAAATTTTTCAAAAATTCTTATTAGTTTTCTCAGGATTAAAAAAAATTAATGTATTTAAAAAGCATTGGAACGAAATTTTGCGCAAGTATTATACATTTTTGTGATCAGTATTTCAAAAGCTTTTAAATGAAGTGTCACATGATGTACTTTCCCATTCAAAAAAATCAAAGTTATGACTATCATCTGAAGAGGAATCGCGTAAAGTTCGAAACATTGTAGCTATAATATACTACGATTATTTTAAAAATCGACGTGTTCGTTTTGCTTCTGTGCTGAAAATAAATGAGTTAATATGGTGGGGGGTAACACTTATTCCAGCGTACTGTATAAAAATAAAATTACTATGTAAAATAATATTTTCACACAAAGAGACAAAACTATTAATTTGTTCATTGCAATATTTTCATTTACATATTAATTTTTACATTCTAGATCAATGGAAACACCTCAATTCCAAGAGCCACACCGGAGTTAGAAGTAACTAGTACATCTGGGGAAATTGAAGATGAGCAGACAAACTTAACAACGGACCATGAAACAAATATATTTACTGAGCAAGATGAGCCCTTGAATGCTAATGATTATTCTGATCCTAGCGTAAGTGGGCATTTAGAAGATGAGCTGGATGATGTGGACCGAGATCCGGATTATATTTATCACTCGGACATCGAAGAAGATATAATATCCGAATATGAGGAACAAGGTGACCTTCAAGAAGTTACAGATGATTATGCGGAAACTGTGAATATAGTAAATAAAGAAACAGAGCCAAAAAGTACAATGTGCAGATTAGAGGAAGATCATTTTGGATCAATAAAGGTTAATGGAGAAAAAAGGAAAGGGAACACAAAAAAGAATTTCTGTTTTTTTTTTGTGAATGCCATGTACTCAACTTTAGCAGACACGTCTTGAATAATCATTCATTGGAAACAGATGTTCAAAAAATAAGTTCTCTTCCCCCAAACAACCCAACAAGAAAAAAGTTACTAAGTAATTTACGAAAAAAGGGTAATTATTTTATCAGTGATGTTCACTGCAAGCCAGTGAGGAAGTCAGTAATAAATTCAAAAATTCTTCCCTGCTCTAATTGTATGGGTTATTTTTCATCCAAACAATTGTGAAGGCATAGAAAGGCTTGTGTGGGGAAATCTGATAAACTACACCAAGCAGAAGCACAAAACTTTTTGCTCAAACATATAGAAATCGATAAGCAGTTAAAAGAACAAGTTTTTCCAAGAATGCGGCCTGATGACATATCTTTTGTTGCAAAATCTGATAAATTAATTTGTGCCTATGGAGCTCGCTACTTTAAAAGTCATAGGGATAAACATTTCATAAACGTTACGTCACGTAAGATGACAGAACTTGGAAGATTTCTGATTGAAATAAAGAAGATGAAACCGACTATAAAAAATTTATTTGAGGCGCTTAGACCAGAGAATTTTGAACTGTTGGTTTCTGCAACAAAATTTGTGGCAAATTTTGATAATAACAGTGAACACTTTAATTCAGCATCAACGGCACTTAATTTAGGCACTGCTATAAAGCAGTGTTCTCAGTTAGCCATTTCTTTTGTTTTAACAAAGAAACAAGTATATTCTACGATGTCGGCAGCGGAAGCTGAAGCGGATCTAAAAACCTTAATTCAGTTAATAGAGAGTGAATGGCGTTTTGAGGTTTCCACCCAAGCTTCGAACGATTTAAACATAAAAAAATGGAATAAAGTAACCATGTTACCTCTGGCAAGCGATTTAAATATAATAAAAACTTACTTAGCCTCCAAAGAAAAATCTGCTATTGATGAATTAGATGCTGACTCCACCAAAAAGCATGTTTATGTAACTTTATTAGAAGTTACATTTTGTACTGTCCTCTTACTTAATAGGAGACGTCCTGGAGAACTACAACGACTTCCCCTCCATATATATCATAAAATTGAAAGCCATCCTCAAAATTATGAAGAATTTCAAGAAGTGATATCACCTTTGGAAAAGGCCTTACTTCAGAAATTCAAAAGGGTTGTAATCAGAGGGAAGAGGGGTCGAGGTGTCCCTGTTTTATTCAGCCCTGAAGTTCAGAATTATATCGAAGTTTTGTTGAAATATAGGAATGTGTTTCTAAGCGACAAAAATTTGTATCTATTTGGAAATCCCGGCACAACTCAACCTATATGTGGCTACAAAGCAATATGAAAACATGCACATTTGTCGGGAGTAAAGAATCCTAATGCAATAACGGCAACGAGATTACGTAAACACCTACCCACATTAACACAGGTTCTAAACATGACAGATAATGATATTGAACAGTTGTCTACTTTTATGGGACACACTGTTAATGTTCACAGAGGTAATTACCGATTGCCCGATGACATATTTCAGACCGCTAAGGTGTCCAAATTATTGCTTCTTATGGAAAAGGGTGAAGCTAGTAAGTATAAAGGAAAAAAGTTGGATGAAATTGATTTGGACCTTGACATAAACATGGACCAATGTGAAAGTGATGATAATGGTGAGCCGGATATGTTAGAATCGATAGAAGATCAAGATAAAATCTCTAAAACAGATGTATACAATTCACAGGATAGCGTAAAATCTGATGCATTAAGATTGAAAACAAATAAGAGAAAACTAGTCGCCTGGATGGAAGAACAGAAAGTTGAAGTTAAGAAGTTCTTTGCACATCATATTACTAAAAAAAATCCGCCGAAGAAACACGAATGCATCGAATTAAAAAACAGTAATCCAACTTTGTTTACAAACAAAGATTGGCTGAAAATTAAAGTGTTCATCCAAAATGAATATGTGAAACTCCACAAAAAAGAAAGTTAGATTTTAGATTTTGTTTTTCTGTATAGACTTTTTATAATAAATACTACTACAAGGAATATAAATCTATTTAGTTAAGTATAAATTATAATTTAAAAATACGAATTAATTTTTATTAATTTTTTTTCTGTAAATTAGATTTGTTTATTTTTAGTTGTGCATTGAGAGGTGTACATTTTTTAAGACTAAGATTATGAAGAATCTTTTAAGATAGGTATTCTAAAATAAAACTTAACAAGTTAAACAGAACAATATATATTATATATTTTGCTAGTGTGATCCTCCATAATGTATATTTTATGGTTTTTAGAAATAAACTTTTTTAAATACATATTTTTTTTCTATTACCTAGGCAAAGTTGTGTGTTCCATTATGCTTTCTAAAAGTAAAAATCTTAAGTTATTTTATAATATTTGGTTCATATAGAGAGGAGAGAGGAGGGAATTTATGGGAACAAAACAACATAAAATTTTTATGGGGTGTACAAATTTCACTGTTGTTTTTTTTTAAATGCTCCTGCCATAAGAATGCCACATGTCCATTTTCAATAAAAAATCTCTATGAGTTTTCGATATATGAAAAAAAAAATCGATTTTCATTCTGTCGATTCAAAGGGCTGTAACTTTTTTTGTGTGCACTATTGTATATAGGTAAGTGACGTTTAATCAAACTATTTTTGACCCTAGAATCTGTGGTATAATTATTTATGACCAATATTTTCGGGACAACATTTATATCAATAATATTAATATTAAATAAAAAACATCACCCTGTACATCTTAAAACATGTTTTTCAATTTTTCATTAGTTTAAATTAATTAAAATAAAGTGATATACATTATTAAGTATATATAAAAATTTCATGTAAAATCTGTAATATTAATTAAATTTAAATTTACACCGTTATCACCGTTTATAAATTTAAATTTATTTCTGTAACTAGTAAGTTAAATATCAAAAATTAAAAATCAACGTAAACTTAAATTGAAATTAAAGTACGTAATAAATTATAAAATAATTAATAAAATTATATCAAAAATAAAATTATGTTTCAAAAATTAAAATAAGTTAAATAAAAAAATATGAAAAAAAATTTTTACGAAACGCTTTTATTTAGTTACGAGTGACTAAAATTTAAAATATTATAAAAAAATCAACTAAGAAGCAAAAAATAAAAACAATTTAAAAAATCTAACACATTCGTTAAAGAAAAGTGTGGGGCGAAAACCGTTTATTCGATGTAGACGCGCCACGCTTTTCTTTGACGATGTGTTAGATTTTTCAATTTTTTTTATTTTTTGCTTTTTAGTTCATTTTTTTATAATATTTTAAATTTTAGTCACTCGTAACTAAATAAAAGCATTTCGTAAAAATTTTTTTTCTTATTTTTTTATTACGTAAAGAATCCAAATCTGCAATAAAAATTTGGGGCTTCCATTAAAGATTTTAAAGTAACCTCCAACCCCACCTCCGTGGGAGGTCATGTTTGATACCATTCGATAGATTTTTCAAAAACATAATGAAATTGTATTTTGCAGTTTTTCGATCTGATGTTTATTTTGCGAAATATTGCAGATTTGAATTTAAAATTTACACCCCCCCCCCCAACCTTCTCCGTGGGGGATCATGTTTGGTACCATTCAATCGATTTTTGAAAAATATTGAAGACGTATTTTTTAGTTTTTCGATCTGACGTTCATTTCACGAAATATTCGCTTTTTCTTTGTGAAATTTTTGATTCACGCATTTCCTTACGCCCGCGCCCCGCTCAAATCGTCAGATTTTTTAAATATACACTCTTTTGCATGTACTTAACTTACCTATCTTAATCTGACAATTTCGAGTATTTTTAAGGATAGACGTTTTTTCGGGCTCCCTATAACGAACTTCACTGTGTTAAGAGGCAGAGGTACATCTGCAGGGTACCAGGTTTCTCCCCATATGATAATCTGACGCGCTTAAGTAACTGCAAAAATCCCCGCTTGGGCTCCCCTACCATAAGCGCCGATTTTTATATAAACAAATATGAGCGTTCAAAATTTGAAACTTCATTGTTTATCTATGAAGCATAACGTAAACAATTAAAGTAAAAAGTGAAATTATGTATAGTTCATATCATTAGCTACAAAAAGGTAAAAGTTTCAAGTTTCTACATTGTAAAAAACAACAGAATTTAAGCATTTCCATTAAAATCGTTTTTTTTTTAATTTGAACAATTAATAAACATAAAAAAAATTTTTATTATTGTTGTTCCCGCGAATTGTGATCCCACATCCCGTGTATTGTTCCCGCGAATACATATTATGTTGGCAAATTTTCATTTATTTGCATTGAAGAAAAGGCAGTCAAATTAACGTCTAAAGATTTGATGCAAACTATTAAACTAAATAAAAGCGTTTAATAAAATCGTTACTAATCTGAAATGATTTCGGATCTTTTGAAAATTTGAACTCTTCGTGTAACTTTGCGTAGATTGATATACGATTTTACTAAATTTGAGTCATCGTTATTTACATTCATATCGTATTTTGAGTGACTTTAAAACAGTACCTACTTACGGTTGTAACTCTATAACCCAAGTCCGATGTCAAATTTCTCATCTTTAAGACCGTCCTTGGGTTATAAGCTTTCATTCGACACCTCATTTGCCATTCTATCTGTAATAATAACGGAGGAGTTGTATTCGCGGACGGACGGACAGACAGTCATTAAACGGGAAGTATACATATTATATTTGTTCTCGTCTTGCGAAGGCGCGTCGAATAGTATATCACTTGTACTATTCCGGTGACTTAAAACAGTACTTCCGGTCGCATTTCTAAAACTGGAAGTCCTTGGTCAAATTTTCATCTTTAATACCATTCTTGGGTTAGAAGCTTTCATTCGACACCTCATTTGTCATTCTATCTATATTAGTAACGGAGGAGTTATATTCGCGGACGGACGGACAGTCATTAAACGGTAAGTATACATATTATCCATTTATATCCATTTTAATGGAATAAAAGACGTTAGTCTATCTACAACCGCAAAGATGTCTGAAAAGAGTCAAAGTCAAAAAGACAAAAGCAAGAACAGCAATAGTAATGACGAAGCCACATCTTCGAAGGGTAATAAACAGGAAAAGAAGCTATCTTTAGAAGCTATCTGGACCTCCACACGTACCACCAAACCTAAAGAAGATCCTATGATTAAAACGGACTCTACCGACTTTATTGAAGTTCGCGCAAATCCGATTCCGCGTACTGAGAAGTTTAAGGGTTCCTATCATGGCTATATATTACTAGTTCACGCCATGTACTCAGTGATATGCGACGCAGTACTACTCTTCCGAAAACAAGTACCCGAGGCGTTATGGACCTACTATTGTATCCAACACTTCTGGGCCCGCATTGTATGCATTAATAAGCATAAAGGAAAGAGACACCGCGACGCTGACGAACTAGAGAGGGCGTTTATGAACAAGCAGTTCCCAATTCCTTCTGTGCTCTCAGCATACCTAAGATCAATAGGCGACGCTGAAGATAGTAACGGTACAACGTACGAGTTAACCACACCGGACTACCCCCAACCAGACGGGAGTTACGGCAGAGTGGACCATGACACACATGTTTTGTATGAAAATGTGCCGGCACCAAGGATAATTGTGGAAAGTTTACAAGCTGTGCTACGTCTTGCGAAGGCGCGTCGAATAGTATATCCCTTGTACTATTCCGGTGAATTAAAACAGTACTTCCGATGGCATTTCTAAAACCGGAAGTCCTAGGTCAAATTTCTCACCTTTAATACCATCCTTGGATTATAAGCTTTCATTTGACACATCACCTATCATTCTACCTAGTGCAATGACAAAGAAGTTATTTTCACTGAAGACGAACAGACGGACAGACAGTCATGAAACCAGAAGTATACATTTGTTCTCAGCTTGCTAAGGCGCGTCGAATAATATATCGCTTACATTAATGGCGGTACCGGGCAGCATGGCCCTACCTGGTATAGTGACGGCGGAGTTATATTCGCCGTCGGACAGACAGACGGACAGACAGCCTAGGTCAAATTTCTTACTTTTAGTAGGTACCATCCTTGGATTATAAGCTTTCATTTGACACCTTATTTGTCATTCTACCCGGTATAGTGACAAAGTAGTTATATTCGTGGTCGGACGGACAGACGGACAGACAGCCTAGGCCAAATTTCTCACCTTTAGAACCATCCTTGGATTATAAGCTTTCATTAGACACCTCATTTGTCATTCTACCTGGTATAAAGGAGTTGAGTACACGGACAGACAGACGGATGTGGATAATTCAAAGTTTTCATATTTTTTTCAGAATTGGTGAAAACAAAACAATTTCATAAATTGTAGAGAATTATTAAAACTAAAGTACAAGTAAAAAGAAACTTGAATATGGTGGCGCCATATTTTTTATGAAATGTGACGACGCTTCAATGTAAGGAATGTATATAATTTGATTTAATTTGCAAGTTTCGTATTTGCTTTGCATTCTTATTTTGGGATATTTAGATACTTTTCAAAGAATATTCGGCTTCAACATTGTTAGTTCCTCAGATATAACTTGGTGACGCCGCATGGAGAAGTAAACGCGTAGACGCTCTAATAATAGCGGGATGTATATATATATATATATATATATATATATATATATATATACAGTCGAACCCGCTTATTGGAATAGCCTTTGTGCCAAGCAAAAGTTTTCCTTTAACCGGGATATTCTAATAACCGATCATTGGTTGCTGCTATAAATGTTTCGGGACCTCAAATTTCTATTCCTTAAACCGGGATATTCCTTAAAGAGGTATTCTAATAAACGGGTTCGACTGTATATATATATATATATATATATATATATATATATATATATATATATATATATATATATATATATATATGTGCATTTGCTACCCATACACCTCCGATTGCTACATCCTTAGTTCGAGTGTGCCTCCGATTTTACGAGTTCGCCTCCGGAATCGGAGGCGAACACGTACAGTCATGTTTCTTGTGCATTTATTTGTTAACACGTCTGTATAAGGCGTTTGCCAATTTTTTAAGTAGAGGTAAAATCGAGTCATTAACGTCTATCGATATACATTTTAGTTCGCCGTATCTGGCGTCAGAGGCGCAGCTTGTTACACGCGTATACTCTGTCGTTAGCCGAAGGTAGTGGGCGCCTCCGATATATACGCTATGTCCACCGGTTCACTTCGCCTCTTAGTAGTGGCAACATCGCAATCATTTAATCGTATAATGTAGTCGGAACCTGATACACAATGATTATGAATAGCTAGATATAAGACACTGCAACGCTAATATTTGTATTTTCTCACCTTAATAGAAAATTTTATGCAAGTTTGCATTTGACTAAATTCGTATAATTTCGGGGTAATCTTAAATTTATCAGATCCTAAGTAGGTATCTATCTTTATCTATTTATAAAATAGGGCCCGTGATTTAAATTAGAAAGTCTAAAAGGACAAAATTTAACTTTCTTTTCGCGTACATGGCCTTCAATAGTAATAGCACTTAATAGTGATGTAATTATTATGAGTCATACTTTTCTTGTACTAAACGTACCATACAATTGTTTTATGTTTTATTAACACTGTCGTTATTCTTATTCCTTTATTTTGATGTTAATCAAACTCGATACTGAAACACAGCTTTTAATGTAAATAATATGAAAAGGAATTAAACAAAAAGTAATCTCAACTACACCAAATTTAAAAAATTAGAGTATTTGTTAATTCTAATACTAACAAACATCGTCATAATCGGAATATCGG
The DNA here is from genome assembly GCF_917563875.1 of Diabrotica virgifera virgifera. Classification (NCBI taxonomy): domain Eukaryota; kingdom Metazoa; phylum Arthropoda; class Insecta; order Coleoptera; family Chrysomelidae; genus Diabrotica; species Diabrotica virgifera. The sequence continues at coordinate 97,164,255 of NC_065451.1, read as the reverse complement.
GGAATTCCCCTAAGCAAAAGAGGCTCAGTCGATACTATTTCATGTATTTGTTTTGTAGTTAGTAAGTAAAAGTGCTTTATTATAACTGCAAATAGTGTAGACGTCATCATTAAACGTGAAAGTTTAGAAGTAATAGAAGCCGAACAACAGTGCAGTACATAATAAAAAAATAGAAACACGAAACCAGCGTGGCAAATAAATACGAAAAAGTTAACTATAAGCAAGGAACGATGGATTTCTATAAAAAATAAAAAATGATACAAGAATTAATGCACTAATAAAGCGTACTATTGAAGTACAAACGTGCTGAAACAAGATTGTTCATCCTGAAAACATCCGACGGATATTACCAAAGAATACTTTCATGGTAGGTATAATAAGCTCGGAAGTAACCTTACATTAGTCAAAATAACGGAAAAATTAAAATGCAAAAATTGAAACATGTGCTCTTTCTTGACGAGAGCAAATTTTACCATAATATTATATTGAAAACAAATTTAAATAAAAGCGTCTAGAAGTTAAGTATTATAGATAGTTTTGTCTTCTACATTGATAACAATTCAAAGCATTCCGCACAAATTGTTAAACAATGGCTATTATATAATTTAGCGTAGGTAATTCAAACACCGACAAAATCATCTGACTTAAATGCAATTAATAATTTATTTCCTAATTGAGTTTTCCTTATTGAGTTCAGATCCGTTAACATGATATTCACAATAATAATAATAAAAGAAGATATTAATATAAAATATTAATATAAAAGATAGAAGATACATATATTAATATAAAAGATAAAAGATAGAAGATATATAGAAGATATTAATATAAAATATAAGACATTAATATAAAAATGCTCTTCTAGAAGAATGAAGTAAAATTAATCCTAAATATTGAAACAAATTAGTGAAATCAATCATTGATCCAAACAGGCTTAAAAGTGTCGTAGCTCAAAGGAACTACTGTTATATTGTGGTCATATAATATTATTATATTATATTATGTGTTAATATTATAATAAAGTGGAGATTGACGATTTTTATTGTGAGCATTAGTATTAACAAATACACAATTTTTTTAAAATTGCTGTGGTTGGAAGACTTTTGTTGAATTTATTTAATATTATTTACATATGTTAAAAGTTGTATTACCACATTGAGTTTATTAATTTAAATTTTAATTTTTTATATACAGTGCGCTGGAATAAGTGTTACACCCTTATTAACTTATTTATTTTTAGCACATAAGCAAAACGCTCGAACAGGTCGATTTTTAAAGTAATCATAGTATATTATAGCATCAATGTTTCGAACTTTACGCGATCCCTCTTCAAGTGACAGGCATAACTTTCGACTTTTCTAAATAGGAAAGAACATCATGTGATACATCATTTAAAAGCTTTTGAAATGCTGATTACAAAATTGTATACGTTACTCCTGTTTGAGAGCGTAGGCGCAAAATTTCGATCAAATTCTATTTAAACTCATTTATTTTTTTCGAATTCTGAGGAAACTATTAAGTATTTTTGAAAAGATCAAACGCAGAATTATTACGGAGGGCTGAAAGTCCCTTAGACTAAACAAACAGTTTTTTTGAATAATATATTTGAAATTAAAAATCAGACAAAATTTTCTCTTCTTTTCACCCCTGTGAATTATTAAAATAAACATTACAAAAGTTCTTAGGGAAACCCTCGATATTTAAAAAAAAGACTTATTAGTTTTCTCAGGATTCGAAAAAAATGAATGCAATTGAAAATAATTCGACCGAAACTTTGCGCCTACGCTCTCAAATAGGATTAAAGTATTATGTATTTTTGTAATCAGTATTTCAAATGCTTTTAAATGACGTGTCACATGATGTATTTGCCCATTTAAAAAACTCGAAGTTATGCCGATCACCTGAAGAGGAGTCGCGTAAAGTTCGAAACACTGATGCTATAGTATACTATGCTTATTTTAAACATCGACCTGTCCGAGAGTTTTGCTTATGTGCTAAAAATAAATAAGTTAATAAGGGGGGGTAACACTTATTCCAGCGCACTGTATACAGGGTGAGTCACCACTAACGGGACGGAAGATTACAGCGAAATGGTAAAAGATTTGAAAAATTTTTTAAATTAATAGTTTGTAGGTTGATAAAAGCTACATTTTAAAATTATTTTGGAATATACAGGGTGCGCCAATAAATGGCGGCGTATCAAAGTTATATTTTTTCTTATGGAACACCCTGTATTTTATTGCATTTTTTAATTGTCCGCAAAAATAAGGTATAGTTCCATAAGGCTTCCCTATACCTATGTACAGAGTGTTCTGAGTTATGCTGACTTTTCTTAAAATGTAAAGTTTTAAAAGAAGGCTTATTCTCAAGTTATTTAGGAAATTATAAAAATACTACTTTTACATCTAAATAGTTTGATATTGGTTAAATGTATTCCATGATTAATTATTACACATTTGTCTACAGGGTGTTCAAAATTTACAGTTCCATTATTGGACTATTCAATGTGTCATATGATGCTTATTTTAAATGGAACACCATGTATATTAATAAACAATTATACTAAACTAATTTACCTCTTTCGAATGGTATATGGATGTCCTATACCTAAGTGTCATAGTTTTTGCGTAATTTACAAATATTTAAATTCTTTATCTGTAAATCGATTTTAAAACAAAAGATGAAGTTAATTAATGTCATTGTATGACATTGTCATTTTATGACAATACGGTCTGGTAATAATCTTATAATTCATGCATCCCATGATTGATTATTACACATTTATTTACAGGGTGTTCAAAATTTACAGTTACAGAACACCATGGATATTAATCGCTTATGTAATAGGTACACATTCAAAATGTTTATACAACAAGCGATTTTAAATGATTTGTTCACATTATTTACATAGCTGGTGCTATAGAAGCAAAAACGTTCGAAATTCTTAATTTCATAAAAATATCATCTGAGGTAGTAGGGTAGGAAGTGTAGCATTTACAATATTTTTAATATAACCCCATTTAAAAAAATTCATCTTGGTCAATCCTGGTGACCTAGGTATCCAAATATATGGACCGAATCTATCTATCCATTTATTTCTTTTCATGTTAAGGTTGTTCTTAACATAACGTCAGAAATAAGCAGCAGCTCCGTCCAATTGGAGCCACATGTTTGTTCGCACGCTAAGTGGAAGGTTTTAAGAAGGATCCAAAAAACTTATCTTAAGAAATTTAAAAAAGTTGCTCCATTCAGATTTTCGTCAACAAAATATGGGTCGATAACGTACTCGCTCAGAATACTGCCCCAAACATTAACACTTCATCGGTGTTGGCGATCAACAGTAAAATGTTTGTTTCCTGTATCATAATAAAGTGAAAGCTATGTCTATTAACTAGACGATTATTATGAAAAGTAGGTAGATTCGTCTGTACACAATAAATTCTTAAAAAAATCAGGATCTTCTCCAAATTCTAAAGTCTATAAACGAACAGTTAAACGTTCCTGTTCTGTCTAATGCTGTTGTAGTTGAGTTTTATACGGATGATAGTGGTTTTTCTTATATATTGTACATACACTCGTTTGACTGATTTCCAATCGACCCGAAATTTTTCTCGTACTAGTATTTGGGTTTTCCGTAACAGAAAGCAGTACATCAAGTTCGTTAATGTCATCAAAAATAAATGGTTTATTTTTATTTAACTTTTCGTATCTATGCAACATTACCATTAGCACAGAATCTATCGAGAAATCTCTTAAAAACGTCCTTTTTGTGTGTCTTCTATCAGGATACTTTTAAGCGTAAACTTTAGAAGCTAAGAGACAATTTTAAAAATATTCCCCAATGCAAAGTAGCATGTCTACTCTTTCATAGATAGCGTGATTATTCATTTTTAGAAACAATTAAATTTGAATGTAATTGGCCCTGCCAAAGCCATTTTTAAGTAAAAAAAAAATTGAATTTCATACACGGATGTTTATAGTTTTGATAATTACCAAACCAGACTGTCATAAACTGACAATGTCATACAATGACATTAATTAACTTCATTTTTTGTTTTAAAATCGATTTACAGATTAAGAATTTAAATAATTGTAAATTACGCAAAAACTATGACACCTAGGTATAGGACATCCATATACCATTCGAAAGAGGTAAATTTGTTTAGTATAATTATTTATTAATATACATAGTGTTCCATTTAAAATAAGAATCATATGACACATTGAATACTCCAATAATGAAACTGTAAATTTTGAACACCCTGTAGACAAATGTATAATAATTAATCATGGAATACATTCAACCATTATCCAACTATTTAGATGTAAAAGTAATGTTTTGATAATTTCTTAAATAACTTGAGAATAAGCCTTTTTTTAAACTTCAAATTTTAAGAAAAGTCAACATAACTCAGAACACTCTGTACATAGGTATAGGGAAACCTTATGAAACTATACCTTATTTTTTGCGGATAATTAAAAAATGCAATAAAATACAGGGTGTTCCATAAGAAAAAATATAACTTTGATACGCCGCCATTTATTGGCGCACCCTGCATATTCCAAAATAATTTTAAAATGTAGATTTTATCAACTTACAAACTATTCAATTTAAATTTTTCTCAAATCTTTTACCATTTCGCTGTAATCTTCCGTCCCGTTAGTGGTGGCTCACCCTGTATAATAATGTAATATTTTTTGCAATAAACATATTTCAAACGAATGACCATATTTACCGTGAGCCACTGTATAAGTTGAACAATAATATATAAGTTAAAAAATAAAAAACATGAAAAGAAAATTTTTTAAGAAACGCTTTTCTTTAGTTACGAGTGACTAAAATTAAAAATCCTATAAAAAAATCAACTAAAAAGCAAAAAATAAACAAAAATTGAAAAAATCTAACACATTCGTCAAAGAAAAGCGTGGAGCGTGTTCATCGAATAAACAGTTTTCGCCCCACGCTTATCTTTAACGAATGTGTTAGATTTTTTCAATTTTTGTTTATTTTTTGCTTTTTAGTTGATTTTTTTATAAGATTTTTAATTTTAGTCACTCGATTAGCTTGCTAATCACCGAAAAAAGGTCGTACAACTCGGGCAACCACCGGGCGAAAGCGATTACGCATTAATAATTTTTATCAATACCAATACCATTAAAAAATAACAGAGAAGGTAAAATACAACAAAAAGTTGCGAAGATTATAAAGAGAAACCGAAGAACTGTACAGTACCTAATAAAAAGGCAGAAAGACTAAAAGAGGTGGTGCAAATAAATTCCAAACTAGAAATACGAAAAAGTTAAGTATAAGTATGAATCATATGTCGCAATCGCGATAATTAAACGATAAATTTGGCAACATCTACAGAGTTGGGCCCGCACTTGCAACATCATATAAAATATGCAAATGAGGCCATAGAGTACGTTCAGTGTATGGAGGCAAACACGAACTACACAAATAAAATAACTGTATAAAATTAGGTTAATAAATGTTTACCCCTCTTTCTTTGCCTTTATATTATACATCAAAATAAGGTTAATGATGCATTATATGTGCACATACTACCTTTAGTTTTGATGGAGCGATGGACGTCTGTTGTATGTGCGGAGGCAAAAAGGATACAAATGCACATATATATATATATAAATATATATATATATATATATATATATATATATATATATATATATATATATATATATATATATATATATATATATATATATATATATATATATATATATATATATGTATATATATATATATATATATATATATATATATATATATATATATATATATATATATATATATATATATATATTGCATTTGCGTCCCTCGTGGCTTCTGTATAGTTTTGACTCTTCGTGACTTCCGATCAATATACAGCGTGTATATTAACAAGAATTATTTCATACAGTTAGCGCTCGCTTTGGCATCCGTTATACTGGCAACAATGTACTTATGGTATGAAGTAAAATATTTAACCTTGGTCGTGTTTATGTGAGAATTTAGTTGAAGAACCCAGACAAATTCTATTTATAACTTTTGCCAACTAGGTGGTTTTGCTCGGATATACGATAAGGATTTGCTGTAAATTGTTTGTTTTCGTTTTTATACTCTTAAATCAGGTTAGAAAAACTTATTTCTTGGGTGTAGTTATGGATAATGTATTTTCTAAACTTTTAAATTTTCTATTTTAGTTCGATGGAAGAAGATTATGGATCTCGGAAGATTCGATGTAATAAGTTATAATGTAATATACTTAACAATACCACTATATACCCTTGACAAATGTTTATTTTTTAAAGTTAAATTGTTTGATGAGCCTTTCGATAGGTTAGGTTTATTATTAAATTTTATTTTTTTATTTTGATAAATAATCGGTATTGTTTCTCTCTCTCTCTCTGTTTTATTCTTTCGAAATTTGCTATACAAGTATTTTCCATTGCTCTCTGTTTCTCGCTCTCTGTTTGACTTCTCTCCATCTCAACGCCAATTCTTTCATGATCTCTTGTTACAGTTCTTCTCCAGCTATTATCAGGTCTTCCTCTTCTTCTTCTTTCGTCTGGTTGGTATTCGAGTGCTTGTTTGGTTATATTATTTCGATCCTTCCTCAGAGTATGTATAATCCATTTTCATTTCCTTCTTTTAACCGTGACTGTTATTTTCTCTTGTTTTGTTCTCCGTAGATCTATGTTTTTTATTTTATCTGGCCAGTATATTTTTAGGATTTTCCTCAACTATTTATTTATAAAGGTTTGTAATTTTTTGCTAGTTGTCTCTTCCTCTCTCTAAGATTCTGCGCCATACAACAATATAGTCTTAAAACAGCTGTTAAAGATTTTGATTTTGGTTAATTCTGATATATCGCGTGTGTTCCAGATTTTCCTTAATGCATTATATGATTATATAATGAGTGCATATTGTGCCTTTACTATCCTTTTTTCTACATCTGATCTACTAGCGCCTTTTTTTCCATAATTGATCCCAGATATGTAAAGTTATCTACCTCCCGTATTTGTCTTCCTTTTATTTTAATTTTAGTTTATTGGTTACTGTTTTTTTAAGTTTTGTTTTTTTGTCTTTATCTTCAGGCCCATTACCTTGGAGTATTTTGCAAGCGTGTCGATCTATTTTTGCTTATGGCTGCTATGTTCGGTTAGGGGACAAATGTCATCTGCGAACTACAAATCCTCCAACTAGTTATGCAATTTCCATCTAATACCTGTTTTATTATCGCTTACTTTCTGCATGATCCAGTCCGTTATTATTAGAAATAATGTCGGGGATAGCACACATCCTTGTTTAACTCCGCTTTGTATAGCTATATCTACATACTACCATTTTTCCCGCATGTTCTAGTCTGGCTCTATATTTCTTGTAAAGTAGTTTTATTAAGTTGATGTATTTTATCGGTAGTCCATATAGTTTTAGAATCTTCCACATTTGTTTTCTGTTTATACTATCGAAGACCTTTTCAAACTCAAAGTCAAAGTAAACATGTTTATATTTTTTTGCCATTCACTAGCTTGTTCCAAGATAATTGTAGAGTACAAGAGATACAGCGGTACAGGTACAAGATACAGAGGTACAGATAGAGTACAAATGTGGTCGATAGTGGAGCGTTTTGCGCGAAAACCTTCTTGGTTGTTTCTTAGTCTTAGTTTCTTGTCTAGTTCTGGCTTCAGTCTATTCAATATGATATTTGACATTATTTTGAATGTGGCACTTAGCAGTGTTATTGCTCGCCAATTCTAGCATTTATTTAAATCGCCCTTTTTTGGTATCTTAATGGTTACACCCTCGTTCCATTTCTGTGGGAGCTCCTGGTCGGCCCATATCTTGTTAAATAGTTTGTGTAATATTTCTACTGATTCGTTTGCGTCCGCCTTTATTAAATCTATCGGTAGGTTGTAGCTTTCAGCGGCTTTGCCATTTTTTAGTTGATTCAGTGTGTTTTGTATTTCTTCTTTCGTAATTTCAACTGTTCTAATGTTTATTTCCTGTATTACATTATCTTCGTTTATATCTGATGTTTGGAGTATATTTCCTCGCAGTGTTCTTTTCAGCTTTGTATTATTTTATGTTCTGATGTAATTATATTTCCTTGTTTATCTTTGATTTGTTTATTAATGTTAAGTGTTTTTGCCCTGTCAAATTTCGGATGATATTGTACTGTATTTTCAGGTCGTTTTCTTGCGCAGCTTTTTCTGACGTTTTTACCATATGATTTACATAGTATCTTGTCTTTTCTGGGTCGCTTTTTAACCGCTATATCTTTTCTTTGTATTTCCTTTCTACTGCTTTTCCTTCTTCGGTTGCTTCTTTTTGTAACATTTCTTCTTTAAGTTTCTTTCTTTCTTCTCTTAGTTAGTTATAACATTATAACATTACTACTATTACATTATAAATACAACAATGCCCGTCAGAGTTCGGACGAGAATTTTAGTTATTAACAAATAAGGGTCAAATATGACAGTTTTTCGTTTAAATCGCTACAGGTAAAAATAAGGTAATTAAATATCTTATTTCGATTATTCATCTCTTAGTAGATAAGCAAAGGTTTAAAATGGAAGTTTTTAAATTTTGATCCGATTATTTGTTACTTGGGAAATTGCAAAATAAAACTAAATTTCGAAAATAAAAAATTGCTATAACTTTTGCAAAAATGAACTTAAGACTTTGATATTGCATGAAATGTTGAGTCAAATGGTCCACATAATACACAAAAAATTTCCAGACGATTTGTCAATTAGTTTAAATTTCATTCGATTTGTTTATCACAAAGAGCTTTTTTTGCAATGTTTGTTGTTCATAAAATAATAATGATACAGCAATTATGTGAAAACCACAGGAAAGAAGAATACTTATATTTTCAACTTATTTAAAAAATCAATAAGAAGTCATTTTTACCATTCTGAAAACATTTTACGAAAGTAGAATCATTTTTGGCTTATAAACAATTTGAATAACCATATTAACATATTGACTAAATCTGCGTTGGGATTTGAAAAGCTGATATTTTTACACGAATTTTCAAAAAAAAACCTTTCGCCTAGGTTAATTACGAGCAAAGTTAGCCACGTTATTTTTAAAGATATATTAACCACTATGTTCAAGTTTACTCAAACTTTTACACATAAACTATATACATACCTTGAACTTCAAAATAGCGATAGTTAGGTTTCTTAATTGTTATGAGCAAACTAGCTGTGAATTAAATAAAAAAAAGTGGCTAACTTTGACCGTAATTAACCAAGGTAAAATTTTTTTTAACATTTATGTAAAAGTACACATCGAAAACAATGTGATAACTACAGGGGTATTTCCGTTACACCAACAATCAGTAAAATATACGGAAGGATCTTAAAAAACCGAATAGAAGACGAATACAAGGAAATGGAAGCAGAAGAACAAGCAGGATTTAGAGCCGGAAGATTTAGAATTGATCACCTTTTTGCAATCGCACAAGTCATGGAAAAGGAAACAGCGATTAACCAAGAGATTTATTTCGTATATTATATTGATCTGAAAAAGGCATACGACAGTGTACCTTTGGTAAAGTTGTGGGAGGCAATGGTGAATACAAATATTAACATAGAAACGTGAAAAGTGAAAACTACCCCTAATTGTAAAAAATTATAAAACAACATTTTAAACTTTAATATTGTCAACATTTGGTTTTTATTAGGTACATAATGATTGTTTTATGCTTTAAGATATACTATCATAATATTTCAACCCTTAAAACCACCCTTCTTGGAGCTATATATAAAAAATTTACTTATCCTAAAAGAATCATTTCGGCTTGCATCGATTTACATAAAAATTTGGGATTAGGCCATCTCACCCTGTACTTCATATTCTATATCATGCTTAAGGGCGTTGATTATTTTAGGGGTGTAACCTACCCCTTATTAACAAAAATTATATAAAAACATTGTAAATTTTAATATGGGTAAAATTTGGTTTTGATTGGTTAAATAATTATTGTTTTATACTTTAGGATAAAATATCATAATATTTCAACCCTTAAAAACCACCCTTAATAACATCACAATTTTTATAAGTAGATAATTTAATAGATCTATACAGAAAAAAAGTAGAATTAAAGAATTACAAAAACATTTATTTACACAAAAATACGAATTTACAAATATGTACAAATACAAATACAAATAGTTTTTTAGTCATCTTCTAGTATACGAACCGGTTCTGTGGTATTATACATACATTGAAAATGATCCATAAGTGGACTATTCCAATTTTTCAAAAAAATATTGGTTTTCTAAACATAGCTCCTTCATTTTTGGCGATAAAAAGTTTTTTCAAAAATAATTTTGTAGGATTTTTAAAGAGTTATAAGGCTGTGAAAACTAAATTCTGTAAGAGCCCTTAGTTTTAATTGGGGTGGGTTTAAAAGAATAAGGGGGTGTTTGCTCGAAAATAGAGTTTTTAAATAGCTATAGTATCTCGCTAACTGTTCACTGTAATGAAAATCTATGCAGAAGGGAATTTTACTTATTAAATAATAAGCTACAATTTAGTAGTCCATAATTTTTTTCGTATCTCCAGTATTCGTTACTCCAATTTTTCTAAAATTAGGCCTTTTAAATAGGTCAAACTTCTTGGGTGTATTGATAATACGAATATAAAGGGAATGACAGAAAGGTGAAGACCAATTTTTAATTAGTAGGGTAGTTAGGGGGTTGTTTTCACTGATTTTTTCATAGAGAATAGCAGGTACCGACTGTTTTCATCATAAGTCGCTTAATTTTCGTACTAGAGGAGCTTCATATTATTATTTTTTGAAAGGTCTAACAGTATACTTGAAAAAAGATTATTTAAGTTTAATTTAATTTGTGTTACTAAAAGATACATTTTTGATATCTACAGTTTATTTTATTAAATGCATATTTTTCGAGGTATTCTCAAAAAACCCTCTAAAAAAGGCGATTTTTTCGTCGAAAAACTGTTACTTTCAAGCGCGAATAACTCGAAAAATATTAGTTTTACGAAGAAAATTTAAAAAACATTTTTTTCTTAGAATTAATTTTTACATCGATTTACATGGCTAAAATGCAATAAAAAAATTCCCGTCCCCGAGATAGGGTGGCAACCACCCCAAGTTTTTAGCGTACAGCGGCATGATATAGAAAATGATTCTTGTACTATTCCCTACCTTCTGTGAAAATTTCAAGTAAATCCATGTTGGACGAAAAAATTGCGAGCCAAAATGCTTCACTACCTCGACTATAGAAGGAGGAGAAACAATCAGTAAATGTTACGAATATAAATACCTGGGTATAAAAATCACGAATGATGGAACACTGGACGGAGCCATTAAAGAACGAAATACTCAGGTCAGGAAAGCAATTAGGCTCCTAAACTAAGTACTCTGGGACAAGCAGATAAACAACCAAAACAAGAAAAAGATCTATAACGCCGTAGTGAAAAGCATTATAACATAGAGCTGAGAAGTATGGCATATGAAGGAAAAATCAAAACGAATGTTAGGTGTCACCGAAATGGACTTCTAAAGAAGAGCTGCAGGAAGATCAAGAAGAGAACATGTCACCAATGAACGGATACGAGAAATAATGAAGGTTACACATACAATAAATGACGAAATCAACGAAATACAACTACGATGGTTTGGTCACGTACAAAGAATGCATGAAGACAGAATCACAAAACAAGTGCAAAACTAGAAACCGCAAGGTAGAAGAAGAAGAGGTAGAAAGAGGAAAAGTTGACAGGCAGGAATAAACAAAGTCATGGATGAAAGAGGTCTGAAAGTAGATCAGTGTGCGGACGGAGAGGAGTGGCGAACGGGTATCGGAAGACGGAGAACGTTATAAACCGATAATACAATAATAATGTAAAAGTACCAGCTTTTTAAATCCTAAAGTCTAGGGATGGCGGTTGTTGAACAAAAAACCGGTTTTCGGTTATACCGTTTTTTTTACTTACGGCTTAACCTGGCGGTTAAAACCGGTCAAAAACCCGGTTGTTCCAAAAACCGGTTTTCGTTTTTTTCATCAAAAGCAAATACTCAATAGGTTAAAATGTTACATTTATATTGCACTTTAGTTTGCTCAATTTTCCTCCCGAAAAATTCCCCAACCAATTCAACCTATAAAAATTTTCCCAGGCGCTTTCAAATTACCCTAAAAATGGGCGAAAGTACCCCAATCTCTGATTCGTCGCTCGTTGTAGACGGCGTCGGCGTATATTGCGTTGTCAATAATTGGGATATTCCCAAAAGTGATGATCCTACCGATCTACCGAAATGTCCCTTGGATCTATCAGGTTTAAAAAATATCCAAATGACATATTTTACTTAAAAATAATTTTAATACTTCGATAAACCAATTCATTATTTACTTCTCTATTGCCATCAAAAAATTTCAGTAGGTAATATTTTTTAATACGTTCGTATAATACCTACCTTTTATATCCTAAGAATTATTTATTGTTTAAAAGTTACATAATGGAGGTTCCTAATCGGTTTTCGGTATTCAAATTTCTTACAAACAAGAGTCTCAAGTCTCAAGTACTCAAGTATAAACAATTTTTTAGATGATGGCTGGAATATCAATTTCAAGCAGATCACTTACTTTTTTATGTAAATATATTATCATCTAAATCTAAAAATAACTATTCCCAAAATTGTTTCATAAAAGCTGATGTGACACTTTCGTCCAGTTCTCTATTAGCAAATAAAAGTTGAATTATGGTTGTTTGGGTTAATTACTTCGCATATTATTTATAATACATATGATTGAGATCGAAAATAGATAGAAATTTTTTCATTTTTCTCTAAATAAATTTTTTTTCCACAGGTAACTTTTTCGGTTTTTCACCGGTAATTACTTTAAAAAGAAAAAACCGGTTATAACCGGGACAAAAAAACAACCGGTAAAACCGGTTGTTTCGAATTAAAAAAACCGGTTTTAGGTTATAACCGGTAGGTCTTTAGCATCCTTAAGTCGATTAATTTAGTTTGCAGTCAATACTAACAAAGTTATTCAAATTGTTTATAAGCCAAAAATGACTCTATTTTACTAAAATATTTTCGGAATGATAAAAATGACTTTTTATTATTTTTTTAAAAACTTTGAAAACATAAGTATTCTGTTTTCATGTGGTTTCCACAAAATTGCTGTATCATTATTATTTTATGAAGAAAAGTATGCTTCATCATTGCAAAGAAAAGGCTTTTTTTTATAAACAAATTGAATAAAATGTAAACTAATTGACGAATCGCCTTGAAATTTTTTGTATATTATCTGGACTGGACATGGACTGTTCGACCCAATATTTCATGTAATATCAGTCTTAAGTTTATTTTTGCAAAAGCTATAGCAAATTTGTTTATTTTCGAAATTTAAGTTTTATTTTGCAATTACCGAAGCAACAAATAATCGTACGAAAATTCAAAAACTGCCATTTTAAACCTCTGTTCATCTACTAAAAATGAATACTTACTCTATCTGATATAAGATATTTAATTACTTATTTTTACCTGTAGCGATTTAAACGAAAAAACTGCCATTTTTGACCCTTATTTGTTAATAACTAAAATTATCGTCCGAACTGTAACGGACATTTTTGTATTTATAATGTAATAGGTATATAGTGTCCAAAAAATCCATTTGAAACTTGGCCGGTCAAGTGTTCCGAACGTATATTTTTGATATATTTCTCTGGAGTACAATGTGTTTCCGGTTATCCATTTCTTTTCTCTTTTTTTCATCCCTATAATTTCGTTTGCAGTTTTTGCATAATGTCCTTGAAGTTCTTCCATATTTCTTCCACTGTTTCCTCATGTTGGGACAGTGCTGTTCGGTTTAATTTCAGTCTTTTTGTGAATTCGATTCTTGTGTTTTCTTGTTTAAGAGCTTCGACATTGTACCTTCTTCTTGTGTTTACTTTCCGGTTTTTGTCTTTGACTAATTTCATCTTTATTTTGGCCCTTACTCGCATGTAATATTTAGTATTCGCCATAAGTGTCTCCACTTGACCATGTCGAACGCTTTACGATAATCTATAAAGCATATATACAGTGGAATATTGAATTCCCTAGATTTTTCGATTATCTGTCTTATATTCAACAGGTGTTCTCGAGTACCTCTACCTTTGGTAAATCCAGTTTGCTCTTATGGAATTTCTCTTTGAAAAAATGTTTTTATTCTCTCATTGATTATATGTAGCATTATTTTAATTTTAATGGCATGTGATATAAGAGAAATAGTTCTATAATTGTCGCATTTATGGAAGCTGCCTTTTTTATGAATCGTTATTATTGTAGATTTTGTCCAGTCTTTAGGCCATTGTTTAGAATGCCATATTTGGTTACAGAGTCGATGAAGTAATTTTACGCCAGTTTCTTATGTGGCTTTGAGTATTTCTGGTGTTATCATATCTGGACCTGGTGCTTTATTATATTTGAGCTAAATGATCGCTAGTCTTACTTCATTTTCAAGTATATCAGGTTCTTCTTCTACCTCGTCAAAGATTTGGTTAACAGGTTCTTGGCGTTGATCATCTTTATATAGGTCCCTGCAATACGATCTCCATGTCTCTGCTATATCTTCTCTGATTGTTCTCAGAGTTCCAGTGTTGTCTTCAATGGCCCAAGTTCTGGCTTTGAAGTATCTTGTTAAGTAGCGTATTTTTCTAAATAGATCTCTCGGCTGATTATTCTGATCATGTCTCTCAATTTCTTTGCATATATTTTGATAGTAGAGTTTTTTATCTGCCTTGAATCTTCGCTTTACTTCTTTATTGAGGTTTCTTAAACTAGCTTTTTCCCTTTCACTATGCATACCACTTTGACAAAGATTTCTTCTATTCTCAATGATTTGAAAGGTTTCATCTGTTATCCAGTGTTTCCGTTGCACAGGATTATTTATCTTTGGATGATCAATTGGTGTTGTTACACAATGTTTAAAAGTCTCCCATATTTCTTGTGATGTTCCGTGACGAATAGAGGGCATTATTTTATGTACTTCCTGGAGAAGGTCGTCCTGCTTTCTTAGTTGTATCTAATGATCTATCTGATGCTATCTATGATAAAGGTGGTGACATCATAATTGATATATTATTATTATAGTATGAGAATAGAAAAATTATATAATTAAAAATATTGTAATAAAGAATTATATCTATATATCTATAAGCGAGGTTCCTATAGCCTCTGCTACTTCTCGCATTTCGACCGCCATCTTTTTCTGTCCATCCATTCGTCTTCTTTAATGGCTCTATCTCTCATGATGTGCTGTACATGTTCTTCCCAGGTAACTCAAGGCCTTCCCCTTCTTCTTCTTTGTTGTGGTATATAATTTAAAGCTTTCTTTGGCCATCTATCTTCATTCATTCGTTTGACGTGACCATACCACACTAGTTGTCTCGTTTAAATTCCATCTACTCTGGAATATACAGTTTTTGTCCTCCTAATATCTTCATTCCTGATGCGATCTTTTTTGGATATACCACACGCTCTCCTTATATAATCCATTTCTACTACCTACTTCTATTCTCTTTCTATCTTTTTTCGTGATCTGCCAAACTTCTGCCCCATAAGTCATAATAGGCTCTACCAAGGTACTATAGATTGTCGTTTTTTGTCTTATCTTTTTAGACCATAGCTGAGAGCTTAGAATGTTTACCGCTATTTTGCCCTGCTGTGTTCTGTTTTCGATGTCTCTTTTGCCTTCTTTAGATATTATAGATCCGAGATATTTATATTCTTTAAATGTGTTTGTGGTTCTAATTTCTAAATCTGGATTTTCTAATCAAGAATTAAGAACTAAATTCTAACACTTCTATAATATGTTGCAATTGAGCAATTAGACCACCAGTTTCGGCAAGTGGTTATGATAAATTCATCAATTTTAATGAACATACTTTTTAATTTTTTTTATTTTTGTAATAAAAAAATACATTGTTGATTATACAAAGAGAACATCATTAATCTGTCACAACAATAATTGTTTTAACATACTACAATAATCATTTGTAAAAATATCCGAAGTCTAAATACCAACATTTGAGGTGGCAACAGCGTAGTAGAAGCCATGAGGACATAAACTGAAATATACGGATTCCGCGACAACCTTAAACTGAATAAATATATATTTGGACGTCACCAAAACCGTTAAATTGATTTTAGATATACAGCAAGCGAACGTGGCGCGCCTGATGGCAACTGCTCCAAGTAATGTGTATATTATTATACAGATAACGTGTCTGAGGACATCCGGCCAATATTTTGTTCAGGCATTGTAGGAAGTGGTACCTTTCACCGGCGATAAATTTTAGAGAAAATCCTCGTGGCAACCGTATATCGGAGTCCACGAAGACCTGGACGCCACGAGAGACTACAGTTTAACATGGGGGGACGTCATGAGAGGCTAAAAATAATATATATATATATATATATATATATATATATATATATATATATATATATATATATATATATATATATATATATGAAGTAAAAGTC
This sequence comes from Diabrotica virgifera virgifera, assembly GCF_917563875.1. NCBI lineage: Eukaryota > Metazoa > Arthropoda > Insecta > Coleoptera > Chrysomelidae > Diabrotica > Diabrotica virgifera. The sequence goes on along the minus strand of NC_065451.1, from coordinate 97,147,738 downwards.
AGACTTACTCTCAATCTTTATTATAACTTCCGACGACCGGTTTCGCTCTTTAAAAAAAAAACTGACACCATAAAATTAAAATCAATACAGTTAAAATAAATTAAATCAAATGTAGTGCTCCAAACCTACCAAATTACCTCATTGTTTGTTGTATCGTCCTTTGTCCTGTGTGTTTCTATTTGTTCAATTGTGAGGTGAATTTACTTAACTAGCTATTTATTTATTTATTGACGGAAATTTTATAACACAATGTAGGTATACCACGAAAATATAATTTACTACTATTTTCCTTTATCTGGTTCAATAGATTATTAATATCTATCCATAGCTTATATCACTTAAAACATGGTTGCCATTCACAACCAATTACTTCTTACTACATTTATATGCCTATTTACTTTCTATTCCAATTCTCCACCCTTTAATTTATAATGTTTTATTTAAGTACCTACATTGTTGTTTTAATTCATATTTTAATTCACATTCACATTTTTACTTTTGTTGCTTTTTATTAAATGACGGCTAATATAGCATTTTAACTACAATTTGAAGCTTTCGATCTACCTACTCTTAGGCGAACAATAGTCCTACACGAGCAGTACTCGTCAAAGATCAAGTACGGACCTTAAATATTCAGTTTGCAACTGCACATCCAGTTCTTACATACACAATAAATACTCGCTACATTTTTGATCCAAACGTTGTCAACTTACATCTACTAATAAATAGAATTCTTTTATATATATAATCTTTAATATATATATAAAAATAAATAAAATTAAAACAAAATCTTTAAAATCAACACACATTAAAATTGTATATATGTCATTCACTAATTTGATCTACACAAACATTATAACAGGCACAGATTTGTTGGTTGACTTACACCAACTATCTCATCACCCTCAAGAATTCCTAAATCCCATAAATTTGTTTACCTTTGCTGCATCCTCCGTCTATTCCACCATATCCCGTTAACATAACTTCAACAGAAACATCATGATAATGAATACTGAGTTGTTAGTACCTTGTATCCGAATCATTTTGTAACTTGTTACCTTTGACCTGAAGATGCTCTACAAATTTTAAAGAGCGAAACCGGTCGTCGGAAGTTATAATAAAGATTGAGAGTAAGTCTGACTTTTACTTCATTTAAAATGAACTCTCACATGCAACCCATTCAAAATCTCATTATATTTTAACTTTAACTTCACCAGAAAAGCCACCCCGCCGTACCCATCAGGGCGGTCTTCCCTAATAACGTTATAACCTGCAAAGTTTACATATTTTGATGGTTTAAACCACGTCTCTGAAAGCATAGCAATATCTATATCTTCATTTATTAACATATTTTGAAGATTTTCTTTATTAGATATAGCTGATCTACAATTCCACTGGCAAATCTTAAAACAACTCACCATCAGATATTGCATTAAATTTATCTTGAATAATACTAAGTAAAGTTGATTCTTGAATTTCAAATTTATTTTGTTGTTTTAAGATTCCTATAATGGATAAAATTAAACCTACTAAAGCATTTTCTACCTAGAAATGATCACAGCTGATTAGTAATTATCAATTTACAAATTATTGGGTTAACAGCTGAAATGGAAGACTCAGTGTATTCTTTGCTACGATTCCAATATTTCGTTAACAGTCGTTAACATCATCAGGGACGCTGAAATTGGGTATTAAAAAATAACTCACCAGTTTGAGATTTTAGTCAACGATGTTATAAATGTGTAAAAAAGCGGCATTAACAAAAAGAATTGCAGTGAATGTTATTAAAAATTAAAAATATAACAAATAAAAAGATAAAAAATGGAACTAGAATATAAATAACTATGCTAAAAACCACTAATTATTAAAATCTTTTAAATTCGTCGCACAGAAAGGTATTAGAGACAATTATGTCAATATACTGTCAATTATGACAGAAATAGGTAGTATATTATGAACTAGAATCTAAACTAAAATCTTTATTGACATTTATGTTTTTATCAAGTTCAAGAAGGAAATAATAGATCTCTGTTAATTGCTTAATATCTGTTCTTTTATTAATTGTCTGTTCATTCTGATAAATAAATGCCATTTCAAGAAAAGTTCTTTTGTGATAGTTCTTTTCATTTGTTAAATTGTTTACAGATTCAAAGTCTGCCTATTTTTGAAAAGCTTTGTGTTGAAAAATTGACAGGTTAAAGCTTCACTCCTTTCTAATATTAACAAATATAAAATAATTTATATTGCCACAATACACCCAATGATAGGCCTATAATTTGCTGTACTACCAGTTGCTTGATATTGTGGGTGTGGAGTTTTCATCTGTCAATTCGAATATTTTTAAATTTACACACGGAGAGTTCCGAAAAGCCAATAATAAAAACTACTTGATTGTCGTGACAAAAACTAATGGCGATATAATAAAATTAAGAATAACAATGTCATGCATGGTTTTATAATAATTAAGTGTTGTGAATGTAAAGCAATTTTTGATTTTAAATATAGGAGTAAGTTTTAGACTTAACAAAGATGACAGACTGTGATCAATTTTATCAACATTATAATATAACATCATTGATGATACAATCTCAATAAGTTTGTAAGTAGCGAATTTTCTAATTAATTATACCAACGTTAACAAACTATTCATCACATTTGTAGCTCCCTGATGAAGGACATAACCATGTCCGAAAGCTTGGAATAAAAAATTTACAAGAGTACACATTTCATTTTTTATTGCTGCAAACCCAATATTGAACGTTTACTTATATATATATATATATATATATATATATATATATATATATATATATATATATATATATATATATATATTGATGCACGTTAAGTTGTGACTTCCGGTATACAGAAGAGGCTGTCCGACTTCCACCTTTTCTACTAGGAATTATTTTTTAAAAATTGTGTATTTGGTAAAAGGGGGGCTTATAAAATGGGTCTACCTATTGAGGGGAAAGGATTTACCAAAATAAATTTTGTATATATATACGTATATACCGAAGCGTACAGCATACGTTATGGCTTCCATATATAGGGTAGTTCAAGGCGCGTTGTCACTTCCAGCGGTGTTGTCATATTTTGGAAGTCACAACGACTCGTCTGCTAGATTTACCTCCTATTTTGAGCGTAATGTGTGATCTTTTGAAACTTTTACTGTGAATACAGTTGTCTGTGTTTTAAAGTTGTCTATTTAAATTAAAATATTGATATTCTTTTGATTATACAGGTTTACAAAAAAATACATTTCGGACTATTTGACGAAACCATATGACTAGGGGGGTTTTTGGGGTCGCTGGTTACGAATCCGGGGTTCGCTAACCTCTATCACGTCAGGTAAAGGTTATTTCAAGGACAAATCAAGATAAATCGACAGTCGCTCTGAAAAAGTATATTAGGAGGGTTTTGGGGTCGCTTATAACGAATCCAGGATCCGCTGACCTCTATCACGTGTAGCTGAAGGTCAATTCGAGGTCAAATCAAGATAAATCAACACAATCGCTGTGAAAAAGTATATTAGGGTGTTTTTGGGGTCCCTGATCACAAAACTGGGGCCCGTTGAGCTCAACCACGTCAGGTAAAGGCCATTTCAAGGTCAAATCAATTTTGTTAACTCCTCCTGATTTGAACTTGAAATGACCTTTACATGACGTAGTAGAGCTCAACGGACCGCAGTTTTCATGATCAGCGACCCCAAAACTCCCTATACTTTCAGAGCAATTGTGTCAATTTATGTTGATTTGACCTTAAAATGACGTTGAACTAGACGAGATAGAGGTCAGCGGACTCCGGATTCATCTTCAGCGACCCCAAGAACCCCCTAATATACTTTTTCAGAGCGACTGTCGATTTATCTTGATTTGACCTTGAAATGACCTTTACCTGACGCGATAGAGGTGAGCAGACCCCGGATTTGTGATCAGCCACTCCAAAAACCCCCTTGTCATATGGTTTCGTCAAATTGTCCGAAATTTAGTTTTTTTTGTAAACCTGTGTTATTTATGATAATATGATTGATATTTATTTTAACAAAAATACTAATATATTATTATTGCTGTAAAATGGATTTATTGGAATTAATTAAAAAAGTGTTAATAGTAAGTCATTTATTTATGAAAATTATATCAAAAATGTTAATAAATAAAGGCTATAGCGGGATAAGATGGTCAAAATTGCACCAGGCTCGATTCAGTTTTGGGTTTAGCCATTCGAAAATATATAATTGAAAACTCACTCAGCCAAATTTTCAAGTCCCTATGTGCACCGGGGGGTCCGCTATAGAAAAAAATGTGTTTTTTTGAAAACATTTTTTTCCAGACGCTGTATTGCTGCAAAAAATCTGAAAAAATTAATGAATACGTACCTTAACAACACAAAGCTACCTGATTTTTTTCAGATTTTTAGCTTCAAAATTGAGCGCAGGAAAATTTTTTTTAAATTTTCAAAAAATTTTTAGGTTATGTTGTAAATTTTTCGCCAATTTTAAAATATTGTTGTTTTATGTATTTTTTTCCATTCTTTCGAATGGCATAAGCATCATTATCATTTTCGACGTGGAAAATACCTAAAAATCGAAAAAACTGTTTTTTTTTGGCATTTTCTGAAGTTTTTGACTCATAAACTTAACAACATACAGCTAAATTAATCATCATTTACATTTTTATATGTATTTTTACATTTACAATTAAAATCAGCTATTAGAACTTATTTCTTTTCCTACAGCATGCCCAAAAACCCCGTTTTCGGCGTTTTTACTAAATAGCCTCAGAAATCAGTAAAAAAAAATAATTCTTTTAACGTTTAAAAAATTAAAATTTTGTTGTTCTCGATAGAATGTAATACAATTAATACTTAAATAAATTATTTTTTTGTTTTGCACGATTGTTTGAATTTCATATATAATAATATCGTCCCACTAAGGGTACCCTGCCATAGGCTTATAAAAAAAATCAATAAATTAATTTTTTTTAACGTTTTAGCGTTTAAAAAATAAATTTTTTGCAGTATTCGATAGAAAATGTTGCCCCTTTATAAAAATGCTTGTTGCGGTTGTGATTTTCAAAGCGCGCTAAGGTTAAAAAACGCTCGGCACTTTGGTGCCGTACGCAAGGAAGCGCTTCTAGCCACGTTTTTGGAAAAAAAACTCAGGATAAACCAGTCCTCAAGTACCCGCCGTTGAAGCCACTAACTACTTACTTAATAAAAATATTTTTAAAATAATAAAATAAGAAAATCTACGGTTTCGTTTTGATTAAAAAATAAAAAAATAATAAATAAAAAAATATTTTTGTTAAACTTCAATGAGGAATTATTATTTAAATAAATAATTATTAAATTATTTGAATTCTTACTTAATTGATTAAATAGTGCAACCTAAAGAGTGCAGAGTGTTAATTAATTAACAAATTAATAAATTAATAAATTAATTATTAAAAAGTTACTACACAATGATGAAATTACAAAATTCAAATTAATAAACAGCATGGTGCAAAGAAAGGAATAAATTCGTTATTTCGTAAACTGGCGACTTTCGGAAAAATACCGAAACGGGTCGAGTGTGATACGAGTGACGTCATCCATCTGGGTGTGATGACGTAATCGATGATTTTTTTAAATAAGAATATGGGTCGTGTGGCAACTCATTTCAAAGGATATTCAGTTCTCTATTCGTTAATATAAACACTAACACAATTATTTATACAGGGTGACCAAAAACATTTGAATTAAATTAATTGACATAAAAAGAAGAATTTAAGTAATGTATTTACTTCAAAATATCTTTTACTGCTGTTAGAAAACAGAAAAAAATGTTTGAGATATAAACATTGCTTTTCACTTTAATTCAATGTTCAAGCCAGCTCCTGCCAGCCACCTGCCTCTTGTTATTTAAGCGAAAAGCAATGTTTATTTTTCGAATAAACATTTTTTTCCGTTTTCTGAAAGTAAAATATATTTTGAATTAAATAAATTACATACATTATTTTTTTTGATATTAATTTATTTAAAAAAAAATTGGTCACTCTGTATAAATAATAAGGGTAAAGTTTCCATTGTTTTCAATCTGGTGGGATGTAGAGTAATATTTTTGATGTTATTTTATGTGCTATTAGATTGAAAACTTAATCCTTTCTAATAATGGTAATGTTTATACTACTGAATAGAGAATTGAATAACCTTTAGAATAACCAAATTATAGTAAAGTCCCAATGATTGGCTGTGTACCATAGTTAAAAAACTTACACAGAAATAAAAAACTTCGGTTTGTATAATGGTATAAAATTCTATTAAAAAACTTTTAAAAAAGTCATCCAAATAGATTATAGAAAAACATCAGAACATTTTCTATCTAGTCAGGTCATCTTCAGTGACATTCTGTTTAGTTACTGAAACTATAGTCCGCTAGTTGATATATTATTATGTAGTCTTCAAAATTACATAATTATTTATTAAAATTTCTCATATAAATAGTTAATCATAAAAATGCCAAAGGAAATAGCTTCAGAACAACATTAAAATTATACTTTTGAAATGCGGCACAATGTCGATATAAATGGATTTTACTAAAGCTCAAAAGCAGCATGGCTTCTATGCTCGAAAAACTGAAGGGGTACTTGTCACAACGATTTCGAGGTCAAGACGCAATTCGGTCTGTGACACTCGTCTTGACTTGTCATTCCAAAAGTATAATTTTAATAAAAATTTTATTTTAATAAAATAATGTAATTTTAAAGACTAAATATCAACTAGTGGGCTAGTTTCAATTACTACACAGAATGCCACTGAAGATGATTTGACTAGATCGAAAACATTCTGGATGTTCTTGGATGACTTTTTTAAAAGTTTTTTAATAAAATTTTATACCATTATACAAACCAAAGTTCTTTACTACTATGGTTTTTCAAATAACCGTAATTCTCATTAAAAAAATTCATCGATTACGTCATCGCGCCCAGATGGATGACGTCTCTACTAGTATGATATATATGCCAAAAAATCACAATTAAAAAATCGACCTCTTTCGGGATTTTTCCGTCGACAGTTTAATAAATAACGAATTTATTCCTTTCCTTTGCATCATACTGTATATTAATTTGAATTTGAATTTTGTAATTTCATGAGTATGTAGTAACTTTTTAATAATTAATTTATTAATCCCTTTAAACACTGCACTCTTTAGGTTGCACTATTTAAGCAATTAAATAATTCAAATAATCTAGTAATTTATTTATATAATAATTCCTCACTAACGTTTAATAACACGATTTTTATTACGTAAGTAGTTAGTGACTTCGACGGCAGTACTTGAAGAGTGGTTTTTTTGTATCGAAGACTACAAAAATTTTATTTTTTAAACGTTAAAAAATGTTCCTCATTAACGTTTAATAACACGATTTTTATTACGTAAGTACATAGTTAGTGACTTCGACGGCAGTACTTGAGGAGTGGTTTTTTTGTATCGAACATTACAAAAAATTTATTTTTTAAAAGTTAAAAAAATTAATTTATTGATTTTTTTATAAGCCTATGGCAGGATACCCTTAATGAGACGATATTATTATCAAGTATATTTAAATGGGAAATAAGCCACAATTTTACCTAAAAATGATTTTATTAACGTTTTGACGCCCAAGTCGGGTGTCGTTGTCAAAATACAAAATTTTGTATTTTGACAACGACACCCGACTTGGGCGTCGAAACGTTAATAAAATCATTTTTAGGTAAAATTGTGGCTTATTTCCCATTTGAATATACTTGATTATAAAAATGCCACAAGAAAATAGCTACAGAACAACACGATATTATTATACATGAAATTCAAATAATCGTGCAAAACAAAAAAAATTATTTATTTAAGTATTAATTGTATTACATTCTATTGAGAACAACAAAATTTTAATTTTTTAAACGTTAAAAGAATTATTTTTTTTTTACTGATTTCTGAGACTATTTAGTAAAAACGCCGAAAAACGGGGTTTTTGAGCATGCTGTAGAAAAAAAAAGTTCTAATAGCTGATTTTGATTGTAAATGTAACAATACATATAAAAAAGTAAATGATGATTAATTTAGCTGTATGTTGTTGAGTTTATGAGTAAAAAAAAACAGTTTTTTCGATTTTTAGGTATTTTCCACGTCGAAAATGATAATGATGCTTATGCCATTCGAAAGAATGGAAAAAAATACACAAAACAACAATATTTTAAAGTTGGCGAAAAATTTACAACATAACCTAAATTTTTTTTGAAAATTTCAACAATTTTTCCTGCGCTCAATTTTAAAGCTAAAAATCTGAAAAAAATCAGGTAGCTTTGTGTTGTTAAGATACGCATTCATTAATTTTTTCAGATTTTTTGCAGCAATACAGCGTCTGGAAAAAAAATGTTTTCAAAAAAACACGTTTTTTCCATAGCGGACCTCTCGGAGCACCTAGGGACTTGAAAATTTATCTGAGTGAGTTTTCAATTATATATTTTTGAATGACTAGACACAAAACTGAATCGAGCCTGGTGCAATTTTGACCATCTTATCCCGCTATAGCCTTTGAACTTATAGAAAATTTTAATATTTTAGATTTTATTACAGGCACCGTCCTTTTAATTTTTGATGTACCAATAATAATATGTAATAAAAAATTAAATGGCCAAACCCTCCAGGTGGGGATTACCCGCTAAAAAGCTATCTAGATCCATCTTTTTCGAGCAGATTTTTCCCAATCTGCTACTCGATACTATTGACTATGCTTCTCCATTTCTTTCTATCCTCTTTTGTTTTTCTGCTAGTCTCTAATTCCTGCCCTATATAAATCTTCCTTTAATTCCTGTAACCATTTATTCTAGTTCCTCCGCGTCTCCTTCTAACTCCGGGTCTCCATTGTAAAATTGAGTTTATAGTTGTTGCGCTACCTGCTCTCCATATATGCCCCATCAATCCAACTCTGTGCCCAAATCTGAAAATCTGGAATAATATCTACCCGGGTCGAAACATTTTTTTTTTAATATATTGAAAATAGTTATTTATGAAACGGAGTGAATGCTATACATCGCGTAAGTTCGCAAAAAGTACTTCACGCACAATTTCATACAATATTTTATCTACGATAAACAAATAAAAATACTGTAACTCTTCGTCACTGGAATTCATTTCTATTCTACAATTCTTAGAACTGTGACATATAAAAATTCTAATTTCTTTCAAACCACAAAACTGTCAAATTTTTTTTTTGTAATTTATTGCTCATTATGTCATCACCTCTCTTGTGCTCTGCACAAGAGATCTAAGGTTAGAGCTAAGAATAAGGTTGGCTAGGTGCTACGTTTTCTCGACTCTGTTTTACGGAATGGAAGCTTGGACCTTGAATGCGGCATCAATGAAAAAACTGGAATCATTCGAGATGTGGGTATATAGAAGAATTCTAAAAATATCATGGACAGAACACGTCACAAACAAAGAGGTTCTGAGAAAGGTGAATGTTAGAATATACAATATAAAAAGTAGCTATTGCTCTATGGTTGCCACTTTATGTATTTGACAGTATTGATAATTGAAGTAATGTCAATGTCAAGAAAATATAATGTCAGTTATACAAGTCATGTTCAAGTAAAATGTTTTCCTATTGTCATGTAATTAAGAATAAATTCTTAATCGTTGATGGTCATTTAGTTAGCTCACCTAACTCATTTTATAACAGGTTACGGGCCCAATTCACGTGAACTGTGAACAGGTGAAAAAATATGGCGACCAGCAATAACGATTATAAAATTCAAGTCGATAAACTTGAGGGTCCTGAAGACTGGGCAAAATGGAAATGGCACGTTTCGATGTTATTACGAGCGTATGCACTTGAAGACATTGTGAACGGTACGTGTAAGTGTCCCGAGGTTGCTGGAAATTCAACTTCATTGGACGTAGAGAAGCATCAACAATGGTTAAAAGACGATGAAAAAGCGGCAAGTTTGTTAGCAGGTACGCTAGGAAAAACTGTTTCCGAGCTGGTGTTGACATGTACTCATGCTAGTGAAATATGGGACAAATTACGTGCGCGATTTGAACGTAGCAGTACGCAACGGTTAAACATGTTAATTGAAGCCTTTTTTAGAGTCCAGCGTGATGAAAAAGAAGATATTAGCACACATGTTGCGAAGTTGCAGAAACTGTTTGTAGATTTGAATGATGAATTGCTGAAGCATGATGAAAATGTTTTATCCGAAAGAATGTTAAATGGTCGGATCTTATCAACTTTGGGTAAGGACTTTGATAATTTCAAAGATTTGTGGGACACGATACCATCGAAGAATCAAACTTTGAATTTATTGATTGAGAAATTGTGTGCCATTGAATTACGTGACCAAAGTACCACAGAATCTTTTGCGTTTGTTGCACGCAATAGCCCGACAGAAAAATACAAACAGAGCCAAAGTACAGCTACTACAAAGTCAAAGAAAAATGTACATCGTGCAAAAGAAAAATTTTCTTGTCACAGATGCAAGAAATTAGGCCATTGGGCGAGAGAGTGTCCATTGAAAAAATCTGCTGAGAATTTAGGCGAGAATAAAAATAATGATGCTGTTTTTTTGTCTGTTGTTTTAAGTGCATCATCTAACAATTGTGTTGAAGCTGGGAAATGGTATTGTGACAGTGGAGCCACAAATCATATCACTACAGATAAGCAATATTTCTCATCTTATACAGAGTTTTCTGAACCCGAAAAGATATCACTTGGTAAGAAGGATGTATGTATGCTAGCCTGTGGACAAGGAACGGTGAAAATTCAAACGCGTCTGAATAATAAATGGAAAGATGCTGAACTGAAGAATGTTTTTTATGTTCCTGAAGCAAGCGCTCATTTGTTTTCTGTGAAAGCTGCTGCACAAAGAGGGTTCGTTACAGTACTCGACGATAAAGGTGTAAATATACATGATAAAAATACTCTTGAATCTGTAATGACTGGGTACTTCAGTAATGGCCTGTATGCACTTGATATACGTGTTATGAAACCGACCAATCCCATTCAAGCAAACTTAGTAGAGTCAACAGATATGTTACAAGTGTATCATGAAAGATTTGGTCATCAGCATAAGCAACACGTAAAGAAGGTCTTGAAGAAAATGAATATAGACATTGATGGGTGCAAAGAAAGCTTTTGCGATGGATGTGCAATTGGAAAAATGCATAGATTGCCATTTAAAACTAGGATCAATCGGCCACAAGTCACTGGTGAGCAGATCCATGCAGATGTGAATGGACCCATGTCTATAGAATCACTGGGAAAAGCACCTTATTACGTATGTTTTAAAGATGACTTTAGTAAGTTTCGAAAAGTTTTCTTTATGAAACACAAAAGTGAGGTATGTACCTTCTTAGAAAAATTTTTAAATGAAGCAAACACAAATGGCCATGTAGTAAAGCAACTGAGATGTGATGGAGGGAGAGAGTTTGACAATAGAAAGGTATCTGAACTTCTTGCGAGTAGAGGTATAGAGCATTGTATCACTCCACCCTATACACCTCAGCAGAATGGTGTTGCTGAAAGAGAAAACCGTACCATTGTAGAGTGTGCTCGTTCCATGTTAAACCCATGCAAGTTACCCAAAGAATTGTGGGCAGAAGCATGTAATACTGCAGTGTATCTTCTGAATCGCACAGGAAAGTCATCAATTGAGAATAAAAGTCCCTATGAATTGTGGTATGGAAAGCCAGTTGGGAGTTTGAAACATTTAAGAATATTTGGCACTGAATGTTATGTTCACGTAAACAAAAAATTTCGCAGTAAATTTGATGACAAGGCGATACATGGTTATTTAGTTGGTTACGTGAATGACAGGGATGGTTTTAGAATATGGATTCCATCTGAAAGAAGAATCATATCGAGCCATGACATACGATTTAAATCTGAGGTTACATGCAATTTGCGAATTTCTGAAGTTAAAGCTAAACCAGTGAACCAGAATCAGTCGGAATGTTTTAGTGTAAATGGAAACTCCGAAGAAGGGAAAAGTGGTATCAATGAAATTGTGGAATCTAAGAATATGGAAAGTGTAGAAAGAAGCGATGGTGTTGAAGAATTTAGGTGTTACCCTACGCGTTTTAGAAATAAACCAAAATTGTGTAATGATTTTGTTTTAGGGTCTAATGTTTAGCTTATCTACTTTTCATATTGAGGGAGAGTGTTAGAATATACAATATAAAAAGTAGCTATTGCTCTATGGTTGCCACTTTATGTATTTGACAGTATTGATAATTGAAGTAATGTCAATGTCAAGAAAATATAATGTCAGTTATACAAGTCATGTTCAAGTAAAATGTTTTCCTATTGTCATGTAATTAAGAATAAATTCTTAATCGTTGATGGTCATTTAGTTAGCTCACCTAACTCATTTTATAACAGTGAATAAAGAAATGGAAGTCTTAAATACAATTAAAACCAGAAAATTGGAATATCTCGGACATATTACACGTGGAGAGAGATACAACTTGCTCCAACTCATTATGCAGGGAAAGATTCAAGGAAAAAGAAGCATAGGGAGACGCAGAATATCGTGGTTGCGCAACCTGAGAGAATGGTACGGATGTACATCAAACGAACTTTTCAGAGCAGCCGTCTCCAAGGTCCGAATAGCTATGATGATTGCCGACCTCCTTCGCGGAGATGGCACTTGAAGAAAAAGAAGATGTCATCACCATGAAACGCGAAAGTTAAGAAAGAATATTTAATTATATGAAAGTGTGTCAAAAACAGTGAGAAAAAGTAAATCCATTTAAAATACATTGTTACTTCATGCTTACTTTAAAGCACTGCTATCTATAATGACAGTTTTCACAAACTAAAAATTTATACATAATATGACATAGAGTAGATAAAAGTAATTTATTAATTATTAATTGATTATAGTCAGAAGAAAATTAGATCATGAACCCCTTGTTTTTTATAATTGTTAACATACTAAATTACATATCCAATAATTATTGTTATCCATTAAATAGATCGATGCAGATCGGCCTTATATCGGATCCTCTTCTATTAGTCCGTTCGCTGACGGTAAAATATTGCAAAACCCATAAATTTTAAAAAACCACTTAAGATTGACATGAAATTTGGCATACACATAGGTAACATAACAAAGAAGAAAATTGATATTGTGCCGATGTTTTCTTTTGCCAAGCAGACATTCCGTTAACATTTTTAGTCACAACATAATATCAATGTTAAAGTATTATTAGAGCAACGCGTTATGGTGTCACATTTCTTTTAATGACCGACACACAAAATATTTTAATGACGGATCCCACACTAGAACCAGATTTTTATTACCTACTGCTGATAAGGTAAATAGTTATCAAATATCACTCGTTGTCATCTCTGTGTTAATTTGAAATAATAAAATATAAATATTGTAGTTTTGTATTCTAAAATATTTGGAAAAAATATCTATGTATTTTTTTTTTCATTTAGTTACACATCATTTTAAGGGATTGTCCGGAAGAGTACAGGCTCAGTTAGTGTTGCCAGGTCCGATTTGTTTTAAATCGGTACATAAGTTAAAACAAATCGGGATTTAGGGTTGTAGATCGGGACAAATAAAATACAATAGCCCAGTAAACGCCCGTTTTGGAGTGTAATTTTCAAAGTCAACTCCGAATTGCATGAAAATCTGGTTTTAGGTTCTACTTACCGTTTACTTTATATATAAATGTAATAAATGTATAAATAACTAAAAAAGTATTAGTGATACGAAAAATCTCGAGTAAAAAATGTATGTTTTGCTTTTATATGATAGTTTCAATTTGTTTTTCTGTAAGACAAAAATTGGATAAGATATGGCTGTTCATCTTTTGCATACACTCGTGATTAGTGACTCGTTCAGGCCCTTTCAACTATGACTATTTCAAAAATAAGCCCTTCAAACCGGTGAAACTTACAGATCATATAAAAAAATACATAATTAAACTAAATTGTTTGTAAAGCGGTAACGATTAATTTCATTTGGAGTGCTGCTTTGGCAAATACTGGGAGATCTTTACGATTTTCTTTACCAAAAAAGGGGTCAACTTGATTTTGAGCATAACTCGCTTAGTTTTGATGCTAGAAACTTTTTAAAAACATAAAATAAAGCTTTACTAAACACTTAAACAAAAGTTCTAATGGGGTTTTTCCGAAAAGTGCTTCATGTTTTGATTATTTCACATTGAAATATTTGTTTTGGATTTTGACGAATAAGAACGTATTTTTCATGAGCTTCAACTTTGGTTTTGCTGGGTCTATAGACTTTACGAATTCATAATATTTTTTTTTCATTTTTTTATATGCTACATTTTTGCTAAGAATATTTTTTCGATCAAATACTTACTTTTTGAGTTGTTTGTGAAAAACCGCCTGAAAACGTGATTTTTTGTCGAAAAATAAACATTTTCAATTGCAAATAACTCGAAAAGTATTAACTAAATTAAAAATTTTTATAGAACTAAAGTTGCTTAGAATTTATCCATGTCCGGACTTATTTTAAACGCGCGTTTTTTCACCCCCGAGAAGGGGTGACTGTCACCCCCCGAGTAAAAGCAACCAACGGCACAAGTTCAACTTTGAAGTGGAGGGTAAGTCGAACCTAAATACAAATTTTCATGCAATTCGGAGTTGATCCTGAAAATTACACCGTATTTCGCGTTAATTTACTAGACTACGTGGTGTTTCTATAGTCTGTATTTAATCCTACATAACCATAATAGTCAGACGAAATTACAAAACAAAATCGTAGATTAAGTAAATTATATATTTTTTATTAAAATTATATTTTTCATTCCATTTTGCCTTTTTGGAGTGCCTTGTTTTTTATAACATAGTTATAAAATTCACTACAAATCATGCTGAAATTGATTTTTGTTGGTAAACTTTATCGGGACATTTAGTGTCCCGATCAGGTACAAATCGGTACGCGCCCCCAGACCCTTGAAAATCGGGACGTCCCGCGCAAATCGGGACACCTGGTAACGCTAGGCTCAGTATATCGGCAAATGAATTTTGTTTTAAATACCGTCCGTATAGAGGAGGTGCTCGTTGGGGATAGGCGCAAAATCTTAGTCCAGTGCTAATTAAATGCATTAATTTTTTTCGAATTCTGAGAAAACTAATAAGTATTTTTGAAAAATTTAAACGCAGAATGGAAGCTTACATTATTACCGAGGGCAGAAAGTCCCTGAAAACTTATATAATGTTTATTTTAATAACTTATATACCTAATATATGTTTATTTTAATAAAGATAATGGGATGAAAAAACAAGAGAAAAGTTAGTGTGATTTTTAATTTCGAATATTTCATTCAAAAGAAACTTTTTTTTATTCTAAGGGACTTTCGGTCCCCCGTAATAATGTTATCTTTCATTCTGGGTGTATGTTTTAAAAAATATTTATTAGTTTTCTCAGGATTCGAAAAAAATAAATGTATTTAAATAGCATTGGACAGAGATTTTGCGCCTACCCCCTTAAGAGAGAGTTTACTGTATTTTATATTATTACTAGAATTTATTACTTTAAACTTTTTATCGCTCTTGATTCATTTTATCGTGTATTTAATTCCATTCAATTGTAATTGTACATTCAATTTTTTTGTAATTTTTACACGTTTTATTACTTTCGAAATAACAATAACTATAAAATCGATTTTTCAGCCTACTTGGGTCAAAAAATACACAATTTTCGGAAATTTCGTTAAATGAGAACATTTACCTACATTTCTTGTATTTAAGCTTTTAATAAGATTTTTAAAAATAATTTAGATTATTTAATAGATACATTCACCGGCACGAAAAACGGGCACCCCAAAAAATGGGTCATTTTTGATGGCTCGTATCTCCTAAACCTATTCTCCGATTTAAGTATTTCTTTAATATGTTATAGCCTTATTCTTTAACTATATCGCTGTAATAATATTGTTTCTAGACAGGTAAATTATCATTGTATACTGGGCGTACCAATCAAACTGGTTTTTTTTTCAATTTTCACAACACTCTGTGGAATATTCTAGCCTTTATACAATATTGAAATTAAAACCCAACTATAGCCCCAGGTTTTCTTAATGTTCTGTTTGTTATTCATTCGCTTATGTTGGATAATAAAAAAGTTAGGGACTTTAACAATTAAACATGTTCTTTATCAATACATGGTGTTTCTAAATAAGTGCGACAAACTTTAAGGGGTAATTCTGCATGAAAAAATAATGATCGTTTACTTGATAAAGCTATGTCCGCAAATGCTTGCAAAAATTTTTCATGCAGAAATTACCCCTTAAAATTTGTCGCACTTATATTTAGAAACACCTGTATCGATAAAGAACATGGCTAGTTGTTAAAGTCCTTAACTTTTTTATTATCCAACGTAAGCGAATGAATAAAAAAACAGAATGTTAATAAAACCTGGAGCTATAGTTAGGCTTTAATTTAAATATTTTATAAAGGCTAGAATATTCCACAGGGTGTTGTGAAAATTGAGAAAAAATCCCAGTTTGATTGGTACACCCGGTATACAATGAAAATTTACCTGTCTATCAACAATGTTATCATAGCTATATTGTTAAATAATAAGGCTATAACATATTAAAAACATTACTTAAATCGGACCAAAGGTTTGGGAGATACGAGACATAAAAAATTACCCATTTTTTTAGGGTGCCCGTTTTTCGTGCCGGTGAGTGTAGATTAAATTAGAAGTTCATTGTAAAAAAGGAAGTAAACAAAAACACGAGAAAAATGAATTTATATAAGTAAATAGGTAAGTAAATATTATAGATTGAAATAAGTACAGAAAATATATAATTATAGAGATATATAATCACTTATTGTACCTTCATTTAAGGCTAACTTTAAAAAAGCAGATCTGCTATTATTCATGTTTAAAAACAAAAGGCACACAAAACACTAAGTACGATTAGGACCGCGAATCTACAACAGATAAATGTCTGGAAACCGTTACACAGGGTTGCCAAAAAACGGAAGTCACACCGAGCGGTGTGGTATACGGAAGACGCTACGCGTTGTGTACATAACCTGTATAGTAGCACAGGAGCGACACTAGCGCTGGTGATATACCGTCGAACTAAAATCTGATCTTATGAGTATGTTAGATACGATATGACTTCCAGCGAAATTTTTAATATAAGCCTTCTGATACCATCTAGTAGCCAAATTCGTAAAAATATAGGCAAAACGTTGTGACTTCCGAAATCGGAAGTCATAACGGTATATATGAAGTAACAACGTATTACGAGAATCTACTTTGGAAGTCACATGGATACATGTATCAATATATATATATATATATATATATATATATATATATATATATATATATATATATATATATATATATATATATATATATATATATATATATATATATTTAAGGAGGAGAAAATAATTGGGTAACCAGCTGAATATGGACAAAGTGTACTCTTTTTACTTATTCCAATATATATATACATATATATATATATATATATATATATATATATATATATATATATATATATATATATATATATATATATATATATATATATATATATATATATATATATATGAGTTAGTTAGAAGCAACCTACCTTGCTCGTTTCGGTACGAAACCGATCTGTGCCTCTACTTTGAGGCCACGAGATGTCACCTGGTATTTATTGAAAAATACCTACGGCGTCAAACAAGCAGGAAATAATCGCAACTTTCTACTTTTTAAAAAGTATGAAAATAATATGTAAAATATTATACGGGAAATAAATATTCTACCTTCGTCTGTGCTGCCATCTTGGGAACGTTTTCGCTGTCTACAGCTCATCAGCTTGGTTGATGAGCTGTAGACAGCGAAAACGTTCCCAAGATGGCAGCACAGACGAAGGTAGAATATTTATTTCCCGTATAATATTTTACATATATATATATATATATATATTTTACCAATGTTTCTTGGGTTTAGGTTCATAAAAAAAGCTTGTCTATGATGTTATGACCATATTTATTGATATATTATCCGACGTTTCGGCAGGAAATCCATGCCTTTTTCAAGGATTGACTAAAACAACATTTATTGAAAGCTACAATACAATTTAAAAGAAAATCGACTTACCATGCAATCGTAAACGGGATGTCAAAAACCTTAATAGGGTATATTTCAACTTAATCTAAAATTAACTATATAATATTTCAGCACGCCTATGAGACGAAGACAACTATTTTGACTTAACATAAAATCAAACATCAATAAACACCATAATAATTTTTGACACAGTTCATTACTCTCTTAACGCAATGACTTAGTGGGTCCGTTCCTATGCTTTAACATTTTAACATTGTTTTAATTGTGACGTCTATTTGTGTACTTGTTTCAAAACTAAATTTACGATTGCATGGTAAGTCGATTTTCTTTTAAATTGTATTGTAGCTTTCAATAAATGTTGTTTTAGTCAATCCTTGAAAAAGGCATGGATTTCCTGCCGAAACGTCGGATAATATATCAATAAATATGGTCATAACATCATAGACAAGCTTTTTTTATGAACCTAAACCCAAGAAACATTGGTAAAAAAATATATCAAGGTTCAAGAATTAAACTCAAACAATATATATATATATATATATATATATATTTGTACAAATATTATCGACCGTACTGTGTTAAATAGTAATGTTTGAATAACGGCGATTCGGTCAGTTGAAAGAAAACTCTATTTGTTTTAAGTCTCAATATTTCGTCACTATTTGGTGACTTCTTCAGGAGAAAACTGCAAATTTATTAATATTAGACATGGACAAACTTAAATATTTCGATACTTACAACTATAAGAGTAAAAATTTAAATTTCTTTAACATTATTTTGAAAATTGATTTAGAAAATGACAGATTTTATTTTGACTTATTTGGGAGTTATGGTAACTGCAATATATTTTATATTAATAGAATGTTATCTGATATTTACAATTTTTAGTGAATAGGTCAAAGTAAAAAAAGGAAATTATACATTTACGAAATTTTAAGGTGGAAAGGTAATAGTAGAAAACTAAGAAAGGACCTAGAGTAGTTAAATTGATTTATAAAATGTAATTGATGGTATTTCATGAGTTAGTGTAAGACTGGTATTTAGACATTTAAATACAATTGAGGTAGATTAACTATTAGAAGATAAATTGAGTAATTTGTTTATTTAAATGTTATGTATTAGTTAGAATATTACAGTAGATCTATAATAATAGTAATATCTACTGTAATATTCTAACTTCTCCTTTTCAATACCATACTTATATCAATAAAATTGTTATTATATAACCATCAGGTCTTAAATAGTCCATACCACTATCAAATGTATGTCCTCTACTGAGAAAAATTCTTTAAAATTACATTTCCAGTTCAAAATTATTTCTGAATTAATGACATTTTCCTTTCTTTTAGTATCTAAGTCTGTAAAGAAATCCTTATTGTAACATGCATATTTTACAATCATATTTTGCAACAAGTAATCCTTATCCATATTTTAGTTGTTCAAATATGTCCTCACATGCCTAAAAAACAAAAATCAAGGCCAATAATACCTCACGTACATACGTCAGTAATTCAACTTTTTGTTTCAAGTTTTTCTACAAACTTTTTATAAGTTTACCTTCCTACATGCCCTGTTTCAAGTTACTCAAAAGAAGTAATATGACTGAAGGATTTTTGTTTTCTTTTAGTCGCTGGAGGAGCAGAAGATTAAGTCAAAGTCTGGTTAAGTTGTTGGAAATGAAATAAAAATAATTTTGGGGTATTTTGGAAATTTTTGATGGATTTATGGAAATTTTTTGTTTTTTTATGGAATCTTAGTTGATTTATTTACCGGCACTGAGAGGTACCTCCTAGTCGGTGACAAGTCTGCCACCATCTTAGGGTTGGGGAACACCGGAAGATACATTACTTGGGCCTCCAATCATCACCCTTGAAGGAGTTTGAAGAAGAAACCCATCGTCACTTTGTAGAAGCGACAGGTTTTTATAACTAAATTTGCATGTCAATTTGTTTTAATAATATTTTCCACTTTTACTTATTTTTATATTAATAACTTTTAAATAATTCTAATAATAATATACCCTCACTTTTTCCTTAAAACATAATTAACATAATATTCAATATTTTTCAAGAAATTTTATATTTCACCCATGTTTCATTTATTTAAAATAGAGTGGGATTTATAAACTATCTGTGAAGGTACTGTGCACAATATCTGGTTTATATCCTATTTAATAATATTTATTTCATTTGTCAGGTTTGTCACTTCCGATCAGATGCGAGATTGCCAGCCAATCTTGTATTCCTCATTAATAATAAGTTGTACATACATCTTTGAATCAATTAACTGTCTTGACATAACAAATTCATTACATAGTTTTTTTTCCTACTGTAAAACCTGCGTTATCGACAGGAGCATACTAGCCTAGTACGTCCGGTGGTTAGTTAGTGTATAAAAAATTGTATATAGGGTTTATAGGTATATTTCATTAAATTTGTTATTTGTACATACATATATGTTTTATTTCCTATCATTTCTTGTAGCTATAGAAAAGTAATAGTAATATAATAGTAATAGGTAAGTGTAGCAATATAAGTCACTCGGCGAAACATCTATTTAATATTTCCCTGGCGCCCTAACCGTTCTTCTGAATATCTTCTTGGACAGTAGTTCTTTTCCTTTTCATTCTTTCTTATTTTAATTTATTTTCTTTAACACTCCAGTACTTCATTAAGTACCGGCTTATCTCGGGCGTGCAAAAATTCGGCCTGATCCTCTCCTGTCACACTGAGTCACACTGATAAAGTCTCGTAAATATCCAGCTAGCCTATCTTCATAAAACTTCCATAACTAATTAAACTACCCCTTCAAAGCTTATATCTATTCCGTTACAATTGGCGCCCAACGTGAGACCAATTTTCAGTAAGACAGTAACTTTCATTTTATTGCTTTGTTGAAAACTTTTCTAGTAAATATCTATCTGGTCCATTGTTGTATATTTTGCAGTTATATAGAGATATATTTTTGTTCCTTTTGTACGTTATTTGAAAAATACACTAGTGCACTTATTAGTACTGCGTTGGTACTATTTTAACTTAATTTAAATTATAATTGTAAATCTTGAGTAGGATAATATTTGAATAGGTATTGGTTTGACATTATTTCCTTCTGATCGGTTTGGTGATACCTGGGTATTTATTTTGAAAAATTTTGAATGACTTATTTTTTTTTTGATATCTAGGTACATTACTGATTTTGATTTAGGTGCAGCCACAATATATTATAGTTTTACTTAATTATTGCATTCTATACCTCTATATAATTTATAAAGATTTCATTTTTTTATATACATTTTCACTAAAACATTTACTTAAATTATTTTCAATATCTATACCCAAATATTTCTTGGTCATATTTGGTTTGTCGGTTAATTAGGCCGTTAGTTTGTTGGGTTGGGTTTGGTTTATTGTTACTAAATTTACCCTACTACCATGTGTGCCTTTCAGCCAGAGCACTTGTTAGTTAAGGAATTGGATTATGAGCTGAGGATAAGGGAAATAGGGGTTGAAGAATCCGATAAACGTGATAGAAAACGCAGTCTTTTGAGTGGTGCTCTTAAACAAGAACAAGGAAATAGGAGTTTCCGTCAAATTACAGCTGCAGCTATTCCTTTCCTGGAACAACAAGGAATAAATGAGACGATAGAGGATCTTACTCAAAAGATAAATAATTTCAGAGGGAGTGTCCATGATAGCATGTATTCTAGACACATTTCACGTCTTGCTCATATCTCTGGTCGTGTCTACTTATTATGTTGCTCAGATGACGAACAACAACTCTACAAACGCTCTATGTCCATTAGGATCCTCAGTTTAGAAGGCGAACTCGATTCTCGCGTAAATCCTATAGCCACCTCCACTCTTGTTTCTTCGGTTCAAGCAGCTAACTCTTTGTTACATTCCAAGCCTCTTCAGGTACATAAGTGGGGAGTTTCGTTTTCTGGTGAGGGCCACTATGACCAAGTTATTTCATTTTTGGATAGGGTAGAATGTCTTCGTGTTTCAAGAGGTGTGAGTGAGGAGGATTTTTTCAGCTTCTGCCGAATTATTTACAGGCCATGCTTTTACTTGGTTTATGAACAACCGCAGTAGGTTTACCACTTGGACTGATTTGGCTCAGAAATTAAAATCTGATTTTCTGCCTTATTCTTTCCAAACTGATCTCTTAGACGAGATCAAGAACCACAAGCAAAAAACTGGAGAATCAGTGACTATGTTTATTAACACTATGTTGGGTATGTGTAGTCGATTAGACACCCCTTTAACGGATAATTCAAAAATAAACATAATTTTAAAATGTTTGCTACCTTTTTAGCATGCCCAATTAGCACTGGTGGATATAGCCAGTATAGAAGACCTTACAGATTAGTGTAAACGGTTAGAGGAAACTCTATCCTGGTCTTTTCATCCTCCTACAACATCTAATTCTGGTGCTGGATTTAACTCTCACTCCTCGAGAAATCGTTCTTGGCAACCTAGACCCCATACACCGAATGTGTCTGTGGCTACTTATTCTTTTTCTTGCTGGAATTGCCAGGAGGCTGGTCACGCATTTCGTGATTGTACCAGACCCCAAACACGGATTTTCTGTCACGGTTGTGGTAGAGATAAAACATTGAAACGGAATTGTTTTAAGTGTTCGGGAAATGAGTATGCAGAGGCTCGTACCCTGAGCGTCCCTCAAACAGCAGTCCCATCAGAGAATATGACCGCAGCTGTAGACGAAGCTTCAGGTCCAATACCCGCCAGCAGTTTAAACACACCCTCTCAGGAAGGAAGAAACACTTCCAACCGGAGACCAGCACGCAAACCAAAGTCAGTGAAAAAGTAATTGTTAGCTACGCTGCAGTCTCAAACTGGAATTTTAGTACTAAGCATAGTCACGACAAGGAAACAGTTCCAAATTTTATACCAGGTTGTAAGTTTGTTAATAGTAATAATACGTCTACGTTAGTACCAGATAATTTTAAAAATAATTCAGACATTCTGGATTTTGATATAAATTCTTTATTAGTTAGGAAACATAATGATAACCGACCTTATCTTGAAATTGAAATATAAGGACAATCTTGTTTAACTCTATTAGATAGTGGCTCGAATTCGCTGAAATTATTAGAAAATACTGATATTAATGTTATGCCTATTTCTTCTCTACAAGTCTCTACTGCAGATGGTGCTATCCAGCAATTACAGGTAAATTTGATACAGAAATCGTAGTTGCCAATATTCGCAAAATGATTACATTTTATGTTATACCTTCAGTTAAAAATTCTATAATTCTTGGCATGGATTTCTTAAATGCATTTAATAGTACACTAAATTGCTCAGATTTTTCGTTGTTTATATCTTCCTTTAATGTCGCAACTGTAAGTGCCATTCGTGAGTTCGCTAGTTTGTCTAGCTTAGAACAAAAACAGTTAGAGAATATTATCTCTAAATTTTCATCTATCTCTTCCAAATATAAATTAGGTCGTACACATTTAATATCTCATACTATCGAAGTGAACACTACAACTCCTGTTAGACAGTATCAATATCCCATACCTCAGGCTTGGCAAGCAGATTTGGGTAAACAAATTGATTCGATGCTCTCTCTAAACATTATCGAACATTCGAATTCTTCATATTGTTCGCCGTTATGGATGACGAAGAAGAAGGATGGATCATTCCGAGTATGCTTTGATGGTCGCAAACTTAATAGTATCACTACTAATCGAGATGCTTATCCCATCCCTCGGATAGATATAATTCTGAGCAAACTTCAGAATGCCAAATATATCTCTTCTATCGATTTATCCAAAGCCTTCTTACAAATTCCGTTAAGTGAAGAGAGTAAGAAGTATACTGCTTTCGCTGTCAGTGGTAAAGGGTTATTTCAATTTGTCACGATGCCTTTCGGTCTAGTTTCAGCTCCGCAAACAATGTGTCGTTTAATGGACTTGGTCATTGGTCCACAACTTGAACCAATTGTATTGTATTATTTAGATGACATTATAGTTGTTACGCCTTATTTTTCCTCACATCTTCAAATATTGGAGAAATTATTTTCACGCCTTAAAGAGGCTAATCTCACTGTTAATTTAGAGAAATATAATTTTTGTCGTCCTAATTTGAAGTTTCTAGGATATGTTGTTGATAATCAAGGTTTGAGAACAGACCCTGATAAAGTAACCGCTATTAAGGACTTCCCCATTCCTAAAACTACTACACAATTACGTAGGATCTTGGGCATGTGTGGGTACTATCGTCGATTTGTGCCTTCTTATTCTACTTTATTATCACCTCTTACTGACCTCCTTAAACATAGGAAAAAGGGCCAGACTATCACCTGGACTCCTGAAGCTCACGATGCTTTTCATCGTATTAAAGAAGCTCCTACCAGTGCTCCGGTCATGAATTCACCTGATTTCAGTGAACATTTCTACCTCATGACTGATTGTTCGAATACCGCTTCCGGTGGTGTACTCTTTCAGATAAAAGATGGTTCTGAACACTCCATAGCATATACTAGTAAGAAGCTCAATAAGGCTCAGAAAAATTATTCCACTACAGAGCGTGAACTCCTTGCTATTATTCATGGCTTGGAAGCTTTCCGTTACTATTTAGAAGGTCGTAAGTGTACCCTTATTACTAACCATAGTTCATTATTGTGGATGCATTCTATGCGTAACCCATCCCAACGTTTGTCCCGATGGTTTTGTAAGTTGTCAGCATTTGATTATAATATTGTCCATCGTAAGGCAAATGGTGTAGTAGCTGACGCTTTATCTCGAACGTTTGATGTCAATCTTCTTGACTTATCCACTTTAGTTCCGGATGCATGGTATCAGAAAATGTTGGAAAAGGTTACCCAAGAACTTGATCAGTATCCTGATTTTAAAGTAGAAAATAATATCCTTTATAAGCATGTTGTTAGTTCAGTGGAAGCTTTGTCTAATATGTCTGATTGGAAAACTGTCGTCCCAACAGCAAACAGGGATGAAATTCTTGGTACGTTTCATGATAATGTGACATCTGGTCATTTCGGTTCCTATAAAACATTTAGTAGGATAGCAGAATTATATTATTGGCCTGGCATGCGCAACTATATCAAGAAATATATATCTAGGTGTAGAGTTTGTGCTACTTGCAAGCCAAGTACTATGCCACAAGCTGGATTAATGGGTACTTATAGGAACATTGACTTCCCATGGCAGATGATATCTATGGATCTGATGGGACCATATCCTCGTAGTTACAATGGCTATACCTATTGTTTGGTGGTTGTGGACTACTTTACTAAATTTCCGCTAGTTTTTTCTCTTCGTAATGCCACTGTCCCTGCCATTGTGAAATATTTGGAGGAACAAGCCTTTTTGTTGTTTGGTGTTCCCCAAATTGTGTCTTGTGACAATGGTCCTCAATTTGTGTCTAAGGCCTTTAAGGATCTTCTAACCAAATACAAAGTTCAGAAAATCTTTTATAATGCTGCATACCATCCGCAAGCTAATCATAGTGAGCGAGTGAATCGCAGTATTGTAACAGACCTTAGATCGTACACTTATCCAGATCACAGAGCTTGGGACCAGTATATCAACTCAATAGCTCAAGCCATAAGAACTTCGGTCCATGAAGTTACTCAGTGTTCTCCAGCTTATTTGAATTTTGGTAGAAATATTGCTTTGTCTGGTGATTACTTTGGTTTAATTTCGGAAAATTCCACAAATCTCCCTCATATCTCTGAGAAATTTCATCGTTTAGATGATCTTCACACTTTGCCCCCAATATTTGCAGACATCAGGAAGAAGTTAAAGTCTTCTTACCTTAAGTCACAGATTCAATATAATTTGAGAAAAAGAGATTTGCGATTCTTTGTTGGTGATCGGGTATTGAAACGTAATTTCGTTAAGTCTAGTAAAGGTGATGCTATTTCTGCCAAATTTTGTCAGAAATATGTCTCATGTGTTGTCAGTAAAGTAATCTCTCCTTTAATATATGAATTGAAAGATAGTTCGTCCAACAGAAAACTTGGTCGATTTCACAAAAAGGACTTACTCCCAGATAATACTGTCAACAACTTAGAATCTACGTCGTCAGTATTGATTAGGTTAATTCCTCTTTCTAAATTTTAGAAATACTCAATTGCTTAATGAATAGGTCAATGATTGGATTTTGTTTTAGTCACCAGATAGGGACACTATGTTTTATCCATTATAATAATATTTTTAGCTTTCCATATTCTATGTAACTTAGATGTCATTAGTTATAGTATTGAGATTTAGCTTAATTTGGCTCGTTATTGAACTGGTATGGAACTGTTAACACCTTGTACGTGATTGTGCTTATATGTGTCATCCCTTGTAGACTGGTATGTCTACATAATAGGTTTAGTTTTGTGTTTATCTGGTTTTGTGTTTGATTTTGTAGTTTCTACTGGAAAGATATTACAATGCTTAGTATGAGTCCTTGGTACATTAGCTTATTTTGGTATAAAGAAGTTATCGTGATATTTGTTTTGATAAATACAATTTTAGTATACATGGTGATTCCGAAGTAATACTCCATTTATCAAATATTTAATAAAGTTAATTGAGATAAAATTTATGGTGAAAACTTAAAAAGTGGTGAAAATTTATTTATAGGAAGCAGATTTCATGGCTCACCGTTGCCTAGTTCTAGGTCATACCTTAATTAGTTCAGATGATGAATCTTTATGATAGAATGTTTAATCATCATGTTAATCATCCACTAGGCATTCTTATTCGATTTTCAGTTTATGTTCATTCTGAAGAGACTTAGTCTTAACTTGTATGTTTATCTATTCTTCTTAAGTTTTACTATTTTATTATTCTGATAATGATGGCAACTTCTTGGATATATTGAAATATTGTAGCTTTTGTATTCGTCAAGGGATTATTGTGTTTGAACATCAGCTTTCCTGGAACTCATTTTTTTGTATGTAACTTAGAGTCAGGATCAATATCCTATTCTCTGTGAGTAACTAGGGAACATTTTCTTAATCTGCAGTTTCTTTAGAAATTGATTTACTTGTTCTCTAGTATTTCCTTAGTTGGATGTATTTATAAGAGTTATTAATATGTGACCTCTTGATTTATTTCATGAGTGATGATCTCGAAATAGCGGTTATCTTCTTCTGGCTATTCTTATAAATCTGTCGTAGCTATCGCTATAGTTAGAGAATCCCAGAAGAAGTTAACTTCTGTTATGTCAACTATTCCATTAGATACCCTTAGGTAGACCTTCCATTGCATCTGATACGGGTCTGATGATCAGTTGAGTTAGGTTCATGGTACCCAATATGTAATCATTATTAGTACATTTAGTGCTAAGTTGTAGCATTGCTCAATTAAATCTGCCTAATTGTTCCACCTTGGATATGCTTTAATATAAATCTGGTGTCCACTGTCGGATCAATTTAGGATAAAAGGCTTGCTAGAATCAATTTTTTCCCTTTCTTGTCAATAACTCTTATATTTATTTTGGTTTATACTGTGGCCTATGTTTTGGCTTATTGAGAACTGGCTACGAGATCTACTGATTGTTCACTTTGGATATGCTCTATTTAAATCTGTTGTCCACCAATAGAACAATTGTGTACTAATCGTCCCATTCGACATTTTTTTTATTAGAATTTATCTGAATTATGTAATTTAGCAAAGGGTTATAATAAACCTTAAGTATGTATGTTGGTACCACATGTGATATATTGGGCATTAAGACAACCCCATTTACATGACTCATAATTTGTGGTTGGTTATAATCGATCGAGTCAGATGTACGCGTGGGTAAGTTAGTCGTTGTATAGGTTATATTTAGTTTTGCATTCATGAATATTGTTCTTATGGTGTTCTTGTTAACTATAATTTGGGGTTTTATTAAAATCAACTAAATCAACTTGAACACAATTTGGTCTTTAGGATATATGTCACCGAGGACCAGTCCTACGAGGTTTGGACGTTGTCCTACGAGTTCTGTGTCGCTACGATAGGTTATTTTAGAGTAGTGTAGTATTCTTAGGTTCGTAGTATATTTTAGCTATTTGGTTTATTCACGCCTCTGTTGGATCCCACAGCGTGTGATTTTTCTCTATGGATACTTGTATTGAGTATTTATAAGTATATATGAAAAAAAAAATTGTTCATAAGCTCAATTTTTTTTCCAAGTAATGGGGGAATGTAACGATGAGTACCATCGTTACGATAATATTTATTCATATAAGCCACCTAATAAGTATGCAACTAGTTATACGTTCACATGCAGAAAGGGTTACCTAAATTTGGGACCAATTATAAGTATTTGGTTGGTAATATGTTTAGTGAATTCGGATTTTATTGGTTGGTTCATGTGTCAATGACCGTTTCCGCCTGCGTGATGGCCAGGGAGCAGCAACAACGATTGATGGTCACTTAAGCTTCCGCCACCACCCGCTACTGACGTGATCCTCCAGCGATCAGTGTCCTGACCCCATTTTGTTTTATTTCTGAAATTATTATTTAGTTTGAGATTCAGAAATTTAAGTTGGAAGGAAGTTTCTGGTTTATGTCGGAGAATTCTGGACAGTGGGTAAGTCGCCATTATATTTTTTGCTTGTCAAGGAAAAATTACCATTTTCTCCTTTTAAATACCATACTTATATCAATAAAATTGTTATTCTATAACGATCAGGTCTTAAATAGTCCATATCACTATCAAATTTATGTCCTCTACTGAGAAAAATTCTTTAAAATTATATTTCCGGTTCAAAATTATTTCTGAATTAATGACATTTTCCTTTCTTTTAGTATCTACCTACGTCTGTAAAGAAATCCTTATTGTAACATTCATATTTTACAATCATATTTTGCAACAAGTAATCCTTATCCATATTTTAGTTGTTCAAATATGTCCTCACATGCCTAAAAAACAAAAATCAAGGCCAATAATACCTCACGTACATACGTCAGTAATTCAACTTTTTGTTTCAAGTTTTTCTACAAACTTTTTATAAGTTTACCTTCCTACATGTACTGTTTCAAGTTACTCAAAAGAAGTAATATGACTGAAGGATTTTTGTTTTCTTTTAGTCGCTGGAGGAGCAGAAGATTAGGTCAAAGTCTGGTTAAGTTGTTGGAAATGAAATAAAAATAATTTTGGGGTATTTTGGAAATTTTTTATGAATTTATGGAAATTTTTTGGTTTGTTATGGAATCTTAGTTGATTTACCGGCACGGAGAGGTACCTCCTAGTCGGTGAGAAGTCTGCCACCCTCTTAGGGTTGGCGAACACCGGAAGATACATTACTTGGGCCTCCAATCATCACCCTTGAAGGAGTTTGGAGAAGAAACCCATCGTCACTTTGTAGAAGCGACAGGTTTTTATAACTAAATTTGCATGTCAATTTGTTTTAATAATATTTTCCACTTTTACTTATTTTTGTATCAATAACTTTTAAATAATTCGAATAATAATATATGTACCCTCATTTTTTCATTAAAACATAATTAACATAATATTCAATATTTTTCAACAAATTTTATATTTCACCTTTGTTTCATTGATTTAAAATAGTCTGGGATTTATAAACTATCTGTGAAGGTACTGTGCACAATATCTGGTGTATATCCTATTTAATAATATTTATTTCATTTGTCAGGTTTGTGATTTCCGATCAGATGCGAGATTGCCAACCAATCTTGTATTCCTCATTAATAAGTTGTACATACATCTTTAGATCAATTAACTGTCTTGACATAACAAATTCATTACATAGTTTTTTTTCCTACTGTAAAACCTGCTTTATCGACAGGAGCATACTAGCCTAGTACGTCCGGTGGTTAGCTAGTGTATAAAAAATTGTATATAGGGTTTATTATATTAGGTAGGTATATTTCATTAAATTTGTTGGTTGTACATACATATATGTTTTATTTCCTATAATTTCTAGTAGCTATATAAAAGTAATAGTAATATGATAGTAATAGGTAAGTGTAGCAATATAAGGCACTCGGCGAAATATCTATTTAATATTTCCCTGGCGCCCTAACCGTTCTTCTGAATATCTTCTTGGTCAGTAGTTCTTTTCCTTTTCATTCTTTCTTATTTTAATTTATTTTCTTTAACACTCCAGTACTTCATTAGGTACCGTCTTATCTCGGGCGTGCAAATTCGGCCTGATCCTCTCCCGAGTCACACTGATAAATCTCGTAAATATCCAGCTAGCCTATTTTCATAAAACTTCCATAACTAATTAAACTACCCCTTCAAAGCTTATATCTATTCCGTCACATATATTTTTGTTACAATACGTTTTCAATACTTATTAATGATTTATAAGTATGACGCTGCATCTTTTTTTTATAAGGTACTAAAACATTTCCCAATTCATAGAAAACAAGTCTTTTCTGTTTTAAAATATTCTTGTAATCATTAGCTCCCATATGTCATGCAAAATGTTGATTAATTAATCAATTTTTTATTTGATCTATAATTTTTTATTTGATCTTATTTGATCTATACAAATAATCAAGCCGTATCTTCAAATGGACAAAGAACATCATAAAAATCTTATGAAAAGTATGAGAGACAATCATTCTACATCAAGAATGGAATTTCCAATTAACTTTCAACCGTCAAATATTTATAACAACTGTGTGTTTAATTGTACTACTTTGAACCTACATAAATAAATTACAAAAAAATTTATGGCACACGTGGGTTAGTCAAAAATTCAAAAATTATTGCAACTCTCTGTCTTGTTCTTCATACAGGGTGATTGATTAGTAGGGTAAAGCTCAATAGCTCCGCTATAGTAATAGATAGCAATAAAAGTTAATAACAAAAATTTCAGCCACCTTTGAGCTTCACATTACAAAACTACTTAGAATGTTACAGGGTGTTCGATAACACAGTGACAGACCTAACTTATGTTTTTTTAAATGGAACACCCTATATTTTATTTTATATTTGAAATCCTGTTAACTTCTCCATCATAAAAAAATATAAAGGTTTGTAATGTTATACAGGGTATTTACAAAGTTATAACCAATTTTGTATGAAAATCGTAACAAGTTCAACTCCCTGTATAAATAAAAATAAGCACAATAGCAATGGTTTATTAATGCCATATTTTTTATTTATTGTCAAAATTTTTAAGAATTATTGATATTGCTAATTTTCTTTATATCAAATACAGGGTGAGTCAAAACGCAAGTACATTATTTTCTCAGTAATGTTAAATAGAACACCCTGTATTTTATATCATTATTGAAAAGTAACATTAACGTACTTTAATTTTTATATAACATTCCCTATGCCCAAATTTATTAGTTTTCGATATTTTCATTTTTCAGAGTAAATTATTTTAGGTGATTAAATTTATCTAAATTTTAAGTAAGCCATGACTGAATTGACAATTGAAGATTACCGATTATCAATCCGGTAATCAATGTAACACTGTAGCAAATAAAGAAATAAAAATAATTTATTGGTAATACATTTTACAAACAAAAACACAACCACTACATGCAACATTTTTGAAACAATTAAAAACTATCTTTTTATGTAAATGCAACAAATAAACAAAGAAAATTAGTAATAAATTTTACAAAAAAACACACAAACACAAAATACAATATTTTGTGAAGACAATTAAACACTATTCTTGTATGTAAATGTAACAATGTAACAAATAAAGAACAAAACATAATTTATCAGTAATACATTTTGCAAAAAAAAACATGTTTGAAAAAATTAGACGCTATTTTTAATAAAATATTTTTAATATTTAATTACATCAAAATTATCTCCTAACACATTTATATACGCCTAAAAACGATCATTGAATGAGCTACTTACTCTACGGAGCATTTGTAAATTAACACATCGAAATACACTTTGTATTCTATTTTTCATCTCATCCCTTGTTGTTGGAGGTATTTTATAAACTTCATTATTAACGTAACCCCAAAAAAATCAGTCCAGTTTATTAATCTTCGACTCTTCCTTGCCCATCTCCATGATCAACCCTCGAGTACGTGTTACGATGGGCACACCAACACCACCATTAAATTGATGCTGGCTTCAGAGGGACTTCCTACTGACGTGGATTCCCTGCGTAAGCTGTATCACAGATTCCATGAGGCTTATGGTATTAGTACTGCTGAAGTTGAAGCAGATCTTTCGGCTTTTGGAACCTTCTTCTCCACTGAGACACGGCTCCGACTCCAGAAAATTAGGGAATGGCAGAATAAATACTTTTCGAGTAATTCCCCATCCAGCAAAAATTTTTTTTAAATAAATTGACGCGTACAGAAGATCCAGCGTCTTCTGACAATTTGGACGACAGCAAGCTAAGTGTATTTCTTATTAACATTCAGTCCTTAAGACACAAAACTGATGAATTAGTTCTATTACTAGAATGCGAATTACTAGAATTACTAGAAGAGTTAAATTTTCCTGAGATTATTGCCATAACTGAACATTGGTTAAATGTTGATGAACCTGTGTTTATTAAAAATTACACTATTATATCCATATTTAACAGGAGTAGATTATCTCATGGGGGTACTTTGATTATGTCTACACAAAATGACTATTCGGCAGTGACCAAATTTGATAATTTTATTAATTGAAAAAGTATTTGAATTCTCCATAATTTATCAGAAATCTTCTGACCTCTATATTATTTGTACTTATAGAACTCCCGATGCGGATGTGCAGATTTTCTTACAACAACTACTTAGCTTGCTAGAAACTATTCCTTCAAAAAGTAAATTAATTCTATGTGGCGATCTAAATATTGACTACTCCAGTGTGTGTGCTGCTCAGGAATCTCTTCATTCTATCTTTGATTCCTTTGGTATATGAATGAATGAATTTATTTGACTACATTACACAATTACAAGGTTTGTAGCAAGTCAGACATGAAAGATTTAAAATAAACAAGTAAAAACTTATCTATACATAAAATTAGAATATACCTAAAATACACAAAAAATACCCAAAATATACAAATAATAATTTCACACATAAGTATATCACAAAAATTTCACTTTTAAATAGTATTAAAATTATGTAAGTACCGTATCACAGATCAGTAATAAAAGATATTAGATGAGTACTTTCCATGAACTTCAATGAAACTTGAAATATTCAAGGTATTCCTCCACTGAATAAAAACAGTTCTTATTCAGTATTCTTTTCACGGTTTTTTTAAAAGCATTTAGACTTAAATTTTTTATATAACCTGGCAACACGTTGTAAAGCTTGTAATCTAAAGAATTTCTTTTGGACTTAGTTAGACGGTAACGATTAATTCTGATATTATCTGCCTGTCTGGCGTTGTAATTATGAATATCATGTTGTTGCACAAGAGATACAGATCTCCTGTGTATTTCAACAACACTAAAAATATATAGGCACGGTAAAGGTAATATACTAAATTTAAAAAACAAGGGGCGACAATGCTCCAAATAGCTCACGCCAGATATAATTCGTATTGCTCTTTTTTGCAGACGGAAAATCACCAAGGAGTCAGATGAATCACCCCAAAGAACAGTTGCATAGCTAATATGCGAATGAAATAGTGCATAATAAGTTGTTTTTAATGTATTTATAGTAGTAACTTTCCCTAATTGTCTTAAGAGAAACAAAGTAGAACTTAATTTATTTCTTAAGTTAATTATATGAGGCCTCCAAGTCAAGTTACTATCCACTGTTATCCCAAGCAACTTTACGCTATCCAAGTTTGAGGTATCTGTCATACCTTTAAAACATAAATGTTGGGATTTGCCCTTATTAAGCTGAAGTTTATTCGCTAAAAACCAATTTTGTGCCTTATTTTCGACAAAATTTGAAATGTATGATCCTGTCCCACTTTCCTTAGCTGGATAAATAAAAGTAGTATCATCTGCGAAGGAAACTGTTTCCACAGGATGCATATAGCTACTTAGATCGTTAGTATATACTATAAATAACAGTGGCCCCAAGACAGAGCCTTAATTGATGGGGGAACGCCATAATTGATAGGTTTGAAATTAGAAATAGAATTATGTATACTTACAGCTTGAGAACGGTTTGACAAATACGATGTTATAAGCTTCAGGGTGATTCCCCTGACCCCATAGTAACCCAGTTTCTCCAAAAGTATATCATGCGAGACACAGTCAAATGCCTTAGAAAGGTCGCAGAGAGTAATACCGGTTTGTATACCATCCTCAAGATTCGACACTATGTCAGTGACCACATTCATAACAGCATTTGCCGTGGAACGTTTTTGTCGAAATCCATATTGAGTACCACTAAAGAAGTTTTTTGACTCAAAATATTGATACAAACGCTTTTTAATTAATTTTTCAATGATTTTTCCAAAAATAGACACAATTGAAATTGGACGATAGTTATCTACAATATTTTTGTCACCTTTTTTAAATAAAGGAACTACTTTTCTATGTTTAAAGCAGTCAGGAAAACACCTGAATTAAAAATAGAATTTACAAGGTTTGTAATTGGAACTATAATGAAGTCACTAGTCTCTTTTATTACTTTGCTATTTAACTCATTAATATCTCAACATTTAGAATTTTTTAAACAATGAGTTGTGTCAGATACCTCTTCTGGCAAAACCGGATAAAGATAAAAAGAATCACTGTTATTCGGGAAATTTCTAAAATTTAACAAATCTTTGTTGCACACAAATGGCAGAGACTTAATTATATCAATTGCAATATTAACGAAAAAATCATTGAAAGCATCAGAAGATAGTTCAATAGGAGGTGGACCATGAACAGATTTATTCCTTTCGAAATTGATTATTTTCCAGCAAGCTTTTGACTTATTATCAGACGAAGTTATAAATTTATCATATGCTGCTTTCTTTGCATTCTTTAATTGATTTTTGTATATTTTTTTGAGTTGGGTGGCAACTTTAAAATCACAGATTTTTCTACTTACATCTGCCCTAATCTTAGCAGCAGTTAGTGAGTTTTTCATTAATCTCAGATCATCATTATACCAAACAACTGGAGAATTTTTGTCTTTGGAAATATACTTTTTTAATGGACAATAATCACATACGAAATGTTGATATTTAGTGATAAGAAAATTGGAACAGTAGTCTATGTCATGATCCGACTTAATTGAATTAAAAATAGACCAATCAATAAGACTTAAACATTTTTTAATTTTTAATATTGAGTTCTCTGTAAAAACCCTCCTGAACGATGCGTGTGAAGATATTTCCATAGTTTTAAAAATTGAGATATAAACTGACCACGATGATCTGAGATGCCTGGTTCAAGTATACCGGTAACAATCGATGAGTCATCGAAGTTTGTAATTATGTTATCCAAGCACGAGGCAGAAGTAGCAGTAACTCTCGTGTAATCATCAATTTTTATGTCCAAAAGTCAACAAAATGTATTTTAATTCATCTAGATGACTATGATTAATTTTAAAATCAATGTTAAAATCCCCTAATATTACTATATTTTTTTCTGGAGTGAATATTGTGGATAGCATATTTTCAAAATTTTTAAGAAATACTTTTACATCACCCTTACCGGACCTATAAACTGTCACAACAATAAGTTGCAGCTTACAAATCTCGATCGCACAAAACTCGCTTGACTGCTCTATGTTAAAATCTTCTAGAGCTATTACACGAAAATTTACATGTTTTTTTAGTAAAAATTACAACACCACCGTGAATTTTGTCGTTTCTAGAAAAGGAAGCTGCATTTATATAGCTATCAAAATTAATGGTTCTTAGGTTAATGTCAGTTTGCCAGTGTTCAGACCCACAAAAAATATCAAAACTTTGTTCCCTGAGAAACACCGCAAACATTTCAATCTTGTTAGATAAACATTGAGCATTAATATGGAAAATACTCACCTCATTCTTACATTTTATGTTAGAAGGCAAACCTTCTAACAAAGCACGTCTAATTAAAGTGACTTTTTCATCATCATTACATGCCAAGTTTATTTTACGTAACAAGAAAAAATTAGCAACAACCGCACACTCAACAATTTCTATTTCTGATGACAAAACACCTACGCAAAGAGCTAAGTTAAACGAACTTCGTACTGAGCTGAATCAAAGAACGGATAACGGAGAA
Organism: Diabrotica virgifera virgifera; assembly: GCF_917563875.1. Classification (NCBI taxonomy): domain Eukaryota; kingdom Metazoa; phylum Arthropoda; class Insecta; order Coleoptera; family Chrysomelidae; genus Diabrotica; species Diabrotica virgifera. Next base: position 97,111,557 of record NC_065451.1, on the reverse strand, counting down.
AAGGATTTGACTATTAAGTTTATAAGAGGCAAACCCACCATTCTAAAGAAACAGTTAAACTGAATATCTCCAACAGCTCTAGGACATCTGATCTAGGTCACCGAGAACTCACCTGCTACTACCAAAATGTTCGCGGTTTAAATAGCAAAATTCATCTGTTTAATCGTAATATAAGTGACTGTGAATATGATCTAATCGCTTTAAGTGAAACTTGGCTACACAGTGATGTATTAAACTCTGAATTATTTCCTAGTAATTATATTGTTTTCCGAAAAGATCGCAAATTTCAGGAGGTAAATAAGAAGCGGGGTGGTGGTGTATTGCTTGCGTTACAAGATTTTATTATTTCGGAAGTTATAGACACCTCTGCATTTGATTTACAATTTCCGTTTATTGATTTGCTTATTGTTAAATCTCAAATTAAATTTAAGAAATTTTATGTACTCGTGATTTATTTACCAGACAAACTGACTTTACAAGAATTTGAATATTTTTTTGAGTGCTTGGAACAACTTGATTATTTACATAACGATGTCTTAGTGTTAGGTGATTTTAACGTCCCTAAATTTATAGAAAATGACACTTCCGATGATAAAACTTCTATAATTTTAAGTTTCTTGCACTCTTTTGGTATTGGTCAATTTAATGGGGTTGTAAATCACTTAGGTAGATCGCTAGATCTAATAATGTCACATTTTGCCTGCGAAGTAATGCGTGACATGTCCCCGTTAGTCTATGAAGATTCCCACCACCCAGCTCTTATAATTAATATTACGAATATTTTTGTAAAGGAGTCTAGGTTCAGGTTTGGTTCTGACCAGGTAACTTACAACTTTAAAAAGGCAAATTTTTGTGATTTATATAGGGAATTGTATGAAACGGATTGGGCTTTTCTAGATGAATCTTCTCAAGTTGATAAAGTTGTAGACAGTTTTTATAATAGAATTTTTCTTTTATTTAATAAGTATGTTCCTGTCTACAAAAACTTCAGCCACACATATCCACCTTGGTTTGATGCCGATATTATTCGCTGTATCAAACTAAAGGTTAAGCACAGGAACAAATTTAGATTACATAAAAACCACTCTGATCTGCTTGAATTTCAGCGCCTAAGACATCTTTCAAAACTAAAAATTAAATTGGCATACAACGAATACATCGAAAATATACAATTATCCCTTTCTGTAAACCCTAGAAAGTTTTGGTCATACGTAAATGCTAAAAATAACACTTCACGGATTCCTGGTGAAATGAAATATCAAGGCATTGCTACTTCTGAACCACAAAATATCGTTGATATCTTTGCTGAATACTTTAATGATGTTTATCAAGCAGGTAATATACTAACTAGTAATAATGTCTTAGCGGTCAACACTGAATGTCTAAATTTTTATCCTGTTCAAGAAACTGAAATAATTCTAGCCAGCAAAAAATTAAAAAATAAGATGACTTCTGGACCTGATAAAATACCCTCTTTTTTTATTAAAGATTGCATGGGTGCTTTAACTAAGCCATTATTAAAAATTTTCAATTTGTGTTTATTATACAAACAGTATCCAAGTATCTGGAAGGAATCAAAGGTATGTCCTGTTTATAAAAATGGGGAAAAATGTTGTGTAGAAAATTATAGGCCCATATCTATTATATGCAATTTATCCAAAATTTTTGAAATCATACTTTATAATCGTATATACTCTTTCACTCGTAATCAAATTTCACAATATCAGCATGGATTCATTGCTAATCGATCCACAGTTACAAACTTATTGGGAATAACACAGTACATATCTGAAGCGTTGGATAGGAGATCCCAAGTTGATGTTATATATACTGACTTTTCAAAGGCCTTTGACAAAATTCATCATGGAGTTCTTCTTTCAAAATTGTCCCTTTTTGGTTTTTCTAAAGATGCTGTCGTTTTCATAAAATCCTATTTGTCTGGTAGAACTCAATTTGTATCTTATAATGGTTATAACTCTCACAAATACATACCTTCATCTGGAGTCCCACAAGGATCAAATCTAGGCCCACTCTTGTTTGTGTTATTTATTAATGACTTATGTGAGAAAATTTCTGTACCCTGTTTGTGTTATGCAGATGATTTAAAAGTTTACTTAGAAATTAACGATATCAATGATTGTCACACTATCCAGAATGAACTGAGTGGTGTGCATGAATGGTGCAAAGAAAACTATTTAAATCTTAATGCAAATAAATGTAAAGTTGTAAGTTACTCAAGGAAACATAGTAGTATAAACTATGTTTATGCTATTGATGGTAGCGAACTGGAACATGTGAATAAAATTAAAGATCTTGGCATAATTTTCGACTGTAAACTTTCATTTACTGAATATATATCTTTAAAAGTTTCTGAAGCACTTAAATCATATGGATTTGTAGTCAGAAATAGCCGAAATATTACTAACATAAAAACTGTCAAATTACTATATTTCTCTTATGTACGTTGTAAATTAGAATATGCGTCTATAATTTGGTCTCCATTTTATAATTCACATGTTCAGTTGATTGAGAAGGTGCAGCGTAAATTTTTGAAATATTTATCATTTAAGATTAACGGCATTTATCCAGAGAGAGGCTGCATAAATAGTGAGCTGTGTAATAGTTTAGATATGGTTTCATTAGAAATGAGGCGAAATTGTGCTTCACTAATATTTTTATTTAAATTGCTGCATAATTTAATTGACTGCCCCGATATTCTCAAACAAATAAATTTTAATGTACCTTCTTATCCTGTTAGAAATGTTTCCACGTTCAGAACTACACAAGCTAGAACAAACCTGATATTAAACTCCCCCATATTTGTTATGTGTGAAAATTATAATTGTTTGGTAAACTATTGTGATATATTCAACTGTAGTATAAGTCAACTTGTCAGAATGGCTAAGTCACATTTGAATTCTTAATTCACTTGGTAATTATCTTTTCTTTTTTCTTTTCTTTAAAATTTAAAATTTAGTTTATAATTAGTGTAAAATTGTCCTATAAATGGATACCTGTTGGACAATAAAGCTATTATTTATTTATTTATTTATTTATTTATTTATTTTATAATGTTTTGTACTGCTTTATTATAACCTGAGTTTTCTTGATTTTTCAATTTGCAGGACCCACTGTTGCATTCATCGGTGGTGGCATCCTTTTGCTGGCAAAAAACTTAGATATTAATGATCCGCTGGGCCATATATCTCTTTGCCAAGCATTCCTGAAATTTGACTGGTTAATAGTTACCTTAAAGGATGCATAAGTCTCTGGATGTTTTGATTTATGATTTTCACATTTTGCTTCTGGAAAATGTTGCTTTATCATGGATTCCACATCTTCTAATTTGGTGTCTGGTGTTAATCTGGTTACATGTAAGGATACTGATTTAGGAACTGTTGTTAATTTTTCATTTTTGTTGCTTGTTCCAATAACAAATTGTTTGTTTCTGCGTCTTCCTACCTTTTGCCATCCTGTTTCTTCATCTACTGATTCCAAGTTTTGTAATGCAGTCATTTTCTGAACAGCTTCTGCTTCATGAATCGCTGCTCTGACTTGCTGTATTTGTATAGTATTTGTGCTGTTTTTCTCATTTGGCTTTGGCTCTTTACGGTGTCCACTTTTGTTTATATATTTCACTTGTGACGTCTGCCCAGTCGTTGTTGGGACTTTGACGGACCCTGACGATTCTGTGTTATTTTGCCTACTAGAAGGAGCAGTTGAACTACTCATATTGGGCTGCGATGTTGCCGTATCTTGTGACTTTTCCATGGACATGGTTCCATTTAGCGTTTTCACGTCGACATAACCTACATTCTGCTGCGATAGGATACCTTCCAAAAAACTTACTTTTTCTTTTAGAAGATATGAATTCTCTTCGAGCACTTTGTTTTTGCTTTTCATCTCCTTAACCAAATCCCTTAATAGTTGAATTTCATTGTCTCTAGGATCGAAAATAATGACGTCTGGATTCTCACATGTGTCTTCATTAATATCCTGTTTTCACTTTGTAGATTTTGATTTTTGCAACACTTCTTTGATGACTTTTGAGTTACACAACCATTATGGTATAACTTTTCACAACTTAAACATTTAGCTACAGCGTTTACTGCTGGTTTTTTACAAAATTCACACAGTACTTTAAGGGTTTGCTTACTTGCGGCCATGTTGCCGAATCGAAAATAGGTATAGGTATAGGTATGCATGTAAATTCTCCAACTAGAATAACTAAAACTAGCTCTAGTATCATTGACTATGTCGTATCGTCTTTGGCTCCAAATTCTACTGACTGTTTTCAACTCAGGTTTCTCTGATCATGAAGCAGTATTGACTACATTTTGGTTAAAATCAAAAAATAATAGTGAAAACACGCAAAGAAAATTGTTCCGTGTCTTTGGAGAACAAAATTTTCTAACATTTTCTAAACACTTATGTCAAACAACTGACTGGGACTTCCACTCTGTTGATGTCGACATCGAGTTTTCTAGATTCATAAAGTTATTGTCTGGTCTGGCATACGAATCCTTTCCTCTTAGGCCCATCAAAACTAAACATCGTAAACCCTGGTCAACTAGAGGTCTACGTATATCTGCAAAGAACATGCGCCCATTATCGTACCTAAAAAAATTCTCGGACAACATATCCTTCCATGATTACATTAGGCTTTACAAGAAAATTTACCATAAAGCCATAATGGCCGCCAAGGAAATTTATTACAATGCAAGGCTGGCTAAATCAGGTAATGTTGCTAAGGAAACGTGGTCTATCGTAAATGAACTGAGAGATAAGACTTCTTCTCCCACCACAATCCCGACTTCTCCTGAGACCCTGAACAATTACTTTGTAAATGTGGCAAAAAATTTAACAAATACTATACCTCCTTCTCAGGATCCGATTTCATATCTTTCTCATAAGAATGTAAATAGTTTCTTTTTTACACCCCTAGTATTAGGTGAACTACGCTCTACAATAAATGACATTAAAAACAAATTGTCATCTGGGACTGATGGCTTCACTCTTAAAATGTTTTCTGCTCTACCTGATTGCAGTTTAAACCATCTTACTACCTTAATAAAGAGGTCATTCGAAACTGGAGTTTTTCCAAGCTGCCTTAAGACAGCGATAATTATTTCTATACACAAAGGAGGCGATAAAGATCTTGCTTCGAATTATCGCCCTATTGCACTCCTGCCCACGTTGTCGAAGATAATTGAAAGTCTGGTAAAAAAAAAAGAATCTTATCTTTTCTGATGAAATACAAATTGCTTACTCCACATCAATTTGAATTCCTGAGTGACAAATGCACGAATGATGCTATGTTCTTCCTTTTCGATCATGTTTACTCCAGTCTAAACAACCATCACTCTACAGCAACAATTTTCTGTGATTTCTCTAAAGCATTCGATTGTGTAAACCATAACATCTTGACTGACAAATTACAGCACTATGGATTTAGGGGAAAGGCTCTTAAATGGCTTAAATCATATCTTAATAAAAGAAGTCAGTTTGTAAGGGTTGACACGAAGACGTCTTCTTGCATGCCATTAGAATGTGGGGTACCTTAGGGTTCAGTTCTAGTCCCTTTATTGTTTCTGATATACATAAATGACATCTCTAGTCTGAACATTAAAGGTAAAATATGTCTCTTTGCAGATGATACTAGTATTACTTGGAGTAACACGGATATCATGGATCTTCACAATACCATAGCTACAGACCTAGTCACCATTAAATCGTGGTGCGATTCGAATCTCCTGTTATTTAACGTTTCTAAAACCAAAGTCCTACCTTACAACAGTATGATGCAACCTTTAGTACTTAATAACAACAGTTTAGAGGTAGTTGAATCGGTGAAGTTCTTAGGGCTTATTGTGGATAAGTCTCTAAAATGGAACTTGCACATTGATGCCTTACACAAAAAATTCAGTTCTGCTTGTTTTGCGCTAAGATCAGTTGCTACGGAAATGAATTTGTCAACATCTAGGACCATTTATTATGCCCTTTTTAAGTCTCATCTTCGGTACGCCCTTCCATTCTGGGGTTCGTGTTGTGCGACTCAATTTGAGCGTATTTTTAAACTACAAAAGAGAGCTCTTCGTTACTCCCTGAGACTCAATAGCAGAGTTCATTGCCAGGAATTCTTTAAAAAATTTAAAATATTAACTCTTCCTTCTTTGTTTGTTTTTGAATCCGTTTGTTTAATCCGCAAACATGCATCAGAAGGTCCAGCGAGACCCACTCACAACTATCCCCTTAGAAACGTGGAGCATAATCTTTACCTCACGGTCAGCCAACCCCACGGTCTGAGCTGGTTAAGTGCTCTATACTATACAATTCGAGAAAAATACACAATCACCTGCCATCTAACATCAAATCTACTGCAGCATTTCCCGCTTTTCGCAAGGCCTTGAAAGCTTATTTGCTTGAGAGAGCTTTTTATACAGTGAATGACTTTTTTATAAACGATTTGAATTCAGCAAATTGACTTGCAGGATTATTACTTTCGAGTACTTTTGTACATATTTGCAGCGGCATAGATCTTTTGATTTACTTTCCCTTTCCCTTTTCCTCGGTCGCCTTCTTTTTGCTCTGACGTTGATACATATTGTTTGAAAATTTTTTAAAATTTTTTAATGTGTACTTAATAACTATAAAATTGTATTTAAGTAGTATAACTCACGCCATTTATTTGGTGTATGTTTCTGTTTTTATTTTGTTTGTAGTTTTTATTTTTTTTTTGTTTTTTATTGTATTGTTTATTTTGTATAAGCTTTGTCCACAAATTGTAAAAATTTTTTGACAATAAAGCATACCTATCTTCAATTCTGGTGATTTGGGTGGCCACGCTACTGGTCCATTGAAAAATGAAAATATCTCGAAAACTAATAAATTTAGACATAAGGAATATTATCTAAAAATTAAAGTACGGTAATGGTACTTTTCAATAGTGATATAAAATACAGGGTGTTCCATTTAAAATTACTGAGAAAATAATGTACTTGCGTTTTGACACACCCTGTATTTGATATAAAGAAAATTAGCAATATCGATCATTCTTGAAAATTTTGACAATACGTTAAAAAATATGGCATTAATAAACCATTGTTGTTTTGGTTATTTTTATTTATACAGGGAGTTGAACTTGTTACGATTTTCATATAAAATTGGTTATAACTTTGTAAATACCCTGTATAACATAACAAACCTTTATATTTTTGTGATGGAGAAGTTAACAGGATTTCGAATTTAAAATAAAATATAGGGTGTTCCATTTAAAAAAACGTAAGTTTGATCTGCCACTGTGTTATCGAATACCCTGTAACATTCTAACTAATTTTATAATGTGAAGCTCAAAGGTGGCTAAAATTTTTGTTATTAAATTTTATTGCTGTTACTTTAGCGGAGCTATTGAGCTTTACTCTACTAATCAATCACCCTGTATTTTATTAACACGATTTACACTACATAGCGCTAAGTAAGCGAAAACAAAGAAAATATTATTATCATTCTTATTATTACTTAGAATTATTGATTTTCTAACTTCATGGCTTCAGTTTTCAATAGTATTGAATTGTTTTTAATCTACTTTCTTTAGTAAGAAGTAAACATGTATTGGAAACCTGTTTTTACTAATGTCCAAACAAGGACAGTCAAAAAGAAATAAGGGAGAAATGACACACACCTATGCAAATATCAATGTAAATCATTCTAAACAAGAAATTTTATTTTGTCCTGATGAAACTGTAGAGGTTATTAATAATAATAATAGATCATTTTGTTATAATTTTTTTCTCAATAATGTTAAGGATTTATCACATTTTTAGATGAAATTCATGGCTGGGATTGGTTACTGAAATACTCGTAGCCTTACTACGAACATTCTTAGACAATATTGCTTGATGAAGTAGCAGAGTTTTATTCATTAACAGGCAAACAGATAAAAACTCAAACAAGAAATAATTTTGACAACAAAAAATATACTTGTATATCTCACAATAAAACACTGAAAACTTTTGTTTTCTATGCTTTCAAAAAATTTATTATTTACAACTATGTGACTACAGCTGTTTCGACAGAGTGCCTTTCTCAAGTGATATAATTTACAATGTGTTTGCCTTTTTAAGTCTCTAACTGAAGAGGTTGAGGAGTGGGGAGCTGTTTGTCTCGAGTTGGTCATTCAGAATTATATCTGTATTTTTCAGTTTATTAATTTCCATAGATTCTAAAAAAGATAGCTTAAGGCCTTTATTTTGGATATGCAGAATTTGAAACTCTTCAGTGAAAGAATGATTATGATCTAGAAGGTGAAGTGCGTATGTAGAAGTGTCTGTTTTTCTATTGTTGAAAGCCCTTTTGTGTTCTGCTATCCGTTTGTCAAAAGTTCTGCCATTTTGACCGATGTACGTTTTCGGACAGTCACCACAAGTTAGTTTGTACACACCACTCTGTAGTTGCTTTCTCTTTCGGCTTTTATTGTTCTTAATATATTTGCTTAAGTTGTTGTTAGTTCTGAAAGCTGGCATTATTCCTTTCTTTAAGGTCAAACTGGCAGAACTTTTGACAAACGGATAGCAGAACACAAAAGGGCTTTCAACAATAGAAAAACAGACACTTGTACATACGCACTTCACCTTCTAGATCATAATCATTCTTTCAATGAAGAGTTTCAAATTCTGCATATCCAAAATAAAGGCCTTAAGCTATCTTTTTTAGAATCTATGGAAATTAATAAACTGAAAAATACAGATATAATTCTGAATGACCAACTCGAGACAAACAGCTCCCCACTCCTCAACCTCTTCAGTTAGAGACTTAAAAAGGCAAACAAATTGTAAATTATATCACTTTAGAAAGGCACTCTGCCGAAACAGCTGTGGTCACATAGTTGTAAATAATAAATTTTGTGGAAGCATAGAAAACAAAAGTTTTCAGTGTTTTATTATGAGATAAAATGAACTTCCATCAAGTAACGGTCGAATCCATCAATTATACTTGTATATTATCTGAAAGGAACTATATAGTTTCTTTATATGATTGAATTTATTCTAAATAAAAAATTAATTACAGATATTCACACCGAGGAGATGGAGTCCAGCATCCTTGAGGAAAAAACCCATTCAAAGAAACCAAAGAGACGAAGACTTCTTTTCTACTTTCTACGAAAGTAGAAAATGTTCTAGAAGAGAGAACAAAGCTCATAAAAAGTCAAAGGATTCACGTCAGACAATAGGATTTTAGGGCAAAATTGAAGCATACCAAAGATATGGAAACTGTAGATAGAAAGAAGAAATTTACAAATTCTAATATCGTCGCCTTAGTACTATAACTTGATAACATCAAAATTGACGTTTTTGAGATAAGTAGTTCACAAGATGTATTTTATTTTCCTCTATATTGTGTAAAAACTTGATAACTAGCTTCAAACGGGTTAAGTATTTATTTACGATTGACGAAAGTTGATAAAACTCAAATGCCGCTAATATTCAGAGCTAAAACTTGACAAGATAAGTTATCAAGCTATTTTTTAATAGAAATAATCGAGAATACGACATACACTGAATGCTATAACTAGGTAACTCCAGTTATCTAGTTGTAGCACGTGTTTTTCTGAAACCATTGAGCTTACCACGTAAATGCTATCTGTTTATTTGGTTCATGTTAATGCAAAAATTCTAGAATTGTTAGCAGATCTGGCAACCCCCATGACAGAGGGCTAATTTTCACCAAAATAATGCTTAAAATATTGGTTTTGTTAAAAAGTTCACTTAGATGTAACTTGGTATCACATGCGACATTACCAAATGTTAACATTATGGTAGTGCTAAAAGTTGATAACTTTAGTTTTTCATGTTATTTTCCATATTGGAAAGCAAATTTGCACCGTATTCCTAAATAGATCAGTAGCCAAAAAGTTAAGGAACAGTATTTTAGAGCTGCAGAGTGAATTTCGTATTTACCAACATCATGGGAGCAGCACAAATATCTTAAAAATCTTTAAACCCGTTTATCTCAAAACTACTAATTTCGAGTTATCAAGTTATAGTATTAAGGCGACGATATGTAAAAAAAGTTAAATATAGATTAAAAAAATCATACATGTGAATCATTCTTCTAAAAATCCACGAGGAAAAGTTTTCCTGTTGTTGGCTGTATACCATATATTACAAAAACGATAAGATACTTTATAAAAGTATATTTGTTAAAGACATCACAGAACTAGTTTTCGATCGGATGACCGATCATCATCAGTGCTTACCTAAAATGTGTATAACCTGATAAGATAATGCAAAGTTTTTATAATTTTGACCATGTTTTAAAAAGTTATAGCTTATACTTACGTGAATCCAATATGCTGACCACCAAAATACAAAAATATGTGGGTAAAAACCCTTTACAATTGATTCGTCATGGAAACAGATGAATAATGTGAACGTAAACATGGATGTCTAAAATATCCAATGTATTATGTTCTAGGTACCATTGAGCTCGAAATTGACTTGTTCACACACCCTACATGTGCCATATAGTCAACATGTGAACAAGTCAATTTCGAGCTCAATGGTACCTAGAGCATAATACATTGGATATTTTAGACATCCATGTTTAAGTTCACATTATTCATCTATGTTCCCACGAGGGATCAATTGTAAAGGGTTTTTACCCACATAATTTTGTATTTTGGTGGTTAGCATGTTAGATTCACGTAAGCACTGATGATGATCGGTCATCCGATCGAAAACTAGTTCTGTGATGTAGCCCTTTTGAGGAATTTGAACAAATATACTTTTTATAAAATATTTTATTGTTTTTTTTTAATTCTTCTATTTTTCCATATTTTTATACGGTTAGCAAGCATCTTCAACTTCAGCAAGTTCAATAATTTAACTTATTCCTAGTCTTTAATTTATCTTTAAAATTGTCTTCATTTTCTTGTTCTTCTTCATTCCCTCTATGTCATAGATTATTTCTGTAGACTCGAACAATTGAATTATTTCAACTGTGCACCCACTTACATAGGCCAAAATAGAAAACCTTTTCTTCCATGGATGTCCTAAATGGATGTCTTTTTGGATTGTTTAGTGGACTCATTAAAAATGGAATAAAAAGGAAAAGATTCCTCTCATTGGCTGTATACCATAATAAAAAACTTATTAATGAAGTAAAAACCTCACGTGTAGGTAGATGGTATATAATTTATTAAAAAATTTTTTTCTAAAATGATCCAAAATGGATAAAATCACACAAACGTTTTCGGACCAATCAGTCCATCATCAGGTGGTAGAAACCTAAAATAAGCAAACCACTGCATTAAAAAAAAGGCCAAGATGAAATTTTGACTGTGAAAGTTAGGAAAATTACAACATGTGGTTACTTACTTTAGATCCAAAGTAGTTGGAACTAGCTACATATTTAGGTCAAAAGACCTTAATATTATAATAATTATGCCATTTCGGCTCGACAATAAGTCGATGTCACAAGAAATTAAAATGCAGCGGTATTACAGAGTGGTCTTCATCTTGGCTTCAAACTGACAGACTGAAATATGACATTAAACGGATATTGACAAGACCTTCTAGGTAGGGAATTTTATGTGTCTGTAGTTATATTGTGTTTTAGAAATGCAAAAAATATTTTTACTTAACTGAATGAATTTAATTAGATATTAAATGAATGAGTGAAAATAAACAATTTAAATTAATAGTCACATAAAATTATTTATGATAATTTCATGACGGTGAAAGCGAAAATTTTGCCAACAAGGTAATGACGTCACTTGGTAAAAAAGAAGAATAAAATGAAAAAAATAAACTGAAGAAAATTAAAAATAAAAAGAAATTTATTAGATGATAAGTATGAGGTAAAAGAATTAGTGAATAAATCTGGAGTTTGGCTATTATGAAATGTAATTTAGTTAAAAATCATAGTGTAACAGTATAACTGGTTGTCTAAATTCAAGTAGATATAATAGGGTGAATAAAACAAAACTAAGTAAAATACTATGGTTTAACGGAATTGAGATTAAAGTACTAAATGGATGTATTATTTAAGTGAAAGTACTGTGAACTGTAAATAAAACAACGATAAGGGAAAGTTAATATGGTGTGAAGTAAATAATAATAAGATGCCAAATTATTGTATGAAATTACGTGAAAATAAAATTAAAATTAAAAATAAAATAAAAATATAGAGGGAATAAAGCGAGGGTGAAAATAAAGGTAGAAATGTTGCATTATAAAATAAAACAAAAATTGTAGGCCTTGAATTAATGGTTGTCTAACTTGAAGAGAGATTGAAAATAAAAATTAGGAAAAGAAAATAAATTAAAGTTAAAAAGAAAATAAACATTTTATGTGGTCAATGGACCAACAGAGAGATGAAAACCTAAGCCTACCTCCACAAAGGATAGGAGGCACTCAAAGGCACACACATATCTGTCAGCTCAATGATCACAATAATCATGACAAATTGGCAAAATTGTTCTCAGAATAACATTATAAGTAATGGTGTGATAAATATATAGTAAAAAAGTAGAGTAAGGTCTTGCTTGTTATGTATAACAAAGCTAATAAAAAGCAAAATGAAAATGTTTGTGGTCAACAAACTGACTGAGACAAACATGTCTAAACCTACCTCCACAAAGGATAGGAGACATGTAAAGGCACACACATATCTGCCAGTCCAATGATCACAAACACTAATAACGACAATTTAACTTAGGTGAACTAAAGGATTGTTTATTAGAGGTGTCCAATAACCACCAGCAACCGAACCACAACAAAAAACCTGTGTATGAGAATAAAAGGTAAATATTTCAGAAAAATATATTGTAAATGGATGGAGGGTTTGTGAAATGTATATTAAGTAACATGTAGTTAGGTAAAGTTATGGATTTGGAGTTATCAAGCTGAAAAATAAAGAATGTCCTAAAATAAAAATGAAGAGAAATATCATGTGAAGCATGGACCCTGTGGAAATATATGAGTTTTTTGTTGAATTTTATATTGAATATTTTCAGAAAAATATATTGTAAATGGATGGAGGGTTTGTGAAATGTATATTAAGTAACATGTAGTTAGGTAAAGTTATGGATTTGGAGTTATCAAGCTGAAAAATAAAGAATGTCCTAAAATAAAAATGAAGAGAAATATCATGTGAAGCATGGACCCTGTGGAAATAAAAAAATAGATGTATTTCGAAAATTATGAATTGAGTGAAAAAGGTTAATTCTAAACTATGGAAATAATTGACGGTGTATAGGAGTAAAGTCACGGTTTAATGAAGTTTGACGATTAACACAATTGGGGCTAGTACGTATGTCCTTGATAATCTCCAAATCTTCATACAAATCTAATCTGAGTGTATTTTTATCTTGAATGTTGTGGATCAAAGAAACCCCTTCTGGAACCTTGAGATGATGTTTATTGACTTTAAGATGATGGGAAAAAGCAGAAGTATTGTCACGTTTAGAGTGTTCAGAAGTTCGAACTGTAAGATACCTATAAGTTCTGCCAACGTATGTAGCATCACAGTCAGAACATGACAATTTATAAACACCACTGCGATTCATATAGTGGATGGAGTCTTTGGTGTTGGATAGGATTTTACCAAGAGTGTTATGTACTTTAAATGAAATATTAATATTGTCAGAGCTACTAAGTATATGTTTAATCTTTTCAGAAATTGATGAGTTATGGAATGGTAATGATCTATATAAAAGAGGGATGGCTGGGTTAGAATTGTAAGCCGATTGCCGGAGGAGATTGGACTCTCTCTTACGGATAAGTTTATCAATGATGTCAGGACTGTAGTCATTTGTTTAATTATATTGAGTTCTTTGTTGAATTCATGAGTTGATAAAGGAATAGTGTAAACGATGGAACTAGAGTATTTTAATGCCATCAATTTTTTAGATTTGTCCACTACCAGACTTAATAATCAATTCAACTTTGGTATTTATCGCAAGCCTACACAAGCAGATCATGTCATTCACGCATCCTTCAATCACCCTCTCTCCCATAAATATTCAGCTTTTAGAAGTTTCATACATAGACTATACACTATTCCTTTATCAAATCATGAATTCAACAAAGAACTCAATATAATTAAACAAATAGCTGGAAACAATGACTACAGTCCTGACATCATTGATAAACTTATCCGTAAGAGAGAGTCCAATCTCCTCCGGCAATCGGCTTACAATTCTAACCCAGTCATCCCTCCTTTATATAGATCATTACCATTCCATAACTCATCAATTTCTGAAAAGATTAAACATATACTTAGTAGCTCTGACAATATTAATATTTCATTTAAAGTACATAACACTCTTGGTAATATCCTATCCAACACCAAAGACTCCATCCACTATATGAATCGCAGTGGTGTTTATAAATTGTCATGTTCTGACTGTGATGCTACATACGTTGGCAGAACTTATAGGTCTCTTACAGTTCGAACTTCTGAACACTCTAAACGTGACAATACTTCTGCTTTTTCCCATCATTTTAAAGTCAATAAACATCATCTCAAGGTTCCAGAAGGGGTTTCTTTGATCCACAACATTCAAGATAAAAATACACTCAGATTAGATTTGTATGAAGATTTGGAGATTATCAAGGACATACGTACTAGCCCCAATTGTGTTAATCGTCAAACTTCAATAACCGTGACTTTACTCCTATACACCGTCAATTATTTCCATAGTTTAGAATTAACCTTTTTCACTCAATTCATAATTTTCGAACTATATCTATTTTTTTATTTCCACAGGGTCCATGCTTCACATGATATTTCTCTTCATTTTTATTTTAGGACATTCTTTATTTTTCAGCTTGATAATTCCAAATCCATAACTTTACCTAACTACATGTTACTTAATATACATTTCACAAACCCTCCATCCATTTACAATATATTTTTCTGAACTATTTACCTTTTATTCTTATACACAGGTTTTTTGTTGTGGTTCGGTTGCTGGTGGTTATTGAACACCTCTAATAAACAATCCTTTAGTTCACCTAAGTTAAATTGTCGTTATTAATGTTTGTGATCATTGGACTGGCAGATATGTGTGTGCCTTTACATGTCTCCTATCCTTTGTGGAGGTAGGTTTAGGCATGTTTGTCTCAGTCAGTTTGTTGACCACAAACATTTTCATTTTGCTTTTTATTAGCTTTGTTATACATAACAAGCAAGACCTTCCTCTACTTTTTTACTATATATTTATCACACCATTACTTATAATGTTATTCTGAGAACAATTTTGCCAATTTGTCATGATTATTATGTGATCATTGAGCTGACAGATATGTTTGTGCCTTTGCGTGCCTCCTATCCTTTGTGGAGGTAGGCTTAGGTTTTCATGTCTCTGTTGGTCCATTGACCACATAAAATGTTCATTTTCTTTTTAACTTTAATTTATTTTCTTTTCCTAATTTTTATTTTCAATCTCTCTTCAAGTTAGACAACCATTAATTCAAGGCCTACAATATTTGTTTTATATTATAATGCAACATTTCTACCTTTATTTTCACCCTCGCTTTATTCGCTCTATATTTTTATTTTATTTTTAATTTTAATTTTATTTTCACATAATTTCATACAATAATTTGGCATCTTATTATTATTTACTTCACACCATATTAACTTTCCCTTATCGTTGTTTTATTTACAATTCACAGTACTTTCACTTAAATAATACACCCATTTAGTACTTTAATCTCAATTCCGTTAAACCATAGTATTTTACTTAGTTTTGTTTTATTCACCCTATTATATCTACTTGAATTTAGACAACCAGTTATACTGTTACACTATGATTTTTAACTAAATTACATTTCATAATAGCCAAACTCCAGATTTATTCACTAATTCTTTTACCTCATACTTATCATCTAATAAATTTCTTTTTATTTTTAATTTTCTTCAGTTTATTTTTTTCATTTTGTTCTTCTTTTTTACCAAGTGACGTCATTACCTTGTTGGCAAAATTTTCGCTTTCACCGTCATGAAATTATCATAAATAATTTTATGTGAATATTAATTTAAATTGTTTATTCTCACTCATTCATTTAATATCTAATTAAATTCATTCAGTTAAGTAAAAATATTTTTTGCCTTTCTTAAACACAATATAACTACATACACATAAAATTCCCTACCTAGAAGGTCTTGTCAATATCCGTTTAATGTCATATTTCAGTCTGTCAGTTTGAAGCCACGATGAAGACCACTCTGTAATACCGCTGCATTTTAATTTCTTGTGACATCGACTTATTGTCGACATTTTTGTAGCAGAAATGGCATAATTATTATAATATTAAGGTCTTTTGACCTAAATATGTAGCTAGTTCCAACTACTTTGGATCTAAAGTAAGTAACCACATGTTGTAATTTTCCTAACTTTCAGGCAGTCAAAATTTCATCTTGGCCTTTTTTTAATGCAGTGGTTTGCTTATTTTAGGTTTCTACCACCTGATGATGGACTGATTGGTCCGAAAACGTTTGTGTGATTTTATCCATTTTGGAACATTTTAGAAAAAAATTTTTTAATAAATTATATACCATCTACCTACACGTGAGGTTTTTACTTCATTAGTAAGCATTAAAAATGGCTTGTGGAAAATCAGAATCTCGAAGTATCATCACATTCCTATGATCTGAATTTAAACATCTTATCAATAATATAGAATTATTTATACTTGGTACAAAAAAAATATGTATACAAAGTATTTAAAACATTCAAAATTGTCAGGATTTAAATCAGTATTTCTAAATTCTATAGAAGATTTAATGAAAATTTTGACAATTTTATGATACACCCAGGATACGTTTTCAAAACTTACTAATGATTTATAAGTATGACGCTGCATCTTTTTTTTATAAGGTACTAAAACATTTCCCAGTTCATAGAAAACAAGTCTTTTCTGTTTTAGAAATATTCTTGTAATCAATAGCTCCCATATCTCATGCAAAATGTTGATTAATTAATCAATTTTTTCTTTGATCTTTACGGTGATGAAAATATTTACTTAAATTTAATGCCTATACAAAGAATCAAGTTGTATCTTCAAATGGACGAAGAACATCACAAAAATCTTATGAAAAGTATGAGAGACAATCATTCTACATCAAGAATGGAATTTTCAATTAACTTTCAACCGTCAAATATTTATAACAACTGTGTGTTTAATAGTGCTACTTTGAACCTACATAAATAAATAACAATAAAATTTTGGTTTTGAACAGTTTTATTTATGAAATAATCTTAGTGAATTACACTCGACTTCTAAAAATTATTATCGACTTGTTGCCCTCGTGACACTTTGACATAATTAAAACTGTCAAAGTGTACTTGGGAAACAAATCGATAATTTTAGAGCTCTCATGCAATTACTACTGATAATTATAGGAAGTTTGTTAATGCTCATAAAATAAATGCGATAAAAACAATGTATTAAGAACCAAATTCACACAAATTATTATATCTGATGTTCTACTTGTAAAAGGAGCTGCGGGTAAATTGAGCATCTCGTGACGTGACTTCACACTAATCTGACTCTGACGTCATGAAGTGTTGTCAAAATCTTATACCAAAATGAAGTTAGTACAATAATAATATAACCTAAAATCTAATCTAAGCAGCTGTTTTGTTTAATTTATTTGCATTAAATACAAGATTTGTAATTAAATATCTACGTGAAAAAATTATTAAACAGATATCTAATAATCTTCAGTGCTTCTTAATTATTAATTATCTTGAACCGATCACGCGTTGGCCAAGATTTATAATTCCCCCCTTATATGCACCAACAAAATCAAATTATATTAGATTTTCTACATTTTTAAGTAACTTCATCCACTGAAACTTATTTAAAAATTTTAATAAAAGCCATGTGAAAGTTTCCTTTAAACAGTATGTTTTGTTAACTCAAAATAAATTTATTCAAAGAAAAAGTTTCAAATTAGCAACCAGCCTTTATCCAAGAATATAGAAAAACAATAAGAAATAATCAATACTCCACAATATCCTTTAAAAAGGTAATCCTCTGTTTAGTTTTTGGCTGTATCGAATTTACAGAAAGACAAATAAATTGAATATAGGTAAACTTAATCAGATATTAGGCTATAATAGCTTATATTAGTGATATGAAATATGATAACTAGATAAAGGTTGTTATTTTTGGAATTACAAATAAAACTCATAACTACAATTTTTTTTTATTATTAAATAATTATCATAAGTTTCTTTAAACATTTAATAATCATACAATAATTTTTTTTATTAATATTAACAAATTCATGGACACGACTACATATGAAGTCATTTACTCCATAAGACGTGGATACATGTGAAGCGTGTCTGTGAATGTGTTAAATAATTCTTATAAGATTTTTTTAAACATCGTTTATTTCTTTAATTTAATAATTTTTATTTAATGTTTCTAATTCTACATTCTATCTAATCCTCGACTTTTTGGAAGAACATACTTATGTTAATAACAAACGTAAAATTTTTAATCTGCCATCTACTATGTTCCATGGTGATAGTACAGGTGATAATGCTCAATGCTCATTTGGTAATTTTTTCTCCACTACATATTCTGATTCTAAAATGAATCAGATCCCAATTTTTAACTATCAGCAGAGTGTAAATGTGAATAATAAAATTCTAGTATTGAGCTCTCTGACAAAATTGATAGTGTTTTAAAGATGCCTTGGAAATTATCACTTGGACCAGATTGTTTGTCAGCTTATGTACTCAAGCATTGCATTTTTACTCTTGTAAAAGCTATCCACTACTTATTTAATTCCTCATTGAGTAGTGGCATCTTTACTGAGTTTTGGAAAACTAGTTATTTAACAAAGATTTTCAAGTCTGGTAATAAAAATGGTTGAACATTATGGGGTTGTTTGTAACCAATCTGTATTATCCAAAATATTTGACTGTCTTTTAAATAACTTTTTAACGTGGAATTGTAAAGATTTAATTGATGTTTAACAACATGGCTTTTCTAAAGGTAAAGTCTACACGTACGAACTTAATTTTGTATACTAATTTTATTGCTAATTCAGTTAAACAGAAGGGCCAGGTTAATGCTATCTACACAGACCTTTCTAAAGCCTTCGAAAGAGTTAATATAGTTATGTATCTGGTAGATGTCAGTATGTAAAATATGAAAATTGTTTATATCAGCGAGTATCTGTGACCTCAGGTGTCTCATATTGGGCCTATTTTATTTAATATGTTTGTTAATGATATAGTTTTTCAGTCATTAAAAGTAGTAAATTTCTAATATTTGCGGATGACCTTAAAATATTTCGAGTATTTTTTTTCTTTTCTTATTGGCTTTGGATTGCTTGATCCATTCAGCCATGATAGATAATAAATTAGTGTTTGCTACAATATCTTAAATATAATAACATTATGTTACATGCTTATTCACGCACATACTTTCTAATTAAAATTGGTAGATACTAATTAAAAATAAAAAATTCAAAAAACGAAGTAAAAACATCAAATTGACCAGCCGGTATACTCTTCATTCAGGGCCCTAACCAACAAATTAATTTACAAATAGACAAAAATATTTCGAGTAGTAGTTAATAAGCTAGTTGATGCCTCTTTGTTACAGAATGATCTTAAAAGTTTAGCTAGTTGGTGTTAGGTAAATATGCTATACTTTGGAAGACCAAGAGAGTTTGTAAATAATGATTATTGAATAAATAATGTACATACCTTTAGAGACACGTAATAATATTAAAGATTTGGGTATAAATTTTGATTCTAAATTAACTTTTAAATTATATTAATGAAGCTTTCAACTAAAACTAAGAGATGTTGGGATTTATTCTTAGAAACTGTAATCAGTTTTCAGTACAAACTTTAAAAATGTTATACTTAAGTTTAGTTCAAACAGTTTTTTAGTATGGTTTCCTCATTTAATTTGGTCTCCCTTAAATATAACAGTGACATCTACAGTATTCAGAGTTCAAAATAAATTCTTGAGGGATTGTGTTTACAAAATTGGTTTTATTAAACAGCATACACATATATGATGATATACTTTCAATACTTAATATCTCGTCACTACATCATAGAATATAAATAGAAGGTTTGAAGCAGATTTATGTTTCCTTTTTAAGATCATAAATGGATATGTTCAAGATCCAGAGTTATTCAAGTTTAATTAAAAACTACTAAGGATAAATTAAAAACTGCTAAATATTAATTAAAAACTACTAAAGATTACAATGTGTAAATACAATCAACTTATTAGCAAAACCAAATAGCAAATTGAAACAAGTGAGAAGTGAAGTAGAATTAGGTTAAGATTTTGTTTACATTTTGATTTTGACAACACTACTCTGACGTCACGGCAAGAGATGCTCTATTTACTCGCAGCTGTAAAAGGTAGTGCGGCAGATTGTTGCAAATATTATAAGAATTGTGCATTTAATGATAGAAGCATATAATTTGGACCACATATACTGCACATATAAAGATTCAAAATTAGATATGAGGCCATCTCAGATTTTACCTTTTACAAAAATGGCGGGCATTCAAAATGGCGACGATACATATGTGACTAACAACACGATAACTTTTAAACGAAAAGTCTGACTTCAACCAAATTTGGTATATGGGTTATTTTTTTGATATATAAGATCGAGCTCCTGAACCGCAAAAATCGGTTTACCAGAAGTTGTGTTTTCCTGATTTTTTATGTAAAAATATGTTGTTTGTTTTAAATTCTTTCACCCTGTATATATTAATTTTTCAAAAAGGTAATACCGGCATTGAAAATAACGTAGAAATATTTTTTAGAAAATATTTTGAAATTTTTAGTTATGTTCATCAACTAGCCTATATTTCTCCACTGCTGAACGTAGGCCTCCCGTAAAAATTTCCACCTATTTCTATCTTGAGCTTCTTGCATCCAATTTGTGGTGATGCGCTTGATATCATCCGTCCATCTAGTCGGTGGTCGTCCTCTGCTTCGATATGCCTCCTGCCTTGGTCGACATTCCAGAATCTTTTTGGTCCATCTGTCATCCGTCAGTCTGGCAACATGTCCTGCCCAAGCCCATTTAGCCATGGCTATTCTTTCAACTGCCTCCGTGACTCCTGTTCTTCTTCTTATTTCTAGGTGTGGTACTTTATCTCTGATGGTAATACCTAACATTGATCTTTCCATAGCGCGTTGTGTAACTCTTATTTTATTTATTGTTCTTTTTGTCAGAGTTAGTGTTTCTGCACCATATGTAAGAACCGGCAAAACACACTGGTCAAAAACCTTTCTTTTTAAACAAACTGGAATATTAGACTTGAAAATGTTATTTAATCTACCGAAGGCAGCCATGTGAGACCTATCCTTCTTTGTATTTCAGTTGTCTGGTTATCTCGGCCTAAGCGAATCTCATGCCCTAGATATTTGTAAGCTATTACTTGGTCGATGCTATGACTCTCAATCTGAATTTTATCGCTGACTACAAGGTTGGTCATAAATTTTGTCTTTGAGGTGTTAATTTTAAGACCAATTGTTTTTGACACTTTATAGAGCGTGTGCAGCATTTTTGTAGCTTTATCAACTCTATCAGATATTAAAACGATGTCATCGGCAAATCTTAGGTGGTTCAGATCCTCCCCGTTTATATTGATTCCCATATTATCCTCTCCTTCCATTTGCTTGAACATATATTCAAGAACAGCTGTAAACAATTTCGGGGAGATAGTATCACCCTGTCTAATTCCACGTTCTATTCTAAATTTCTTGGTATCTTCATGAAGTCGAACACAAGCTGTACCAGTTTCGTAGATACTTTTAATCAAGGCGATATATCGGTAGTCAATGCGGCAGTCCGCCAATGCTCCAAGCATTTTATGATGATCTATAGTATCGAACGCCTTTTCATAATCCACGAATTTAAGAAAGATAGGCTTGTTATACTCTGTGCACTTTTCTATTAGCGTTTTTATAACTTGTAGATGATTGTTTGTTCCGTATCTGGAGCGGAACTCAGCCTGTTCACAAGGTTGGTAACTATCCAGTTTGTTCACAAGCCGTTAAGTTATTATCTTCATGAATAGTTTGTATGTATGGGAGAGCAAACTAATAGGTCTGTAGTTCTTCAGATCTGAAATGTCACCTTTTTTATGCATTATGGTTATTATTGCATTATGCCACTGAGAGGGGGTTACGCCTCTTGTCAAACAAACATTGAACATCTTTTTCAACACATTTATTAACGTTTCTCCTCCTTCTTTGATGTGTTCAATGACTATCCCATCTTCTTCAGGTGATTTATTGTTTTTCATCTCCGAGAGAGCTGATTTTATTTCCTCTGTTGTGATATCTGGGATGTCTTCTGAGCCTACATTTTGAACTTTTGGTATTTGACTTTGATCAGGATCTGGAAGTTCTTCTCGCTTATACAATTCTGAGTAAAAATCTTGAGCAATTTTTAAAATATCTTCCTTATTTGTTGTTATTTCTCCTTTTTTATTTACAAGTTTACAAATATTTTTCGATCCTTCAGTCATTTGTCGGCGCAGTACCTTTAAACTCTTATTTTTATCAATGGCTTGAGTTATGTGATGTGTTCAGTGTTGTAATTTCTGACATCTTTTCGAATGGATTTTGTGATATCTTTGTTTAACTGTCTAAGTGCTGCAAAATTATCTGTGTATTTGGTTTTCAATTCTCTTCTTTTGTTTATAAGGTCTTTAGTAGCTTGAGTAAGTTTATCTATCTTGTTTTTTCTTTTTTCCTTATATTTGCTATGAGCGTTTCGAATCGCACTGTTTATTCGCATGTTTGTCACCTTTATATCTAATGCATTTTCATTTAGATGTTCTACTTCTTTCAGTTCTGAAGTTATGAGATTCTGATAAGCTACACTATCTTCTATCGATTCCCATTTATTAGAATGCCTCTCTGTTATCATTGCTGTCCTCTCTTGTCTAATGTTGATCAATATTTTTGCTCTAACCAACCGATGGTCACTCCCAACAGTGATTTTATTGATTACTGTAACATCTTGGATAATATTTTTTCTGTTTGTGATGATGAAATCAATTTTGTTTTTTGTTATGCCATCTGGACTAGCCCACGTCCACTTACGTTGTTGGTTCTTTTTGAAAAATGTGTTCATCACGTATAGCCGATGATGAAACAAAAAATTTAGTAGCATACCTCCTCTATCATTTCGCTCACCATATCCAAATGAGCCCATAGCCACTTCTGCGTTATCTTCTTTATATCCAAGTTTAGCGTTAAAATCGCCCATTAAGATTAGGTGGTGGGTTTTATCTTTTTCCATAGCTCTATGTATATCTTCATAAAAGTTTTCTATTTCTTCATCGCTATGACTCGTCGTGGGTGCATATACTTGGATAATTTTGATAGAGCATCTCTTGTTCAATTTTAGTATGAGGTACACAACTCTTGAGCTTACACTATCTATTTTTATAATTTTATCTAGGTGTTTCTTGTGGACGAGAAAACCTACGCCGCCAACTGCCTTATCGTCTTCTCCAATGGAATGTAACAGATGTCCTGATTTTAAAACTAATTGGTTTTCTCCTTTTCTTCGTATTTCGGAAAGTCCCAGTACATCCCATTTTATGCAGTTAAGTTCTTCCTGTAATTCAATGAGCTTATCTTCAGTTGCAAGCGTTCTTACGTTATAAGTGGCAATATGCAATGTTCGTTGTCCATGGTAGCCGTGTCTATCCCGGTGATTCTTTGCACCCTCTGCCCTTGGCCCGATCTGGTGGCTACCGTCACCAGGGACCGTTGGGCCGCCGGGGACTAAGGACCTTTTTCTAGTTTGTGTCATGTCATTTACGGGGGAAAATTAGCCATTTCACTACCACGCTGGCCAGTGCGGGTTGGTAGCGGGAAATTAGGAGTGTTTGAATGGGGAGAGGCGCAGGTTACGCAGTTTGTGTGTAGGGTGTGCGACAATATGCCATACACACCCCCACGCAAAGTGGACCCCTCCCACTCCAACACGGTCAATAGGACTCATCCGTCACTCGGGGTGTGGATGAGATAGGTTTGAGGATAGAGATAATGGGTAAGGTTGAGATGGAATGTTAGGGAGGGACAGCGGTCAGCTGCTCCTGTAATCGCCTCTTACGACTAGTAGGAGATCATGTGGGTGTATTCTACTAAGCGGCCCGCATCCCACACGGAGATTTAGTTATGTTAATTACCATATAATAAATGCATAACTTATCTTCGCATGTACGTATGTGCGGCAGATTCGTGCAACAGTCTTGAGTGATCGCTCGCAGTGGTTAGTCGATTGTAACGTGTACGTTCCGATAAGGATTCACAAAAAAACCTAAGTACTGTTTAAAAAGTTAATTATAGTGTCTAATTTGTTTAGTTGTAAATTGAGCAATGGTTATTGATACGGGCGGCCCGTCCCCCGGGTCGCCCCAGGTAAATGATAGCTCTAGTAGTAATAATGATAATTCTGTTAATAATAATTATACTTATGACTTTAACAACAAATATAAGATTTTCGATAATGGTCCATATATCGTTTACTTGGAGCATAGGATAAGAGCTTGGGAAAGTTGTTCCCTATTAGAGTGAGACACATCTCCAACAAGTTCCAGAATTTAAAAAAGACATCCTAGATATTCAAAATATTGACCGTAATAGAGTTAAAGTAATTTTTAATACATTCAGTATTGTAAACTCATTAGTAAATCATGAAATCGTTCTTAAAAATAATCTTATAGCGCACATACCAAAATTTTTCACACACAGAAATGGAATCTTGAGACAAATCGATACCTTTTTCTCTGAGGCGATGATATTAGAAAACATCGTTTCGGTGAAGGAAGTATCTGATGTAAAGAGAATAAAACGGAAAAAAGTTAATAGTGATGGTGCAGTGGAATATGTTGATAGGTAGAGCATAATTTTAACTTTTGTAGGAAATACTCTTCCACAAAATGTAAAGATAAATATGTCTAACTTTGTAGTTGAGCCCTATGTGTATCCTGCGGTGGAGTGCCTCAGATGTTTATTTTTTGGCCACACAATGTCTCAATGTCGTGGGAAAATTCGTTGTCAGAGATGTACAGATGAACATGCTACGGAAACCTGTACTAAAGATATTTTTTGCACTTTTTGTAAGAGCAGTCAACATACAACTATATCTAAAGATTGTCCAGCTTATTTAAAGCAACAAAAAATTTAAAAAACAATGGTAACAAATAATATTGCATTTAAGGATGCAGAAAAATTAGTAGATAATCCCAGCTATGCAAAAGTAGTCACTAATAACAGATTTGATCTGTTATACCAAGTTAATAATTTTCCTGAGCTACCTTCTACTTCAGCCAATCAATTTAATACAATAAAAAACCAAAACTTTCGTCTATTAAGAAATCTCATTAAACATCTAACACAAAAAAAACGAAAAATTCCCTTGTCTCCTCCAGAAGCATCAACCTCCAAAAGGAATGTTTCTAATCCAGTTTCAAAGTCTATTATTCCCAATCCCTATAGGGATGAATTTATGCTTTTTAAAGAAAAAACTATTTTTAAAATAACACATTTTCTTAATACTTCTATAAAAAATCAGCATATGATTAGCGAATCAGCATATTGATAGCGAAGACGAAATAGAAAAATTTGTTTCTACCCTTATAACACAACCAAATGACAGTAATGGCGTGTTTACATGCATCCAGTAACTGGCGCCAGTCGCACTGGAACGACAGTGCTGGCATGGTAGTGGCATCATGTAAACGCTTTTTTGTTCCAGTCCAGCGCTGTCTCGAATAGAAGGCTGGTCTATTTTTCATGCCAGTGGCCCTCGTCCGCGTCCCCTCTAACCCCGTGCCAGTGGTTGTAGACACGTGTTAGCACAGCGTTCCAGTCGCTGCCGTCTCTTTGTACAGTGGCAGTGTTTGTATTTTTTAAATACTTAATATGACCCGAAAACTAAACGAAGCAGATACGTTAAAGTTTGTGCAACTTTATCGAGATCAACAATGTTTATGGGATATTCGATGTGAAACATATAAAAACAAACAAATACGCTCATCAGCAATACAACAAATTCAAGAAGGAATGGATATCGAAGGATTAACTACTGAAGAAGTGAAGGCTAAAATTAAGAGCATTAGAAGTACATATTACTTAGAGGTAAATGAGATTGAGAAATCAACAAGGTCTGGTGCTGGAGGAAACGTATATGTCCCCAAGGTGAAATGGTTTGACGAATTAAATTCATTTATCAGGAATGTGGCAGTAAGGCGAATAACTACAGTAAGTATTTATGATATTTACAATTAAACTTTTACGATTTACATACAAGCGTGTCACTAATGAAAATTCATAGTCTGGGCTGATATCAGAGAATAGGCCATTTTTGGGAAAAGTTATTTACCAGCAATTTTATTGCTGGAATCGAAGCTTATGATTATATATATTAATAATATAGGTATGCAAAGTCCGCAGATAGTGTGCTACTTTTTTTATAAACAAAATGGCGTCCGAAAATCGTGTTTTTTTCAACTATTGCTCTATAACTGAACAATTGAATTGTTGCTAAAATATTCGTTTAATTTTCACCGGCTTCTGTAATTATAATCTATACCAAGAGAGCTTTTATTTCGCCAAGTTATTTAATTATTGATAAATAATTACTTGCCCAAAAAATTAATTTGAAAATTAGAGATTTTTTTTGGGAAAACCCACATTTTTCCAGGAAAGTTTTTGTCGGAGTAAATCGGGAAAAACATGCCTCTATGTAGAATTAAATTGCGGTGAATTTTTATTTGAGTGTTTTTGGTGTAAAGTTAAAATCTTCGGTGTTATAGAGCAATAATTAAAAAAAACACGAGTTGGGGGCACCATTTTGTTTATAAAAAAAGTAGCACACTACCTGCGGACTTTGCATAGCTATATTATTAATATATAGGATCTTATAATTCGATTCCAGCAATAAAATTGCTGGTATTTATGACAAAATAAGTACCTAATTTACTCCAGGAAAATAAGCTAGAAATAAACCATGTTCGGGACACTCAAAGATGACTACTTTTTTTAATTCTTGTAGACATAGAAGAAAACATACCTGTTTCCTGTCTACGAGTTGCGTCCGTTTTTTAGTTATTAACAATTTACTGCAAAAACGCGATTTTTTCGATTTTTGGCACCCCATTCAAAAGCTAAATGGTTGACATAAAATTACAAAATGTAATTTTTTATCAATAATATACGAGGTATGTCCAAAAATATGAATTTCGCTCAAGAGTAAAGTGCCTTTATATTTCACATTATCAAAAATTGTTATTAAGGAAAGTTATTTGTAATTAAAAATTATGTTATAATATGCATTTACACTCTTCTAATTGAAAAAAAAAATTGAATCCTCAAATTACGGATACCCAACATCAATTTTATTTAAGATAACTCTGTTATTATAAATTTTGCGAAAAAAAGTTATTCTTTATAAAAATGTCTGAATAGTCAAAAAACTAAGATGCAATCATAAGATATCAATTTTTTTCAATTTTATACGAGGTATGTCAAAAAATATGAATTTCGCTCAAGAATAAAATACCTTTATATTTCACAATATTTCAACTAGAAGGATACAGTTGCATATTGAAAGATAGTTTTTAATTCTGAACAACTTTTTATATTTTCATATGAACAAATTTCAATATTGTGAAAAATAAAGGTACTTTACTTCAGCGAAATTCATATTTTTTGACATACTTCGTATAAAATTGACAAAATTTAATATCTTATAATTGTATCTTAGTTGTTAGACTATGCAGAACGTTTTATAAAGAATAACTTTTTTCGTAAAATTAATAATAACGAAGCTATCATAAATAAAAATGATGTTGGGCGTCCGTGATTTGAGGAAAATTTTCAATTTTTTTTTTCAATTAGAAGAGTGTAAATGCAGATTATAACATAATTTTTAATTACAGACAACTTTTCTCAATGACAATTTTCGATATTGTGAAATATAAAGGCACTTTACTGTTGAGCGAAATTCAAATTGTTTTTTGACATACTTCGTATACTGTTGATAAAATTTGATATCTGATGATTTGCTTTTTAGGTTTTAGACTATGCAGAGCACTTTATAAAGAATAACTTTTTTTCGTAAAATTGATATTAAAAAATTTTCCCATATGGTTCCAAGTTACGCACACACTGTATAATACTATACAAATAATCTAAAGAAGCAGTTCCGGCCAGTCTTGCCGAATTTGAAAACTATTAGAGTAATACCTACCTTAAAAGGTTTTCCCCAAAATTTCAGGTGATAAACTATAATCTTTTAACAATAGGGCAATATCCGAACCATAATAAAAGTATTTCAATTTGAATATTTCTTATACAGGGTGAGGCAGATAAAGGGCCTATTAGAAATATCTCGAGAACTCAAGATAAGAAAATTATAAAAATCGGAATACAGGGGTTTTGAGGTGTGAACTATTTAATAAAAATATTTTGGTCCTTTTGCTACTTCCGGTTATACCGGAAATTGGTTGTAACTTCGTTTTTTTAAATGGGACACCCTGTATATTTTTACATTTTTGGATTCTCCTTGATTTCTTCTTTCTTAAAATATAAGTTTTTGTAATATTATACAGGGTAGGTTAAAAGATAATTAAGTTTTTTTATTAATTTCCTAGCAAAATTCACACCCTGTAGAATTGTAGTAGTTTCACATAATAAACTCTGTTTATGTTCAAATGATTTTTAATATAGTCAACTATATTAAGAATTATTGGTATAGTTAAATTTTTCCTTTTTTGTATACAGGGTTGGTCGAAACTCAAAATGTGTATTTTCTGAGTTTTCTTAAATGGAACACCCTGTATTTTAGTATTGTAATGAAATGTTGTTTTAGAATACTTTTTAATTTCTTAAGCAATCCCTATACCTAACTGCTTCAATTTGTGAGTTATTGGTGATTCAAGCCAAACATTAATTGCAACACAAAATACCTGAAATTTTATTAGGTTGGCCGTAAAAATATTCAATCAAAAATAATTTTTCGGAAATAAATGCATACTAATCGAGACTGATACTTAAAATTGCCAATAATGGTTGAGCTATCAAAATATTTACGTAGTTAAGATTGTTGGTGCGATTAAGAATTAAGCACAAATTAAAGCAGTTGGGTATAGGAAATGCTTAATAAATTAAAAAGTACCATTTCATTACAATACTAAAATATAGTGTGTTCCATTTAAGAAAACTCAGAAAATACACATTCCGAGTTTCGACCCACCCTGTATACTAAAATTCAAAATTTAGCTATACTAATAATTGGTAACAATAGTAGACCATATTAAAAATCATTTGAACATATAAAGGGATTTTGATGTAAAACTACTACAATTCTACAGGGTGTGAATTTTGCTACGAAATTAATAAAAAAACGTAATTATCTTTTAATCTACCCTGTATAATATTACAAAACCTTCTAGTTTAAGAAATATGAAATCGAGAAGAATCCAAAAACGTAAAAATATATAGGGTGTCCCATTTAAAAAAACGAAGTTACAATCAACTTCCGGTATAACCGGAAGTAGCAAAGAGACCAAAATATTTTCATTAAATAGTTCACACCTCAAAACCCCTATATTCCAATTTTCATAATTTTCTTTACTTTAGTCTCGAGGTATTTCTAATAGGCCCTTTATCTGCCTCACCCTATATAGCTGGCATTCTGTGAATTTTCATAATAATTTTATTGAATTTATAGGAATAAAAGGCAGATTTCGAGCATATAAACTTACGTGCATAGAAATCGGCCCACTTAAAAATTTGGTCATTTTTGATGTCTAATATTTCCTAAACCTGTTGGCCGATTTAAGTGATTTTTTGAACATTTTATAGGCTGATTCTTTATCAATACCACTGTAATAATATTGTTGCTAAACAGGTAAATTTTAATTGTATACCGGGTTTACCAATCAAACTGTGTTTTTTTCTCAAAGTTCGCATCATCCTGTGGAATATTCTAGCATTTATAAAATACTGAAATTAAAACTCAACTATAGCCTCAGGTTTTCTTAACATTCTGGTTTTTGATTCATTCTTTTATGTTGGATAATAAAAAAGTTAGGTACTTTAACAACTAGACATGTTCTTCATCAATACACGGTGTTTCTAAATACGTACTACAAACTTTAAGGGGTAATTCTGCATGAAAAATAGTGAAAGTTGGCTTTATAAACGTATGTCCGCAAATGTTTCGTTTCCGAGAAACGGGATGTTGAAATTTTTCTTACAAACTGACGATTTCTTTATTACTTTAAAACCAGTTGAGATATGCGAATGAAATTTGGTGAGTTTTAAGAGATAGTTATTGCGGATCTTTTGACAAAAATTTAAGAATTTTATATTCACCATTAGCATGCATACGGGTAATATGATCGGTCATGTAACACGTAGGCGCGCTAATGGTGAATATTAAATTCTTAAATTTTTGTCAAAAAATCCGCAATAACTATCTGTTTAAACTCACCAAATTTCATTCGCATATCTCAACTGGTTTTAAAGTAATAAAGAAATCGTCAGTTTGTAAGAAAAATTTCAACATCCCGTATCTCGTAAACGAAACATTTGCGGGATATACGTTTATGATGCAAACGGTCTATTTTTTCATGCAGAATTACCCCTTAAAGTTTGTCGCACTTACTTAGAAACACCGTGTATTAATGAAGAACATGTCTAGTTGTTAAAGTACCTAACTTTTTTATTATCCAACATAAACGAGTGAATCAAAAAACAGAATGGTAAGAAAACCTGTGACTATAGTTGGGTTTTAGTTTCAGTATTTTATAAATGCTAGAATATTCCATAGGGTGATGCGAACTTTGAGAAAAAACACAGTTTGATTGATACACCCGTATACAATGAAAATTTACCTCTTCAGCAACAATATTATTACAGTGGTATTGTTGAAGAATCAGGCTCTAACATGTTCAAAAAATCACTTAAATCGGTCAACAGGTTTAGGAAATATTAGACATCAAAAATGACCAAATTTTTTAGTGGGCCGATTTCTATGCACGTAAGTTTAGTTTAATCAAATCTTGCCCAAGTATACTTTCGCTAACTTAGCATCATCAGGGGCATTTCGCCAAAACAGGAAGATATCCCAGCAAAATGTAGATAACATTAAGGGTCCTTTACACGGGCCACTAAAATTGCATATTTTCGGAAATATTTAGTGGAAATATTGCTCAGCGATATTTGTGAAAACAGAAATATTTATGTATGGCCTGTCAACAATAATAAAAAATATTTACTGCAATATTTCCAGCCATGCTTGTTGCATTATATATCCGTTTTAGACGAAAAATATCCTTGAAATACCTGACGAGACGAATGTTTACACTATCAATACCCGTTTCTGGTATCTCCCGAGATAAAATAAATTGAATTGCTTCATATGCAAACAAATGTACAATTTTGCCACCTTGACTTCCACTTTTCTTTTGAATTACCTTTTTGTGTTCATTTTTCGCACATGTCCTTAAACTTCTGAAGTTTTTATAAGCTTCGTCCGGTGTTATATTGAATTCTTGTGCAATGGCCGTCCAACTATCTTTCTTTGCATTTCTGTCTTTGTATGATGTATTTTCTACATCCCACAACTCTGGACGTAAATGTACTGCATTAATAAAACTTATTGTGTTTTCATTTGACCACGTATTCATTTTTTCTTTGTATGTTTTGACAAAAACAAATTAAATTTCTACAGAATAGCCGAGCAACTTGCAAGATTTTCCACAGCAGTCCGAACTTATCGGCAACGCATCAGCCACTAACTGAAATAGTGTTCAGATACCAGCAATATTTCGGCCACATGGCTCGGCCCTACGGCGATATTTTCATTAGATGCTGCAATGTTGCCAGCAACATACCGAATATATATATATATATATATATATATATATATATATATATATATATATATATATATATATATATATTGCCGGCAACATATTGCTTTAAAAACTAGCCCGTCTAAATGCCCCTTTAGTACGGCAAGAACGTAATTAAAAAAAATGCAACTAATAGATAACATTAAACACACTAGACGAAGGACAAACAGATCAAAAATTAACTAAAATTTACCGGATACTACATCTTGGCAAGATTCATTGTTCTTACATTTTTCTTGCCAAGATGTAATATCCCAAATTTTAATTAATTTTTGATCTGTTTGTACTTCGTCTAGTGTGTGTTTAATGTTATTTATTAGTTGCATTTTTTTTTAAATTACGTTCTTGCCATACAAATGTTATCTACATTTTGCTGGGATATCTTCTTGTTTTGACGAAATGCCCCTGATGATGCTAAGTTAGCGAAAGTATACTTCGGCAAGATTTGATTAAATTATATATGCTCGAAATCTGCCTTTTATTCCTATAAATTCCATATATTCGAGCATTCTACCTACTTCTATTTTAATAATTTTATTGTATTTCCTAAAACTCAAGATTCTTGGTGTTCAATGTTTTCATTTAACATCGACAAACATCACGCATCCCTATTAGTATCAGTCGAGTAGTTACGCGTTCTTAGCGTTTCTTTTTGCATTAAGAAGGCATCTCGTTCTAATAAATGAACTATTTGTGTATATAATAATTCTTCTTCTTAAAGTTCCGCTCCTATCGGAGATTGGAAATCATTCTGGCAATTATAATTTTGTTGGTTACGCGCCGGAATAGTTCAATTGAGCTGCATCCAAACCATTCACGGAGATTGCGTAGCCACGAGATTTTACGTCTTCCTACGCTTCTTCTGCCTTTGATTTTGCCCTGCATTATATTCCTTAATAGTTCGTATTTTTCACCTCTCATGATGTGCCCCAAGTATTCCAACTTCCTGATTTTTATGGAATTTAAAACTTAGCATTGTTTTCCTAGTTGTTCGAGCACTTGTGCATAATGATTATTTGTTTGCTAATTTAAAGTTTATGTAGTAGTTCTTTAGTTTTACCGGAACATTTTCTTCTCCGAAAAAGACTAAACCCACGAAAATTTTATTGGATAAAATTGATGATGACGATAAATCGGCCATACGACGAATTATGTACTAACTGTTTTTAAACGAAATACCCACTATAGATAAACTTATTTTACCTGGTAACGAGGACGAAAGCTTGCCGAATTTTGCAAGCACTACATTCTATAACATTCTCAAATAACTTGATTTTAAATACGTACGGAGGGGCAGAAATAGTGCTTTGTTGGATCGAGACGATATCATTTTGTGGAGACGAAATTTCTTGAAATATATAGAAAAAAATCGGGAACAAAATACAAAAATTTATTATTTAGACAAAACATGGGTAAATTCAGGACACAGAAAAATCCCATGTTTCGGTTGACGAAACGGTGAAATCTTCAAGGCAGGCGTTTTTGTCTGGTTTTTCAACAGGTCTTAAAAATCCATCGGGTAAGGGATAAAGACTTATTACTACCCACATTGGGAGTGAAACAGGTTTTGTAGATAATTGTTTATGGACGTTTGAAAAGAGTCAAAAAGGAGCGGCGATTATCATGAAGAGATGAACGCTGAGAGTTTCAAAAGGTGGTTTGCAAATCTGACACCTTCATTCTGTTCTTAAAGCATTTCCTGCTCAACTGAACACATACACGGTGCTCAGTTGAAAATATGGTCCTATTATTGCCCGGTGGTCATTCAAGCCACAAATTTGTCAAAGCTATAGAATACTGTAGAGAATTATAATGCTGTCTTTTCCTCCACATTGAACGAACGAAGCATTTGATGTAACAGTATTTTCACCTCTAATGACGTGTTTGAATGAGGAAGTTATTTTATGGTTTAAAGCAAACCATGGAAAAGTCGTAACTCTGTATAACATAGCTATCTTCTTTGGAAAATTGTACCGAAGAGATGCCACATGTAACAACCGACTAAGTGGTGTAACAAAAATGAACTTCTGTTGGAGTGATATACTCCAACAGAAGTAATGAAAAAAAAATGATTACTGGTATAAAAATGAAGAGACTTCAGCAGTGAAGCCGAAGTCGTAAAAAATAAAAAATACTACTTTAGTGCAGTAATACTGAAGAAAGGGGGATTAGAAGGGATAGAAGTAGAAGTGGGAAGAGACAGAGGCAAACTGAATAGAGTTGGCTAGCAAGAGATGCAAGAAAACCACTTGACACTCAAGGATGGATACGGCTCGTTTGCATGCCTGTCGAAGAACAGTAGCTCTATATAGATAGTAATGATGACTAAAAGATGAAATAATAAAATAAGAATAATGTACTGAAACTGAATGAAGATGGATAATTGCTAAAGACGAACAAAATAAATAAATCTAACAAATCATGGGCGCCATGAAAATGATTCGATCATTTTCCCAGGTATCTTATACTGCTGTCAAATATTAAATATATCAAACCTGTAATAATGAACATAAAGGAATAATAAAATATTTGATATACAAAATAAATACATATTTATTAAAAATAACTACTAGATTTTTGACAATCTCTGAGTTACATAAAGTGCATATCATGTGACTCTAAAATGACATAAGTTATACAAAAAGTTATCTCTAAGATAACAACAATAATGTTATCTGTTAATGTTAACAAGATTACAGGTATAAGTACCTCTCACTAACATATAGTGTACAAAATTACATATGTCTTCTACCAAATGGTTATAGTACGCCTGCGACGTACAACTAAAGGAAACTGACAAAGATGAAAATACTACAAATAAATAGGCCCAAGCCTCACTAAGGGAAAATACAATAATGAAGTACGCAAGTTAAATATACAAGGAATGAAATAGAAATGAAGTAGAGATAAATACCGACGATGACATAAATTAACCGAACAAATGGAATAAAGCGAATAACAGTAAAATATTTGGGAAACAAGCTAGTAATATTAAAAAATAAATTTACCCGAATTACATAAACCAATAATAAAGTATTAAAAACCTAATTTTCTCTAGGCTTATTCCTGTGCACAAGAAGTTCCGTAGATACAAAGTTTGGGAACCAAATACCATAGTATACAAATATGTCATATAAAAACAAAGGTACGCTAAATCTGAAAAAAATAATTAATAAACATAATGTATCAAATAAACGTCTGATATATAAAAACCATAGTTACTTAAAACACAACACTAAATGTTCCCAAACGACTCCTAACGAGGTTGCTGCTGCATCCTCAGAAATGAGCATCAAGATGATGCGGTCCCATGCCCTCCGTAGGCCCAGGTGGCAGGACGAAAAGGAGCTGGAATACTCCCAAAAAGCTTGTTCCCAAAAATGACTTACTCCCAATGTTGACTTGACTGTGGCTGTGGTGGTTTCCCTAGGTGGTCAAAGAAGAGGCTATGACTTCATCTTATGGTTTCTCCCAAATGGCTAAAAACATTCCCAGTTTTATTTCCCATTTTAGACATTAGCAAAAAGTAAAGGGAAGAAGAAATAATTGAGGAAACTTTTTAGAAGCATTAACATAGAAAAACCGATCATTAAAATGGAACAAAAACTAATCTCAGGTAACCTTGAACTATTTTGAGTGTGAAAACATGAACAAATAATGATGAATGTGAAATTTGATGAGGGAATATCTGTAAAAATATATAGAATTTATAAAAATATTGGATGTTCAATAAATTTAAAACCTACAGAGAAATGATAATTATTTCCAATATTAATTGAGAATTGCATATGTTTGGTTATGTCTAACCAAAAAATATATTAATATATAATTTTCTTGAATGAATATTCAATAATCGAAATAATCTACATAAAATCCAAATAATGAGTTGACTAAGAAATTTAACAATGAACCTAATATATCAAATGTTCCATCACAAAAAAACCAGGCTATATAAAAAAATTATTATGAAAAACTAAATATTTTACCGGGTTGATTCTTATCCAGATTCCATGAGGTGTTGAGTTACACATATGTTTCCATACTCCAGGCTCCAGATAACTTTTCACTTGGAAATTAACAAAAATGATTTAAATAGTTGAAATTATCAACCCGCCATTGGTATAACCGATTCGAACCACAGCTCACAGTCAAGTAAAGAGCATTACTCTCTCATTCAGCGAGGAAGACGTCAAACTCTCACGGAACACGAATTAAATGACAAGGAACGGTTCAACTATGTTCCGTACAGTGTGACGTCACATGAGAAGTCCTTTACGAGAAATTAAAGAATTTAAATGGGAGGTCAAAAGAAAATAATTTTAAAAATAATTAAAGCGCTAAAAATGATATTATAACGGGTGGACCGTTACAATCCCCTCCTACTCGGAAAAAAAAATTTATTTTTAAACAAAAAAATTTTTTTTTCTAACTTCAAAATATTAACAACTAAATTTACAATAGTCTAACAATCCACGTTTATTCGCAAGGTTACCACTAAGCATAAACTAATGGTCAAGGAAAAATAAATCAATTACTAAAATTCATACTAAAATGTTACTATGTTACTCTCTGCTACCAAATATTGACATAATATTGCTTAAAAGCCAAAACAAAACTAAATACGGTACTAACGTTCATAATAATGCTAAGTGTCGAATTGGGCACCAAACCAAAATTGAAATATCCATGGACATCAGATTTATAAAGGATATATCCAAGGACGGAACAACCAGGAAAAGGTGTGAGCAAATTCGAACCATATCAAAAGTAAATGTACCAAAGTGAATAAAAAAATCAGTAACTAAAATAAGTAAAGAATTGAACACTTAATCCAAAATTGAACTAACAATGGACACCAGATTCATAATAGTATATCCAGAGAAGAACAATCAGGAAGATTTATGGAACAACTCTCACTAATGCCAAATAATACCAATAATAAACATACCAAAGGAATCCAAAACTCAATAACCAAAATAGATGTGGAATCGGACACTTAATCCAAAGTCGAACTATCAGTGGACACCAGATTCATAAAAGGCATATCCAAAGAAGAACGACCAGGCAAATTTATGGACCAATTCACACCAATACTAAACCACATAAACAGATCAGGTCTACGTACACCCACATCCGGTAATACGAACCTATCCAACTAAATACACAAAATAAATGAAGAATCGGACACTTATCTAGAATCGGACTATCAATGGACACCAGATTTATATAGGAGTATATCCAAAGAAGAACGATCAGGCAAATTTATGGACCAATTCTTACTAATACTAAATAAACTAAATTATTGGATCCAATGGTAACTAATACTGAACAAAATAAATAAATTAGGTCTACATACACCCTCATCCGGTAATATGAACCTATCCAAACTAAGTAATCAAAATAAGTCAGAATAAATTACTAACAGACTAAGTAACAGAGATGTAACCAAACTAAATCAAAGGTAAGATAAATACCTAAAGTGTATTGACTAGAATATTATAGAAACTACATAAACTCAATTCGTGCTGGTATTCGCGAACTATAGCATGTTGCTACAACAGATGTATGAGAATAGCTAGACACAGATAAAGTACTAATAATGTAAGAATAAGAAAGAAAGGGAAAAGAATAAATGGTGAACTAATAAGTTCTATGACACCATGATAAGTGATAGGCAAAAAAAATATGTGATAGGTGATAGGAAAAGAAAAAACAGGATAAGTGATAAGAAAAAAAAATTGACGAGAACGAGCAACAAGTTTTAAATAAAACTGCAGATTCATGCGTTCTCACATACATGGAATTATTCAGGAAATGTTCCAAAATCTAAATAACAAAACTAATGCCTAAGGAAAGAAATGGGAATATACTCAAATGAACAACTCATTTGTCTAAACACCTCAAATACTAAATTAAGGGATCTACGATGTATAGGGATAGTCAACAAAAAGACATACTATGAAGTATGAGACGTAATATCAACTAAACACTTCCCTATCAAATGGTAAAAATGTAACTGGAATAATTGGACTAACACTAGAATGGTTAGGACCTGTTGCAGACATTTCCTGACCAGAAATATTATGATAAGTAAACATCTGCATACTCAGCCATGAAAGACATAGATTACGAAATTTAATCGAACAGCACTGGCCAGTTACCGAACAACAACTTCGAACCCACGCATTCACAAATCAGAGTATCAACAGACTAATTCATAAGAAATATGGAAGACTCAAGAATTCACATATACATCAACATTCCAAACTAATTCCAGAATCATACTGTGTAGGAACTAAGGATCTGAATTATTATAAAGCATTTAAGATATTGGAGACAAATGTCAATAGAGTAACCCAATAAAAAATTAAAAAATACACCATCTTTCCAAAATGGCAAATCCAATAACAAGATATAAAAATAATAAAAAATTAGTAAGTAATCAAATATTCAAAATAATATAACACATAACCTGAGATATGGTAGTGTAACATAGTTCCATCATAATATACATATTAACCAAGAGTAGGTACTTGTATGAGTTCACCTATCCAAATATATAAATATATAATACTCAACAACCCTTCTAACTTAGGGGTTAGGTGTGCAAAAACTAGACAAAAATACAAGTGAAGTTCTTATTAATTGTATAATCCTACTGACAGGATCAGCAATTAATAATATTGACTCATAATAATAATTAAAATGCACCATACCTAATACCAAAAAAAAATAAACTCATACATAAAGTACTACATAATAATTAAATTAATAAGTAATAAATTAAAAGTCATCAACAACAAAGCCAAAGATGAAATCAAGCAATGTATGTAGGTACCTGCATTATCAGATGGTAAAAAAAATCAGACTAAAATTTCTAACCATTCTAACGATTGAGCTAAGCTAAAGACAAACAGAAGAAGAGATTAGCTTGAACGACACCGTTAAGTTAATCTTCTTCTGAGGATTGTTCTAAACTTAATAGAAAAAGTACCAATGTTTCTAACTAATAAAAGATTTATGTTTAAATCTCAACCTAAAGTATCTGATTTCTATGAGCATTATATTATGGTACCCACATTGATATAATATTATTATCAACAATAATAAAACTAGAAACTGAGATGGATAATGGAACTACTTTACTATACAATAATTATAATTGTTATGTTTAACACTACCAATTAAAGAAAAATAATTTGGATGACCATCTGTAATCATCCGAACCATGCGAATTCAACGTATCATGTGTAGAAGCTAATGTTGTGGACTGATTGTGCTTTGTGGTGTGTGCCTGTCTTACCAAACAACCCAAATATCAAAAATAACAAATATAAAATATAATCTAAAGTTTGTAAGACAAAGATACATTTGGAGAAAATATTAGCGACACACCAACAAATCAAAATGCCAGCAAAATATATAAATAATCAAATCAATAAAGTAAATAAAATACCTAAATACTGAAAATAATTTCTAGTTAGGTGTAAAATATAACCACACTAGAAAAAAAATATATGCATATATTCAACGATTAATTGTATGCGCAAACGTACTACCATTGGTAGAAGGAATAAAAATTTAACTAATAGAACATAATGTCAGTTATGTATACTCAATCTAAATACATAAATAAGTTTCCAATAAAAATACAAAATCCAAACTAAGATATGAGCTGTACCACTAAAACTACAAATGAGGTATCGAAATAAACTAATCAAAACCAAAAGCAGCATAAGTCTACCTGTTTAGTATTCGTAAAATTTTAAAGACCAAAAATAAATCAGAAGTAACATGTATACAAAGATATCAAAAAGTTAATAAAACACAAAATTCCAATAAAAGAAAATTGAACTAAAAGAACTACTGTCTTAGAACCATAAAACGGTTGGCACCACGCATTGGGCAGCCAGTGTAACAAAAAACAAGATGACTTCTGTTGGAGTGAAAGTAAAAAGAAAGATATACTCCAACAGAAGTAAGGAATAAGAAATGAAAAGACTAGGTTAGGTGTCTAGCTAGTAACTAGTAACACTAACCACTAACAGTTAGTAGGGTTGTTAACTTATTATATATTTATATAATTATTGTAACGGTCCACCCGTTATAATATCATTTTTAGCGCTTTAATTATTTTTAAAATTATTTTCTTTTGACCTCCCATTTAAATTCTTTAATTTCTCGTAAAGGACTTCTCATGTGACGTCACACTGTACGGAACATAGTTGAACCGTTCCTTGTCATTTAATTCGTGTTACGTGAGAGTTTGACGTCTTCCTCGCTGAATGAGAGAGTAATGCTCTTTACTTGACTGTGAGCTGTGGTTCGAATCGGTTATACCAATGGCGGGTTGATAATTTCAACTATTTAAATCATTTTTGTTAATTTCCAAGTCAAAAGTTATCTGGAGCCTGGAGTATGGAAACATATGTGTAACTCAACACCTCATGGAATCTGGATAAGAATCAACCCGGTAAAATATTTAATTTTTCTGAATAATTTTTTTATATAGCCTGGTTTTTTTGTGATGGAACATTTGATATATTAGGTCCATTGTTAAATTTCTTAGTCAACTCATTATTTGGATTTTATGTAGATTATTTCGATTATTGAATATTCATTCAAGAAAATTATATATTAATATATTTTTTGGTTAGACATAACCAAACATATGCAATTCTCAATTAATATTGGAAATAATTATCATTTCTCTGTAGGTTTTAAATTTATTGAACATCCAATATTTTTATAAATTCTATATATTTTTACAGATATTCCCTCATCAAATTTCACATTCATCATTATTTGTTAATGTTTTCACACTCAAAATAGTTCAAGGTTACCTGAGATTAGTTTTTGTTCCATTTTAATGATCGGTTTTTCTATGTTAATGCTTCTAAAAAGTTTCCTCAATTATTTCTTCTTCCCTTTACTTTTTGCTAATGTCTAAAATGGGAAATAAAACTGGAAATGTTTTTAGCCATTTGGGAGAAACCATAAGATGAAGTCATAGCCCCTTCTTTGACCACCTAGGGAAACCACCACAGCCACAGTCAAGTCAACATTGGGAGTAAGTCATTTTTGGGAACAAGCTT
The DNA here is from genome assembly GCF_917563875.1 of Diabrotica virgifera virgifera. Classification (NCBI taxonomy): domain Eukaryota; kingdom Metazoa; phylum Arthropoda; class Insecta; order Coleoptera; family Chrysomelidae; genus Diabrotica; species Diabrotica virgifera. The sequence continues at coordinate 97,070,502 of NC_065451.1, read as the reverse complement.
TTTGGGAGTATTCCAGCTCCTTTTCGTCCTGCCACCTGGGCCTACGGAGGGCATGGGACCGCATCATCTTGATGCTCATTTCTGAGGATGCAGCAGCAACCTCGTTAGGAGTCGTTTGGGAACATTTAGTGTTGTGTTTTAAGTAACTATGGTTTTTATATATCAGACATTTATTTGATACATTATGTTTATTAATTATTTTTTTCAGATTTAGCGTACCTTTGTTTTTATATGACATATTTGTATACTATGGTATTTGGTTCCCAAACTTTGTATCTACGGTAACTTCTTGTGCACAGGAATAAGCCTAGAGAAAATTAGGTTTTTAATACTTTATTATTGGTTTATGTAATTCGGGTAAATTTATTTTTTAATATTACTAGCTTGTTTCCCAAATATTTTACTGTTATTCGCTTTATTCCATTTGTTCGGTTAATTTATGTCATCGTCGGTATTTATCTCAACTTCATTTCTATTTCATTCCTTGTATATTTAACTTGCGTACTTCATTATTGTATTTTCCCTTAGTGAGGCTTGGGCCTATTTATTTGTAGTATTTTCATCTTTGTCAGTTTCCTTTAGTTGTACGTCGCAGGCGTACTATAACCATTTGGTAGAAGACATATGTAATTTTGTACACTATATGTAAGTAAGAGGTACTTATACCTGTAATTTGGTAACAGATAACATTATTGTTGTTATCTTAGAGATAACTTTTTGTATAACTTATGTCATTTTAGAGTCACATGATATACACTTTGTGTAACTCAGAGATTGTCAAAAATCTAGTAGTTATTTTTAATAAATATGTATTTATTTTGTATATCAATTATTTTATTATTCCTTTATGTTCATTATTACAGGTTTGATATATTTAGTATTTGACAGCAGTATAAGATACCTGGGAAAATGATCGAAGATCATTTTCATGGCGCCCATGATTTGTTAGATTTATTTATTTTGTTCGTCTTTAGCAATTATCCATCTTCATTCAGTTTCAGTACATTATTCTTATTTTATTATTTCATCTTTTAGTCATCATTACTATCTATATAGAGCTACTGTTCTTCGACAGGCATGCAAACGAGCCGTATCCATCCTTGAGTGTCAAGTGGTTTTCTTACATCTCTTGCTAGCCAACTCTATTCAGTTTGCCTCTGTCTCTTCCCACTTCTACTTCTATCCCTTCTAATCCCCCTTTCTTCAGTATTACTGCACTAAAGTAGTATTTTTTATTTTTTCCGACTTCGGCTTCACTGCTGAAGTCTCTTCATTTTTATACCAGTAATCATTTTTTTTTTCATTACTTCTGTTGGAGTATATCACTCCAACAGAAGTTCATTTTTGTTACACTGTCGCCCCACGTTGGGCGCCAGTGTAACAAAAATGAGGAAACTTCTGTTGGAGTGAAAGTAAAAAGAAAGATATAGGTACTCCAACAGAAGTAAGGAAAAAAAAGAAAAGACTCGGTAACTAAATAGTTGTGGCTGAAAAGAAGAGAATGTGGGGTGTGTAAAGAAAAGGGTGAAGTGGCTTCTAGGTTGAAGCCGAAGTAAGAAAATAAAAAAAAAATACTACTAAAGTGCAGTAGTACTGAAGAAAGGGGAATTAGAAGGGATAGAAGTAGAAGTGGGAAGAGACAGAGGCAAACTGAATAGAGCTGGCTAGCAAGAGATGCAAGAAAACCACTTGACACTCAAGGATGGATACGGCTCGTTTGCATGCCTGTCGAAGAACAGTAGCTCTATATAGATAGTAATGATGACTAAAAGATGAAATAATAAAATAAGAATAATGTACTGAAAATGAATGGAGATGAATAATGACTAAAAACGAACAAAATAAATAAAACTAACTAATCATGGGCGCCATGAAAATGATCTTCGATCATTTTCCCAGGTATCTTACACTGCTGTCAAATATTAAATATATCAAACCTGTAATAATGAACATAAAGGAGTAATAAAATAATTGATATACAAAATAAATAAATATTTATTAAAAATAAGTGCTAGATCTTTGACAATCTCTGAGTTACATAGAGTCACATGATATGCACTTTATGTAACTCAGAGATTGTCAAAGATCTAGCAGTTATTTTTAATAAATATTTATTTATTTTGTATATCAATTATTTTATTACTCCTTTATGTTCATTATTACAGGTTTGATATATTTAATATTTGACAGCAGTGTAAGATACCTGGGAAAATGATCGAAGATCATTTTCATGGCGCCCATGATTAGTTAGTTTTATTTATTTTGTTCGTTTTTAGTCATTATTCATCTCCATTCATTTTCAGTACATTATTCTTATTTTATTATTTCATCTTTTAGTCATCATTACTATCTATATAGAGCTACTGTTCTTCGACAGACATGCAAACGAGCCGTATCCATCCTTGAGTGTCAAGTGGTTTTCTTGCATCTCTTGCTAGCCAGCTCTATTCAGTTTGCCTCTGTCTCTTCCCACTTCTACTTCTATCCCTTCTAATTCCCCTTTCTTCAGTACTACTGCACTTTAGTAGTATTTTTTTTTATTTTCTTACTTCGGCTTCAACCTAGAAGCCACTTCACCCTTTTCTTTACACACCCCACATTCTCTTCTTTTCAGCCACAACTATTTAGTTACCGAGTCTTTTCTTTTTTTTCCTTACTTCTGTTGGAGTACCTATATCTTTCTTTTTACTTTCACTCCAACAGAAGTTTCCTCATTTTTGTTACAGTGGATTCGAGAAAACAGGCATCAATCCTTTTTATCAGAACATATTCCCAGATTGGAAACTTAGACTATAGTGTACAACTGATCGACCTATAGTGAAAAATGAAACCGTTGATCCCATTCACGAAAAAAGAACTCCTTCTCAAGAAAGAGATACTATTCTTCGCTTGTAAGGACTTTATCTATAAGGAAAGAAATCGTAATATATCTTCATCAGACGATTCAGAGGAATGGAAAGCAAGTGAACAATCTTCAGATGATATCAGCCTTTTTGAAAACAGTTCGGGGGAATTATCTGAAATGAAAGTTTACTCACTGCAGCTTCAAATCCTCACTGCAATCCCAATTTCCTAAGTTAGCACTTCAAAACAGAAAGGGGACGTTAAAGGAAATAAAATTCCATCATCGCTGGATGAACTTTTGTGACTCCATATGATATATCTCCACTACAGCGGACACCTTATCAAACAAGGAGGATCAACTGTTTTCACCTCCACACCAAATTATTTTTTGACGAAATCAAAACAAAAAACACCCAAACCAACTTCACAAGCAGCTAGAAAAGCTGCAAGCAGAAAGGTGTTTAAAAAAAGAAAATAAGAGATTTGATGATGATGAATACGACGTCTATATAGGAGCGTTCCAAGACGTCATATTTGTACGATCCCTTGAACCGTTACGAAGTCGATTGTACTGTTTTAATGCGCAGAATCGCCCCTTTCTTTCGATCCGGAAACGATTACCGGTACGTAATCCTCTTGGAACGTGTTTATGTTCCATTAGAAATTCGAGTTGCACCGGAGCCACTTTCTTCAGCATACATACGAATACCACGTGTATTTGTTTATTTATAAAATTTGTTTTTGGAATTGAAACATTTTACACAAAATAAAAAGAAATGGATTTAAATAATGGTAAGTCAATATTATATAAGTTAATTTTACTAATTGTAAAATTATCTTATTGATTCTTATCAGCTATTCTTCTACTTCAGTTATTTTCTACTAATAAATTAAACTTTGTGAGCATGTTAAAGACGCAATTTATTTATTTACATGTTTTATTAAACTCGCAGTTCGATCTTTATGTCCAGATAATGTTTTCAAAATTATAACAAAAATAAATAAAAATCCACGAGGAAAAATTTCCTGTAGTTGGCTGTATACCATTTATTACAAAAAAACATGAAATCCTTTATAAAAGGTACATTTGTTTAATCCCTATACAGGGCTACACCATAAAACAAACAGAACTAGTTTTCAATCGGTTGACCGATCATCATCAGCGTTTCTTGAATCAAACATGCTAACCACCAAAGTAAAAATGTTAGGGTAAAAACCCTTTAAAATTAATCTGTCATAGGAACATATAAAAATGATGTGACTTTACACATGGATGTACAAAATATCCAATGTTTCACGCTCGAGGTACCATTGAGCTAAATTTGACATGCTCACATCATGGCTGTGTCGAAGCAAGTCTTCAAGATAAACTTTATATCCAAAAAGTGCAATGGTAATTTTACAGAAGAAGAAGACAGGCAGCTGATACACAACACTTTTTATAAATTGGGTGATACTGAAAAGCAAAGACAATGTATTTGCAACTTGGTCGAAGAAAAGCCAAAGCTTTCAACGAAGACACAGTCTGACACATCCCGGAGATCTAAAACAAGGTATTTCTATTTTTTTAAATAACCAAAAAATTGCGGTATGCAAAGGATTTTTTTAACGACTTTGGATATTTCCTAAACTTTTGTACGAAATATTTTAAAAGCGAGATCAGAACGTATCATTGTCCCTGCAAGTCTCAGAGGAAAACACAGTCCCGGGATAAAGCGCCCAGAATATAATAAAGAATTACGTATACTAGCTCCTGAGCTAAATATTTCAATAATGTATGACTTGTACAGAGATCAGTACCTCAAGAATGACATAGAGCCAGAAAAACAATGGTTGTATAGGCAAATATTTAATGATGAGTTTCATTTAAAATTTCATGTACCTCGTAAAGATATGTGTGACACTTGCTTTAAGTACAAATCTGCATCATCTGTGGAAAAGCTCGAAATGCAGGAGAGTTATGAATAGCATATTAAAAAAAAGAAGGAAGCTAACAAATTTCATGATGATGCAAAGGCTGATGAGAGTGTTAATTTTATTGAATTTGATTTAGAGGCAGTAAGGTATTGCCCAAATATAAACGCAAAAGCTTTGTTTTATAAAACAAGGTTAGCTGTTTATAATCTCACAGTTTATAACGTAAAAAATAATAGCGCACTTTGCTATATGTGGCATGAAGGAGTCGCGGGGCGAGGCTCAAATGAAATGTCGTCATGTAGCTTTGATTACCTGAAAACGGCAGACCATTTGTGCTAATGAGTGCCACCTGCGGTGGACAAAATAGAAATGTCAATATTTCCGCTGTTTTATTGTATGCAGTCCAAACGCTAGATATCCCAGTCATAGATCAATGTTTTTTTGAACCTGGCCACTCCATGATGGAATGCGACACGGTACATGCACAAATAGGGAAAAAGTGTAAAAACATTGAACTTTTTGACCCAGCCGGCTGGTACACAGTGGCAAGAATGTCGTCAAAGAAACAAAAATATTTAGTACAAGAGATGGGCCAAGAAAACATGTTTGATGCAAAAAATTTGAAAACAAAATTAATAAAAAACAAAAAAGTTGATACAGAAGGCAATGATATTAACTGGTTAAAAATTTCTTGGATTCAATACAGAAAAGATGATCCAAATCACATTTTTTTTTGTAAATATGATAAAAGCGAAAATGAGTTTTGCAAATTTCAAACCATAAGGAGAGGGACACGGCCGAGCGCCCAAAAAATTTTGCTTGAACCGGTATAACGTATGGTCCTAAAGTTTTGGGAAAAATTTCACCTGGTCTGATTGAGAAGCAAAATGCATTTAACAAAGAAGGCCATGGAATTGAAATGTCATCAGTTATTGACATTTAATAAACAAAGCAGAATATTTTGGTTTGTGCTCTGCAAAATGTCTTATACAATTGATATTCGTCGAGGTGTTTACAATATGGTTGGGCGAATGTCGAAACGAGATATTGTTAATATTTATCGAGATCAAAACATAAGCAAATCGACAATTTATCGCACAATCAGAGAATGTGAAGAAGGGATACCATGTGTTAACTTGCGTAAAAGTGGTCGACCGCGGATTTTGAACCATAAACCAGAGGCAAGACTGATTGAAGCAGCTAAGAACAAAATTGGGGTCTCACAGCTAAAACTGGCCAGAAGATTTCATGTTGGAAAGACTACAGTATACAGGACCCTATCGAGTAACAATATTATCTACCGGAAAAGAAGGAAAGCTCCAAAATACACAGAGGATCAATTAGAGAGAATTCCGAGATATTGCCGCGCGTTAAGGCGAGTGCATTTCGTCAACAAGTTGATCGTGATGGACGATGAAAAATATTTTACTTTGTCCAACTCTGAGATAAAGGGTAACGATGGGTTTTACACGAACGATTACGAAAATGTACCTGATGAAATAAAATTCAAAAGTAAGAAAAAATTTGAGGACAAAATTTTGGTATGGTGTGCAATTTCTGAGGCTGGCTTTATCTCACAGCCCTACATTGGTGTTGTTCGAGGCGAAGCCTTAAACGCAAATATTTATATTCAACGATGTCTCTCTAAATTGCTTCAGTTTGTGAACACACATCAACAAATGATCAAATAGTCTTTTGGCCAGATCTTGCTTCATGTCATTACGCGAGGATCACAAGGGACTGGTACGAAACTAACAACATTACCTTTGTACCGAAAGCAGACAATCCCCCCAACCTACCTCAGGCTCGTCCAATTGAAGAGTTCTGGGCAATATTAAGGGCACCAAAAGTCTGAAAATTTATTTTTTTCTAAGTTTTTTGCATCATGATTGAAAATTATTCTCTGAAATCTTCTCTTTTCAACGATATATAACACATTATAGTACAAAATATCCATGGTTACGAAACTATTTATTTTCTGAACGTCTGCACTCAACTTACCGTGTACATACCAGTAGCTTTATAACCTATTAGAGTGTTTTATGTTTGTGCGATTTCCCGAATACTAGGTTTTTAACTTTTGATCTCAGATATCTCTGGATTCTTAGATGATATAAGGTCCAAATTTTTACAGTGGTTGTAGATAGATAATGTCTAGTCCCGCGTAAAGTTTTATTGAAAAATGTATAAAAACAAGTAAAACAAAAAATAAAATCCAAACTTTTTGGGTTTTTTTGTAAGAGTATTTTAAAACAATTTAAAATAAATGTTTCTTTCACTCTAACTTTACAAAAATCTACGCGGAACTAAACAATGCATGTAGTTTCAAAATAAAACAAAAATTAGGTCTCTAAGTGCTTTGGTTGCAGAGCTATGTGACCACTCGTTGTGAATAGTCGTGTGTATGAGTGCTCCCGAAATTTTTAAAATAAGTAGTAATTCGTTTCAGTAATAAAGTTCTCATCTTTGTTGAGTGGTGACAACTGATGTTGCAGTACTTAGTGAAGGTCCAAGTAAGTTAGAAATATACTAATTAATAGAGAAATTTGAGCAATTACAGTAATACAGTGTATTGGTGAATATTAAATTAATAACTGCTAAAGGGATCCATACACGTATAATGGCAACAAAAACTAGAAGCGGAATCTTATCAAGTGGTGCTTCTTTGGACGAAAACAGTTTAGAAGTCATAATATCAAAAGTATGTCAAAAGTTTATGACAAAACTGGACCAGAATTTAGATAATTTGGAGAAAAAATTTGATGATTTGGAGAAAAAATTTGATGCAGTTCAGGATACACTTAATGATGTATCACAACAAATATTAAATATGAAAACAAACATAGAAACACACACAACAGAAATTAGCAACATAGAAAAAACAATTGATGACATAGAGGCACTTCAAAAGAAAAGGACCCTGCGTTTTGATGGCATTAATGAAACTAATAATGAAAATTTGATGTCCGTTGTCATAAATATTATAAACAACACATTGAAAATAAAATGCAATTCCAGCGAAATTTCTAATTTATACAGACAAGGTAAATTAAACTTGCAAACTAATAAATCGAGAACAGTGGTGGTAGACTTTAGTTCTTATTTGAAGAAAAAGGAAATTCTAAGTGCTAGAAGACAATTAAGAGAAACAAAAATATTTGTGAATGAAGATCTAACGAAACATAGGTATTCATTATTGAAGAAGGCAAGGAGTAAGTTCGGGAAGACTGAGGCATGGAGTTACGATGGTAGAGTATTTATAAAGAAGAATGATGAAGTTAAAGTGATTACTTGCGAATCGGATCTTGACAATTAACGTGTGTGGGCTACTTTATACTCAAAGTTTCTGTAATGTGTATATTAGTGACTTTTTGTTGATAGTAATTTAGATATATTAATTTGGAACTTAAATTCGTTGATTTTGGTTTGTAGCGTATAAGAGGATAAAAATATTGATGTTGTTAATGAGTTACTTATAGAAAAACTGGATGTTTTAAATTATTTCAATTATTGTTTTAAGTTATTTGGTTTATCAAAAATTTATGAAAAGAATTTACTACGGTATAGTAGAAATAAAATAGGTGTAAAAAATATATATTAAATAATAAATATAATATGATTAGGATTTGATATCAGGGGACAACTCAATTCATGACAGGGATTCACATAAACTTTCAGAATTGTAGGGGACTGAACACGAAAACTGCGGAATTCTATAAAAATTGCTTGGAAGGTAATTATGATGTAGTAGTAGCTGTAGAAACATGGCTTCGGGAGGATATGGTTGATGGAGAACTAATTGATATAAATGTATTTAACTTATTGAGATCTGACAGAAACCAGGAGATTTCTGGCAAAACTAAGGGAGGAGGAGTATTAATGGTAATAAAAAAGGAGCATAAGATTTTAAAAGTAACACAACATTGTTCATCTTTTGAAATTTTGGTTGCGGATTTAAAAATTAATAACAAATTAAGTATAAAATTAATTGGAGTGTATATTCCACCAGATTGTAAATTACATGACTATGCGAATTGCTTCGAATTGTTACAAACACATATTACTGATATTAATAACACGTTTATTTTTGGCGACTTCAATATTGCAGAAATTAAAGGAACCGAAAATCTAGATTTTACTAATGGAAGTGCTAAGTTTAAAAGTATGATTGAGTTTTTAAATTTTAATTAATTTTTGCTTTATAACAATGTAAAAAACTGGCAGGGCAAAACTTTAGATCAAGTAGTAGCATCTGCAGATAATATAAATAGTTGTAAGGTATGTCCAGAGCAGTTACCGTTAGTAAAGGAAGATAGATTCCATCCATCTCTGGAAATTCAACTTTCATTTACAGTATCAAGTTTTAGACAAACAGATAAGTTAGTTGGTAATAGATTTAATTTTAAAAAAGCAAATTTTGATTTGATGTGTGATTTGATGAGAAATATGACGTGGGAAGCTGTAACAGAGGAAATAGAGATAGATAAAGCTCTAGATATCTTTTACTCAAAAGTACTTAATATATTTGAAGGATCTGTACCACAATATAATATTTACAAGAATTATTCTAATTTTCCGAAATGGTTTACGCCTGATATCAAAAAGTTGCTTAAACAAAAAAATAATTTTAGAAAGTTAAGACATGTTTCAATTTATTTTAACAATCAATTTATAGAGACCAGAAAAAAACTGAAATCATTAATTAACATAGAGCACAGGAAATATATACGGCAAATTGAGGAAAATATAGAAAATGAGTTTAACAATTTCTGGAATTTCATTAATAATAAGAATTCTAAGTCTAATCAAACAGAAATATTTTATTTTGGGGGTAAAGAAATAAATCAGAGTGATACTGCTAATGAGTTTGCGAAATATTTTGAATCTGTTTATTCTACCGACATTTCCAGCTATAACACTAATTTTACAAATATTATTAGTAATAACAATGTTTTGAATTTACCATCAATAACAAGCGTAGATTATGATAATGCAGTCAAAAAGCTGAAACCAAAGAAAGCTGCCGGTATAGATGGCATCCCCCGTATATTTTAAAGGCATGCCAAGAGTGGTTAAAGTTACCATTATTACATATTTTTAATCTAATAATAACTTATTCAAAATTTCCAGAAAAATGGAAACTATCTTCAATTACTCCAATATTTAAGGCGGGTAACAAAAGAGATATTGAAAATTATAGAGGAGTCGCTATTATGTGTGCTCCATCAAAAATTTTCGAACAAATATTGCATGCTCATGTATATAATCACGTCAAAAATAGTATTAATGATCATCAACATGGTTTTATGTCGGGTCGCTCGATAAACACAAGTTTTATTTCATTCACCGAGTCTGCAAACAATGCGTTAGAAAAACAATTGCAATTGGATGTAGTGTATACGGATTTCGAAAAGCCTTTGATAAAGTAAAACACGATGTTCTTTTAAGAAAGTTATGTAATTTTGGCTTATCTGATAATCTAATAAAGTTATTTAAAAGTTATTTGCAGAATAGGAGTTTTGTTGTAAAACACAATGGAAATACTTCTGGTAAATTTAAGGCTAACTCGGGAGTACCACAAGGGTCTAATCTTGGACCACTTTTGTTCTTAATGTTTATAAATGATTTAGCAAACGTCATCCAGTATTCAGATTACTTATTATTTGCAGATGATTTTAAGTTATTCAAAATAATTCAAACTGTTAGGGATTGCGTAATGATTCAAAGGGATATTGAGAACATTTTATTATGGGGTGACAATAATAAGATCAAATTCAATATAAATAAGTGCTACGTTATGTCTATTACCCGTAAAAGAGAACCAATAGTATTTGATTATTTAATAGGACTGAATGTTTTAAAAAGGACCAGTGAGGTCAAGGATTTGGGTTTGATTTATAATAATCAACTGTCATTTGCTACACATATTGGTAAAGCTGCAAAACGAGCGAACCGTATGCTGGGTTTTATATGTCGACAAACTTGCGATTTTACTAGTATTAAGGGTATAAAAATATTATATAATACTTTAGTTAGACCAATATTAGAATTTGGTTCCATTATTTGGGGATAACAACCTCAAGTACATTTAGAGGCACTAGAAAAAGTTCAGAATAAGTTTCTTCGTTATTTGTATTTCAAAAAACATCATCGATGGCCTCATTATGGACCCATAAGATCAACCATGCTAAGGGAAGAATTTGAAGTTTTGTCTTTGACTAGTAGGCGCAAATTTGTAATGGCAATGATTTTATATAAAATAATTAATAATATTTCAGGTACAATTGATTTACGAATGCGGATACCATTTAATGTTCCTCTAAAAGCAACGAGATATCAGTTGTTGTTTGGAAAAATAAGAACATCTGTTTGCTCTCCTCTAGAGGCCATGTTGAAACTAGCGAACAATATAAATTTAGTAAAAAACATTGATTTTACAATGTCAGTTGGTTGCTATAGACGTATAGTGCAAGAGCACTTTAAACTAGTAGATGGATAATAGATATCATTAGTCTAGCTGTTTTTGTGTTAAAGTCTTCTATATCTGCCTATCAATAGTTGTGCTAATGACTATATATTAGTTATATTTGTTATATAAAGTTTATGATTATAACTGTCCATGTAAAAAGGTTTTAGGACCTGTTTGGATTTTTATAAATAAATAAATAAATAAATAAATAATGTTAACATTGTCGTTAAATGGGACTTTGGGTGCCCTTAAGTCGGAAAGTCTATAATAACGGATGGGAAGCATAAAATCAGGAACAGTTAAGACGCCGCATATATACAAAAATTAGAGAAATTGACGCCGAGGTCGTCCAAAGGATGATGCAACGTGTCAGGGGAATTATTAGGCAAATCGAAAATAATGGTCCCTTGTCTGTCATTCGAATTTTGATTTATAATAAGGATAGTTAAGTTAAATTGTTGAAAAATTTTAAAAAAAATATAAGATTATTGTGGTCAGAGTTATATGCTTTTGAAATTTTTCCCAAAACTTTAGGACCATACGTTATTAACAGACAGGAGGCATGTTGCCTATAGCCACAGAAAAATTGAATGACCTGATAGACCTTTGGGATAGTAGGATAATACCTACGCAGTATCACCCATTTTACCGGTCGTTAAAAGCCTGTGGACAACCACCAAGCGATTGTTTGTGACGAAGATCACGAAAATTGAACTGCAAATTTTTGTATTATTGGTTTCATACTTTAATAATTAACAATGTTTTTTAATGTTTTTTTTTTAATATTAAACGTAATGAAAAAATAATAATCATTTTTTTATTCCTATTATATCCGGAGTGCAACTGCTATAAAATAATTTATTTTTAGGAACACAAAAACATAAGAGCATTCTAATTAATTAAATTATTTATTTCTGGAATTTGTAGCGGTAACGCTACTGGCCCTTTAAATTAAGTACATTCACCGATCCCTAACCAATTCTATTTTGGAACGCCACTGGGTTCCCAATTTTGGACAAAACCCGCTTTGACACAGCGCATGATCTTCGTAAAAACGAAGACGGAATCAAACGGAGTCTTCAGTCGGTTCCAGAGTCTTGCTGTCGAAAGTCGAAAGCGCAGCACCTAGCGGTGGTGAGTTTGAACGGAAAACACGTGGAAAGAATAAATTATATTCCTCCAATGAAATAAGAAGTCAATGTTATCGACAGTAATAGCCAACAGTGAAATAAACACATAAATAAGGGAATCCAGCCAATTAAATAGGATAAATTAAGCCGTTTTTGCCGGCTGTTGATCGCTGCGCTTTTAAGTTTAGGTACGTACCAATTAGTCGCATACATATTTATTTTTGATAAAATCCAGGCTGTTATCTCTATAAAAATACATATCTCGTTTCTTTTATTTTATTAGAAGACAGCATAAATTCATAGTTTATATTATATTAACGAGATCCATTTTGCTAGGAACAGGATAAAACAAGAGTTTTTATTGTCAAAATACCATTCCACTTGTAAGTTTTTTGTACATCATTAGCCAAGCCGCACACCAAAGAAACATGAAACGAAAAACGTGAAACATGAAACGAAAAACATGTTTCATGAAAAGAAAACACTGCTAAAAAAATCTCAAAGTCCGCCTACTAATGAAACGAGTGTGATTCATGCTCATGACACATTTTTATTTTCGGAGAGTCTCATAAATGGCCGGATATATATTTGTTTAGCAGTGGTTTATTTCCATGAAACGTAATTTACGTTTCATGTTTCTTTGATGTGTGGCCGGGCTTATGGTTTTTCTTTAACTTTTTTTCTTCTTCACGATGGACAAAAGTTTCAACGTTTTAACACGCAGACACATGCAAATGCGCATGTGTCTTTTAAGTCATTGAATTGACAAGTTTGACAAGACCTAACCAAGATGTTTATTGTTTATTTATTTATTTTGAATTATTTGATTGAACTTTTGTATAGTAATGTTTGTTTTGGACAAGTGTAATGGATGGGTGGGGTTATAACTGCTGCTATGAGAATGCGATATATTTCTTAAACGTTATTTTGATTGTAGACTCACCACCTACCCTTTTGTATTGATGTACCTTGTTTAACCATCCACCTACCACTTGTGGATTGATGTACCTTGTTTAGCCATCCACCTGTCCCTTGTGGATTGATGTATATTGTTTAACCATCCACCTATACTGGTGCAATTGTTTTCGAGACCATTACCTGACTTCCTAGGACTATAAACACAACAGCAGTTTTGCTTCCTGTCCAACAGCCTTCCACACGTTTCTTTTGAATTTTGAAGTGCCTGGAGGAAACACCCTAAAAGGACTTAGTTTTCGTTGGAATAGCTATTGGATAAGTTAAGTTTTTGTTTATATTTTTTTTTGTTACATCAATGTATTGATTCTGGTTCACGTTTACACCAAATGTTATACTGGGTAACTGTTTTATATGCATATGAATCAGGTACAGGTAATTTTTTTTAAATATAGTATCATTTGAGATAATAATTAAGTTGGTAATGGCTAATAATAGTTAAAAATACATCAATTTAAAAGTACACAAGGGAAGCAATACTTAAAGTTAAATATTTGAGGGTGTCAATGAAAACAAAGTTTATTGTTCAAGTTGTTTTTTTTTCTTAAATAGGATTCACTAAAGAGTCTTTGGAATCGACTCATATCTTGTTTTGTATTTATATTTCCCAGTATTTATAGATCTGGTACTTTAGTTGTCGGGACACTTGCGAGTCCCAGGATTATTCGGTTACTAACCTTATACTAGACTTATGCTTTCACACGGACTCTGAACAGTTTTCTTTGTAATACCTTGTCATTTGGCCCAGTAGTGGTGTATTATTTTTTTGTATTTATTAGGGGTAACAAAGGTCTTGTTATACCCATTACCGCGCACACCACTACTGTTAAATTATTGATATTATAATGTGATATTTTAATGTTTATGTATATTTATCAAACTATTTATATTTACACTGTTTTGAAATCATTTATTATAAATATATCTGTTGTTACTATCTTTGCATTTCTTTCAGTTCCTACTACCAGTATATAATATAGCAATACAAGGTAATTCTTGATTTTTTCTTGTATTTCAGGAAATTGTATTAAGTGTCATTTATTTAGCTTTTTTCTTGTTGTTCATTACTTAAAAAAAATCTCAACCATTGTTGAGTTGGCAGCCATTCTTCTCTCTTTATCGTCCTTTTTATATTGATCTATCTCCAGTGGTTTTATCTAGTTGCCTTCTATTTTTTTTTGTATTAAATAGGTCTCATTTTATCCCTTCTTTGTTTCCATATTTTAAAGCCAGTATTCTGTGTAATAAAGCTAGCCCGAATCCCCACTTAAGAGTTTATGTCTCTCCGGTAGTTTTAATCGGTTCCTCTGAGCTAAGCCGTTCTTCATTTTATCTGAAATCTTTTCTCTTCTATTTTCCCCCTCTTTCATCAGTTCTTTCTCTTCCAAATCCCAATACCCAGAGTATTGGGTGACAAATTCCCATACCCATAAATGATAGGTATCTTCAGAAATTAGAAAACTAGTGTACAGACCATCTAAAATGATCAATAATGTTGCATAAATGCAATTCAAATGAAAGAAAATACAGAGAAACGTAGTTTCAAAAACTTCAAACGCGATTTACTCGTTATCTGAGAAATTGCTAATAAAGTAGTTACGTTTGTATGTTACTAAGCCCCCAATATGTAGTGCATGCTTATAAAGGTTAAACATAAAACCTACTTCGGTTCCCTTGTAGTCAGTTTGAGTCCAAAAATATTGTCCATACTCTTGCGAGAACGTTTTGCGACACAAAATCAACGACAATGAAAGCTTTGAATTACTAGAGGCTAAATTTCGGATAATCCGAACTTTTAGGAATCCGAACAGGCTGTCCCCCCAATTAGTTCGGATTTTCGGGGTTCTACTGTATATAAAAATACTATACACATTTTAATGTTTTGCTATTTTTATTGTAGAACTTCAGCCTTACCTAATTTTGCAGACAAATATAGCGACGTTGGACTATAAATGGAGTGAAAATGCATCAAAACTGTTGATAGATCTCTATAAACAGTATAGAAACAAAGTGGGCACAATGGAAATAAAAAGAGGCAAAATGCTTTGGGCAACAATAGCCCAATAATTAAAAAAGCATAACATACACGTCACTCCGAACAACTGTATGAACCGATGGAGGCTTTTAGACCGAAACTACAAAAAGTTTGTAGCCGATCAAAAGCAAACAGGCCGCAAGCGGAAGTATTTCGAGTTTAAGGAGGAAATAAACGAAATATTTACTGACAAAGTACATATTTATCCTGAAATAGCCATTCACAGCGAAGCCGAAGATCATAGCCATGATCTTTGTCATGGTGTGGAAGATGTACAGGAAGCATCTACTAGCTTAATTGAAGAGGAACCATCACATTCCAAGAAATGCAGATGCAAAATCGAAAAAAAAAGTCCTACCGGACAGGGAAAACGTATTGCGAAGGCGAGGCAGATTAGGGAAAAGTTCTATCAAGAACTATTTAAGGTAGAAAGGGAAAAAAGTAATGATATGAAGAGAAGAACAGATTTGGCTCATAAAATAGCTGTCGAGCGAAACTAGATATTAAAAGATTTGTTAGAGGTCTGTAGTGCGTTTGCGGTGAATGCTTTGGCGGGAATAGGTGAAGACAGTAAGAATTTATTATTAACAGTCTTAGTTTTAGTTATTTACTTTTTAAAATTAAATTTTAAGTTAGGTTTAAGTTTGTTAGTAGGTAGGATATATCATAAATTTTTGTATATAAGATGTTGTATTTTGTAAAAACTAAGCATATATTATAGTTTGTATTAGCTAGCCGGTAGGATGTTGTCATAAATTTTGTGAATAAGGTTTGTTTTTTTAATAAGATAATATAAAAAAAAAATAGTTTGTCTTTAATTCGTATTCCTGGCAACAATCTAATCGAATAAGAAAAGTTTATTTTTGACATGTCACCACATGCGTTCTGTTAAATACTGAACTGTTGAATATATCGCTGAAATACTGTTATCAAATCAAAGAGCAGAAATAAAAGAGCATTTCAGATATTTAAGACGAGTGGGTTTCCGACTTTACATATCTGTTGGACATAACTAGCCACTTAAAATGAACTCAATACTCGTTTACAACGCAAAGATCAATTTATAACCGGCATTTATAATTTTGTTTCTGCGTTTCAAATCAAACGTAGGCTTTGGAAACACCAGCTCCATACTAGAAAGTTAACCCTGTTTCCTACACTTTTAGAGCGACTAGATATCACATCGGAGATAGCGGCTAAATATGCATCTTTGACATCTGATTTAAAAATCGAATTCAAAAACAGATTCCAAGATTTTAAAAAGCATCGTCTGTTTTGTTCTGCATTTACAACACCATTTTCAACAGACATAAGTTCCTTGTCCGGACAATTACAAATGGAATATTGCGAAATGCAACGTGATGCTCAGCTGAAAGAAAAATTTAATCAGGTTGACTTGGACGAATTCTATAAAAACTATTTTGACACGGAAAAATATTATACGTTTTACAAACATGCTCTGTTCATGATTTCATAATTTGGAAATACTTAAGCGTATGAACAACTTTGTAGTAGGATCAAGCATATTAAATTCCATATGAGAACAAAGATTACCGATGTTAATCTAGAAAATTATCTGCGTGTGGCAACGACTTCAGTCGAAGATACCATTGATGAGCTTAGTTCTGCTAAAACAAGGCAGGTATCTCATTAATTTACAAATTTGTTTAGTTAGCAGAATAATGTATAAAACAAAAAATGTATGCCTTTATTTTTTCACTAAATTTTCTTACTAACAAATTTGTTTTATTTTTAAATACTTCTTCAAAAATGATGTTTTTTTGTTCGTTAGTTAGTTACATAAGATTATTTAATACTGCGGCCCCGTGCGAAATTGTATTTTCGAATTTTGGCCCAGCTGCCGAAAAGGTTGGCCATCCCTGGTGTAAACGAAGGATGTGAGGAAGTGATAAGACATGATTGAGAACCTAATTTTCAATTTTGCACCTTGTGTCCATTGATCGGTGGATCTTAGATTTAATTAATGAACTTTCCGATGCAAAATTGTGTAAAGAGATAAGGATATTGCGCATTATTTTGTTGTTATTGCGCAGATGGTTCTAAACAACACCCACTTTCATAACAACATAAAAGCATAGAACGTTTCCAGCGTTGATAATTATGCTAGATTTGGCATATTTTCTAGTATATTAAATATAAAAATAATTTTATTTAGTAAAAATTTTATGAATTTCAATGTAAAAAATAATATGTAACATAATCTAAAATCGTCTAATTCAGAACAAATTTTTATGTTGGACTTGCAATTACTAAAACAACTTAGGTATATCACAGTAACAATGCTGTTACTCTTATACAGTTGTTGATAACGTACTGCGGTCTATAGGTACCAAGGAGAGTTACAGTTTGGATAATCAGGCTTCCACGTCTACATGCACATCAGTTGCGGATGAAGACCAAGATATCAACATTTTATTTGAAAACATAATCAATTAAAGCATAAAATATTTTTTTCGTTCGGTTCCTTGATTAATAAACATTTGAAGTTAAATGACGTGTTATTATATTATTTGATAGGTATTAAAAAATTTTGGCATAATTTTTAGCATTATTATAAAGCAATTAGCATACCAAAATTTTAACAGAGGTTTGGCAAATATTAAATTGGTCGGGTTGGCAACATTGAACGTTTCGCGGAGATCATCATTCGTTAGTAACCAGCAGTCGAGTACCATAGTCATCAATTCAAATTGTATGTGCTTTGGTTGTGGGAAACTGTTTGGTACAACTGATGCTCCGACTCGTCTTTGGGCTCTTCCATGACGACAGGGAGCGTTTTCTCTTGGTCCTTTTTGGACCTGGTGTCGTAGGCTTTCTTTTCTTCCGACATCGTTGTAACAAGTGCTCTCAGGAAGGAGAGACCAAAAGGCTATCGTCGTGGCTTGTGTAGACACAAGTTGGGACTCCCAGACCTCTATCTCCCTTGTATAGGAGGACCTGCGACGGCGAGAGACACAGAAAACAAAAGAAAAGAAGAAGAATATAAGCACACTATCTTATAAGAATAGCATGAAAGATAAGAATGTGCGAACGATTATATACACATATAAATAAACAAGGAGAAATAATAATAAGCCGGCAAAGTAAATATTATATAAGTATATCAATAAGAATTCCGATAGCAAACGGATAAGTCGATTTAGGATATAATATACATAAAATAAACAATGAGAAATGGTTAGTAATATTACGCACCTAGACCTAGAATATAAGTAAATAAAGAAATGGTTAAATAAGTATTAGTAAACGGTTATATAAACATACACATATACCTAGAATATGTTAAAGTAAGTAAAAGAAACGGTTAAATAAATGTTAGTAATGGCTGTATAAATAACAAGCAGCACAGTGTACCTACAAACGATAAAGAACGAATTAAAGTACAGAATAAACAATAAATATCGTCGGTAAATACCAACAGCAAAGTGTAGCTTTAATAAAAGCTAATGATAAGTAATTTCTTTTCTTACATTAAGAGATTACCGTGAAGGTAATATTTAAAGCTAAAAAAAAAGTAGCAGAAACAGGAAAACGAAAGTAAACAAGTATTTCGAAAGGTAAGAACCAGAAGGTCTACGTGCCGCTCTCGTGGTCGGTGAGGATCTGCTCCCGAATGACGATTTCCACGCCTCTTTATACATTATAGTGCATATGCATTAGGCCACACCCATTCGAGAGCGTCCGTGTATTTTGGTGAAAATGACCACGATTCACGATACAACGTTTAGAAGAGAACAAACAAAATAGAAGATCGAGAAGAAGTCACCTGTGCAGAGGCTATTGCTGAATACAATTTATATATGAGAGGAATAAAACATATATGAGAGAATACAATTTATAGATGAGTATGTAAGGAGACATAAATTTGACCAATATCACCCCACATATTCAATTTCTTCGAAATCACAAAAATGGCGGATGAAATTATTCTATTTTTAGTTGATTGCTGCATTGTGAATGCCTATATTTTATATAAAGAGTCAGTCCCTGCAAAAAGGAAAACCTATCTCACACTTGTCCCTAGGATTCTGGGGGGGGGGGGGACAAAAAACTGACGAAACGAGAAATACGAAAACCCTTTTATTCTACGTTGCCACCTATAATGCCAGAACTCTATTGTCAGAAGAAAAATTCTTCGACATGGAAGATGCAATCAAAGAAATTAAATGGGACGTAATAGGAGTCTGCGAAATACGACACCGTGGTGAAAACTTAAAGACGCTGAAATCAGGACACCTCTTCTATAGCATTGGCTCCGAAACCGAATCAGTTGGAGGGGTCGGTTTCTTCATCCATAAAAAACATAAGAAAAACGCAGTTGATATAAAAAGTGTGTCTACAAGAGTTGCCTATGTA
The DNA here is from genome assembly GCF_917563875.1 of Diabrotica virgifera virgifera. Taxonomy (NCBI): domain Eukaryota; kingdom Metazoa; phylum Arthropoda; class Insecta; order Coleoptera; family Chrysomelidae; genus Diabrotica; species Diabrotica virgifera. The sequence continues at coordinate 97,050,755 of NC_065451.1, read as the reverse complement.
ACCCTAAAGCTCAACAACAGGTATAAACTGAAAATTATCCAGGTATACGCTCCAACAACACAACATCCAGACGAAGAAGTTGAAGACTTTTATGATGATATATCTGTAGCTCTAAAAGACACACCCACCCACTTTACAATCCTGTGTGGGGATTTTAATGCAAAATTAGGCCTTAAAGAAGACGAAGCAGAGACATCACTAGGAAATTTTGGAACTCTAGGTAGAAATGAGCGGGGAGAAACACTCTTAGGCTTTTTGCTACAGAATAACTTGTTCCAAATGAACAGTTTTTTCGTTAAAAAACTACATAGAAGGTGGACGTGGGAAAGTCCTGATGGTAAAACAAGAAATGAAATAGATTACATTATCAGCGACAAAAAACAGATTATCACAGACGTGAGCGTCCTAAATAAATTTACTACAGGAAGTGACCATCGAATGGTAAGAGCCACAATAAAAATAGACCTCAAAAAAGAACGAAATCGTTTGATAAAAAAGAAAACCTTGCAAGCCTGGACTCCCCCATTAAATATTGATAAATACCAACACCATATAAACGCTGCTTTGGAAAGAAATACAACTTCAGATGAAAGTATAAATAACTTAAATGAAAACATAATTAGAGCCATTGAAGAAAGTTAACGAAAAAACTGCCAAAAAAAGAATAGAGATGAAAAAATAAGCCCAGAAACTAGAGAACTAATCAAAACGCGAAGTAAAATGAGAGGAAGCGAAAATACTGAAAAAAGTGCGTTAAGAGACATCAACAAGAAAGTCTCAAAGGAAATCAGAAAAGATCTAAGGAAGTATAAAACTCAAAGCATCCAGAAAACCATAGAAGAAAATAAAAGTTTGAAAGTTTTACGAAGGAAATTGACCAACGGAAAATGCGAAATACATAAATTAAAAAATAAAAACAGCGAAATAACATCAAACAGAGAAGATTTACTAAATATCGTAGAAGAATTTTATTTGGAACTATATAGGAGCCAAAGGCTGAATCAAAATAATCTGAGGGAAGCGGTTTCAAAGAAAATAATAAACCAAGGCTCCGAAATACTACCAGAGATAACCACTAGCGAAAGCCATCAAGCACTGAGAAAAATGAAAAATGGAAAAGCACCAGGTGAAGATGGAGTCGTAATAGAGGCCATTAAAAACGGAGGCCACATTCTTATAGGTAAAATAAAAAATCTCTTCAACTTATGCCTTCATCAAAAGTCGATACCTGAAAAATGGAAAAACGCAGTAACAATACTTTTGCATAAGAAGGGAGATAAGACAGACTTAGAACATTATAGACCCATTAGCCTGCTAAACCACTTATACAAACTCTTTACAAAAGTAGTGACATCAAGAGTAGAAAAGAAGCTAGATTTTTACCAGCCAAAAGAACAAGCTGGATTTCGATCAAACTTTGGGACAAACGACCATCTGCAGGCAGTCAAGTTACTAATTGAGAAGTCAATAGAATATAATAAACCCCTTGTCCTAGCATTCGTGGATTTTCATAAAGCCTTTGACACGATAGAGCTGGATAGCATTTTAGAAGCTCTAAATGAATGCCGCATTGACTACCGTTACAGTACACTCATCTATAATATTTATAAAGAGGCAACAATGAGTGTTAAGTTACATGATAAAACCAAACAAATAAGCATAGAACGCGGCATAAGACAAGGCGACACACTCTCGCCAAAACTATTCATAACTGTTCTGGAATATGCCTTTAAGATGCTCAACTGGGACAATAAAGGGATCAAAATAGATGGAGAAAAGTTAAATCATCTTCGTTTTGCAGATGACATAGTCCTTATAACTGATGATCTAGTAGAAGTAAAGAAAATGCTAAATGAGTTAGACGCTATCTGCTGGAAAATAGGCCTGAAAATGAACTTTTCTAAAACTAAATTTATGACTAATCTGATTCCTAGCGGACAGCTGATTATACGCGAACAAGAAGTAGAACTAGTGGAAAAGTACATTTACTTGGGTCATGAAATTAGAATTGGCAGAGATAACCAAACATGCGAAATAAAAAGAAGATTAACTCTTGCTTGGGCAGCCTACGGAGCTCTGAGAGACATATTTAGGAGCAGTATACCGATCGGTTTAAAAAGACAAGTGTTTGACCAATGTGTGCTACCGGTAATGACATATGTAGCAGAGACACTTACTCTAACCAAGGCAACAGCGTCGAAAATGCGGGTTGCTCAAAGGCGCATGGAAAGATCCATGCTGGGCGTAACTCTACGGGATAAAATAAGAAATGAAGATCTCAGACAAACAACCGGTATCGCAGATGTTGTAGAACGTATCACCAGGCTCAAATGGAACTGGGCAGGACACGTCGCCAGGCTGAAAGATTCAAGATGGGCACGAAGGCTGATGGAGTGGAGACCAAGAGAAGATAAACGAAGTAGAGGAAGGCCGCCTACACGATGGACAGATGATATCAGGCGGATTAGTAAAAACTGGCAAAAATCAGCACAAAACCGTGAAGTGTGGAAACAATTGGGGGAGACCTATGTCCAGCAGTGGACGTAAATTGGTTGGATGATGATGATCTCACACTTAAAATTTCGAACAGTTCTCGTTGATGAGCTAATTGCACACTATAACTGTCGAAAAAAAAAGGAGACCAGCTGCGGCAGTAATTAAAAAAATTGGAAGAAGAGGTGTCACCACAGAAACTAATATCAGGAAAACAAATTTGGGAGATAACTTGCCAGTAAAAGGAACAAGTTCAAGATGCGCGTAGCACCGCAAAGAAAGCAAAAAGAAGTCAAATTTTTTGCCGTAGATATTAAGTGGCGCTCTGTTTAGAATACTTTGCACCGTTTCTTGAAACATTTACACCAGGGAAATAAGCTAGAAATAGACCATGTTCGGGACGCTCAAAGATCCAGATAGCTGACTACTTTTTCAGTTATTGTAGACCTATAGGAAGAAAACCTACCTGTTTCCTATCTAGTTTAATTTAATTTTAGAATTTAATTTTTTCTAACATTGAAAAACCTTCAAAATGCCGATTTTAAGTTAAAAAGTTAATTTGTTGCTACGCAAACTGCAAAATAAGTGAACATCGTTATGTGTTAATAACTTTTACTAAAAATACCTTAGAACTTTAGTGTTTCACCCAAAGTTGGGTATTGGGGTACTTGCAAACCCTCAAAGTTTGAGACCAATCCATTAATTAGTTATTCTATTCTATTTGTTTATCCCAGAGACCTTTATTTTGCAATAACATAAGACAGAAAATAATGAAAATAGGGCAATTCTGCGTATGCTAAATGAAAGTAGAAAACTGATGCTATCAAAATGTACTAAAAAAAGATAAAATTTTTTTCTAATATAGTCAAAAATCCTAATGCCAAATTTTTGAAATTTTGCAGTTTATAAACATTTAGAATAACTTTAAAAATATTGTCCGTAGAAAAAATCCTTTTACATATATTAGAAAAGCTGGTATTTTACACGAATTTTTAAAAATGTAGTTCAATTGGTGACTAGTCGTGCTAAGTGAAGGGGGAACTGGGAACCGGCAAATGCACGAGTTCAAAACCTAAAACAGTTAACTTAAAACTACTATCATTTTCTATATCTCGGGATGTACTGAATATATTTTGATCGTTCTGTTTTAATTTGTATGTAATTTTTCTGTACATTACAAATATGCAATTTGTCTAGACATTTATTAATTAATAAACAGTCTTCTTCTTCTTCTTATATTAGGCCTCCTGGCCTCTTAACCGATTTTGAGCTTGTATTCCTAGCCACCTTTTAAAGGGCCTTCCTAATGGTCTCTTGCCTGTTGGCTTCGAATCCCTGTCTATACGGGCTATTCTCTCGCTGTCCATGCTCGTCACATCCTGATTCCACTCTCGTCGTCTCTGTCTTCCCCACCGTACTATATCTTGTATGTGACAGAGATCTCTTATTGGTGGCGTTCAGCGGTGAATGAGCATAAAGTGATCTGTAGGATCACAAATCGCTCCTTCACGCTGAAGGACTTTTGCATTGTTCGCTACATCGAATCATCATCATGGCATCTACACTCCTAGCGGAGTGATTGCCGCCCTCTTTGGGCTCTTCCGATTCGTTTGTCGCGGTGAATCAATCCGCATTAACATTTTCGTTTTACAATTGGTTGTGTGACTTGGCATCTTCTACAATTTTCCTCCATTCGTTTCTGTTTTTGCTTCTGGTTACCCATTCTCTGACTCTCATCTTCTTAAGGTCCTCCACTATCTGGTTTTCCCATCTAGTTTTGGGTCTTCCTCGTGGTCTGCCTGATACAGGTCTCCATTTGAAAATTTTCTTGATAACGGCTTCTGGATTCCTCCTTTCTATATGTCGCATCCATCTGAGTCTCTGTGCCTTGATAAACCTGACGATGTCTTCTCCTTTCAGAGGTTCTCTTACTTCGTGGTTCATGAGTTTTCTAAATTCATTATTACCTAAGTTTAGTGGTCCTGCTATCCTCCGAATTATTTTCCTTTCTAGGATCCTTAATCTTTCTTCCTCTTTCTGTGTCAGACACATTACTTCAGCACCATATGTGATTACTGGTCTAATTGCTGCTTTGTAAATTTTCAGTTTTGTATTCTGAGTAAGCTTCTTATCTTTGAGGAAGTTACTGTATTTCCAGTAGGTTCTGTTTCCTGCCTGGATTCTTTCATTAATTTCGATATTTCTATCATTAGTTCCATTAACTGAGACTCCAAGATATTTAAAATGTTCTACCTTGTCAAATTCATATTCACCGATATTTAAGCTTATCATATTAACCGGTTTTTTTTCTTGAGCATATTAGGTATTTTGTTTTGTTTTGATTTATTTCTAAAGCCCTTTTGGATGCTTCTTTGCATAACTTCGTAAATTCTTCCTTTAAACTGTTTAGGTTTCTGCTAATTAATGCTATGTCGTCAGCATACGCCACAAGTTGCGACGTCGATGTTATAATCGTACCTTTTATTTCTGTAGCTCTTATTGTTCATTCTATAGCGACATTAAATAGTGAAGTTGATAGAGAGTCGCCTTGTCGTACTCCACTTGCTATTTCTATATTTTTGGCGATTCCGTTATCTGTAATTATTGCTGCAGTCGATCCTTTCATTGTCATTTTCGTAAGTTTCATTGGTATATCTAGGTTTTTCATGTCTTTTATTAGGTCGGGTCTTGTTAATCTGTCAAAGGCTTGCTTGAAGTCTATGAAAAGGATGTGTAAGTCGATATCATGTTCGTAACATTTCTCAATTGACTGTGTGATTATGTGAACTGCGTCTATTGTTGACCTTCCCTCCCTAAATCCGTGCTGGTAGTCTCCTATTTTAGTTTCAATGTGTTTTGAGAGTTTTTGTCTGATTAATGATGTCAATATTTTGTAGCAGCTGTTTAACAGTGTTACTCCTCTATAGTTGTTACATTTTGTGGTGTCCCCTTTCTTAAGAATCGGAAATATCCATCCAGTTTTCCATTCTTCGGGCATTCTTTCTTCTTCCCAAATCCTTATTATTAGGTCGTATATTTTCCGTTGTAGTATTTCTCCGCCTCGTTTTATTAGCTCATTTGGGATTTCGTCTGGGCCTGCTGCTCTCTTTTGTTTTAGATTTCTTATCACATGTAAAAAGTCCTCATATGACGGCTTTTCGATTTCGATTTCATCATCAAGGTCTGTTTCTTCTGTATATTCGAGAGAACTTTCTCTCGCCTTAAATAACTCTTCGTAGTATTTCTCCCATATTTTGGCATCAATCTTAACTGTGGGTTTCTTCTTGTTTTGTGATTTTATATATTTGTAAAGCTTTACATTATTCTTGCTATTTACTTCCAACTCTTCTATAACTTCATCAATCCATATCTTTTTTTATTTGTACAGCATTTGTCTGAGTCTTTCTTTTTTCTCCTATACTCTTCCAGATCTTCTTCTCTACCTGTCTTCAGCCATTTTTTTCGGGCTAGGTTTTTTTCCCTGGTTGCTGTTTCGCAGTCTTCGTCATACCATTATTTTTGCCTTTTTATTTCTTTGTATCCTATTACTTTTTCTGCTGCTATCGAAATGTGACCTTTTATTTCTTTCCACGTTTCTTCTATGTTATTAGGGTTCGAAATTCTGGCCTTTGTGGCCTTTTATTTCTTTCCACGTTTCTTTTATGTTATTAGGGTTCGAAACTTTTAAATTTGCTTCAGACTCCTTAGAATAATCTTCCTGAACAGTATCCAAAACTAGTTTCCTTACGTTCCAATTTTTTCTTTTCGTGAATTTCTTTGTCTTTAATTATTTTCATTTCCATATTTCCTATTACTAGGAAGTGGTCAGAATCTGCATTTACACCACGATACGACCTGACATCTTGAATTGTTCTCCTCCACTTTTTTGAAATTAAAATATGATCGATTTGATTACCCTCCGTTTATCCTGGTTACATCGCTACATCGAAGGAACATCGAAAATGTAACGGAGCGGTCGCCATGTTTTGGAGCACATTTTGAATGTAATACTTTAAGTGTAGCATAAAATGACGCATGCTTAGAAGCAATAAACAGGTACTTTTGGCGCAAATTTTGGTTCCTATTTTGAGGTTATGTTATTATTATATGTATTATTTTTCAAGAAGTGTTGTTCCCGTCGTTCCCGCCGAGTTTATTTTATAAATCAAACAGCTTGAAAATGGCAAGTCGAAGTAATTATTATTATTACAATAATGTCGAGTACGCAATTAAAAGCCACGGCAGAAGAACATTCTAAGCTTCAAAATGGTAAGAAAACAGTCATAATTATCACTTTGCATTTTATAGGTACCTACAACTAACTAAACACGTATTTTTAAAAACGACGTAAAGGTATTTACATTCTGCGAACCTTTAATATACAGTGCGTCCATAAAGTACCGCATAAATTCAATATTAGCTAAATAAACAACATTATGAGAAATTCCCGAAGCAGGTCGATTTTTATTTTTAAATTACGATTTTTCTGCATATACGTCATTCTAGTGACGTCATCCATCTGGGCGTGATGACGTAATCAATGTATTTTTTAAATGGGAATAGGGGTCATGTGATAGCTCATTTGAAAGGGTATTCAATTGTCTATTCAGTAATAGAAACATTAACATACATATTTATAAAGGGTACCCAAAACAATTTTTTTTAATAAAATTAATTGAGACAAAAAGAGGAATGTATGTAAATTATTTAATTCAAAATACGTTTTACTGTTGTCAACAAACAGAAAAAAAACATGTTTATTTGACAAATCAATATTGTTTTTCGCTTAAATTCAAGGTTAAAGCTGCCACCCACCTGTTTGAACATTTTATTTAAGCGAAAATCAGTGTTTATTTTTCAAATATTTTTTTTTTCTGTTTTCTGACAGTAGTAAAATGTATTTAGAATTAAATAAATTGCATACATTCTTCTTTTTGTGTCAATTAATTTAATTAAAAAATAAACTTGTACTTGTAGTTTTGGACACCTTGTATAAATAATTATGTTAATGTTTATATTACTGAATAGAGAATTGAATACCCTTTCAAATGAGCTATCACATGACCCATATTCTCATTTAAAAAAATCATTGATTATGTCATCACGCCCAGATGGATGACGTCACTAGTATGATATATATGGCAAAAAATTGTAATTTACAAATATAAATCGACCTGTTTTGGGAATTTCTTATAGTGTTGTGTATTTAGCTAATAATGAATTTATGCGTTACTTTATGAACGCACTGTATTTACCTAATCCAAGTTTTTCTTAGTTACTAAATTAAAAATTTATTAAACTATTAATTAATTGTAATTATTAAAATATATTATTATTGAAATAATTATTATAAAAAACATGACCATCTGTTCCAGCTTTTTCTAGGAGCTATATATTCTTTGGTCATACGCTGGTACAAGTTCTTATATCAGAAACTGTACAAGAATTTATGTCAGACACAGTTTCTTGTAAAAGAAATGTGCCAATTTGTGTGCAAAAAGCAAAAACGTAAAACCTGCTGGTAAAACATCTAAATGTAATAATGGCTGCTGAAAATGGGATCATAATGTGATTTATGTCTTGATGAATTTATTTGTCTTTGTAGGTGTTATTTATAAATTTTTTATTGATAGTTAATATAGACTACTGTTAGCTAGCTACGTAGCTTCTAGTAAAGTTCAAGTAAAAGCTCCATAGTAAAAATTCTGGTTAACATTATTAAGTTTTTAAAAGTTTAAAAATTTTATAAAATCCTTAAAATCAGCTGTAGACGCAGTACTACGATCAATCACGTGCCGAATTATAGACAATTTTCGATAAAAGAACTTGCATAGTATCATACAGGGCAAAAATGTACGTGTAAGAAACGATACAAGAAAATGTATATAACTTTCTAATATCAGAAACAACATAAGAATATTCTTTTATATTCCTTTTCATAGGACTAAGTATGCTCGTAATTTTCCCTTGTCGAGAATTCTCAGCTTTTGCAATGACATGCTTCTGGATCCATTCTGTCCTAACATTAATATCTTCAAAAGGCAACGTAGGAGTTTAATGATTTAAATATGTGATATGTTTCACCTTCTGTGATTTGATATACTGTATTATTTTACAAATTTTATTGTTTAATTGTTTTTATTCGTTGATTTTTTGATGTTTTTTATACATGATCGTTACTTTTACTATTTTTCTGTATTCTTTTGTAAATGGTTCTACCGTTAAAATAAATAAATAAAAAATAATATAGTGTCATACGTCCTTAATAAACAACTAAGCAAGAGAATAATTAAAATATCTTGTAATCTTTTTTCAGAATCAAGTGTGTGGAATAAGGCAACAACAAATCTGTTGATTACCAGTTACAGGGAACTAAAAGATGAGTTTAGAAATCCTGAAACAAAGAAAAAAGCGTTATGGTCGCAAATAACAACAATTTTTGGAAATTTAGGATATTCTATGTCTGAGAACTCATTAGAGAGAAAATGACGAAATCTAAAGAAGCAATATAAGCAAACAAAAGATAATATTAAAGGAACAGGGAAGGCCACAATTACATGGGAATATTATGATATACTATCTCAAATATTTGAAGATGATGCCAACATAAACTTGCCTCAGGTTGTTGAAAGTGCAGGACTGGAAAATGCATTAAGTGCACATTTATACTGACGCATAGGCGTCAACATCAAATGCTGAATCCAGTACAAGTTACTTGACACCTTTGGAGCTACTGGAAACAGCTACCATTGTAGAAGGGAGCCTTCAAACTTCAACAGCAGTATCTACTCCATCTGTCTCCAGAGGAAGTAAACTTAAATCTTTGAAGAGCAAAGGTAACCAAAAAGAATCTTCATGTTATATGAAAAAGAGGAAGTTGGCTGCAGAAAATAAAAGAACAGAGGTGATAAAATCACATGCTGAATCCATAGACAAGTATACAGCAGAATTAAAAAGAGCAAACGACGTGCAGGAGAGAAAAATACGGGCTATGAAAAAAACCAATGAACTTTTGGAAAAATTAATTGAAAATAAAAAGTAAATATAACTTTGTGTATTAAACGTTTTTTAAATTGTTTGCATTATATAAAAATAACAAATATTTCATATCGCCTAGTTAAATGGATTAGATTTAAAGAAATACTCTTGACAACGGCAGAAAACGTTTGTGGATTTATAAGAAGAAACAACACGAAAAAACAGACGAGTTGGTGGAATGCAGGTATTAAAAAAGAAGTGAAAGAAAAGAAACGTTTATGGAAAACGTATCTACAAAACAGAAATCAGTTGGTCTACGATAAATATCAATACCAAAGAAACAACGTTAAAACAATGGTTAAACAAGAAAAACAAAATGCATGGGAAGATTTTGGGCAAAGTATGGAAGAAAATAGAACCCATAATAATAAATTATTTTACCGAGTCCCAAAAAATATGAGAAAGGAACCACACATGAAGCGTCAGCAGGTTAAAGATCGGAATGGGAATATAATAACCGAAGAAGACCACATTATAGAAAAATGGAAAGAATATTTTATGGAACTTTTAAGCAAAGACAAGACAACAGCAGACAGCAAAACAGTAACGTTAAACAATACAACCACAGAAGAACAAGATGTAATTGGGGACAATAAAATACAAATGAATGAAGTGGAAGATGCCTTAACCCAACTAAAAACAGGCAAAGCTGCATGTATAGATGGATTAGATGCCGAGTTGTTGAAATATCTGTGAGAATTGGGCAAAAAGGAACTTTGTGAATTGTTAAACCTAACATGGAAAACTAAAAAAATACCGAGTGACTGGAACACGGCTGTAATATTGCCTATACACAAAAAAAGGAGATTCGAGAGAATGTGGAAATTACAGAGGCATATCGTTGCTCTATTCAACTTTAAAAGTCTACGAAATTATCCTAGAACGGAAGCTCCGGAATTTAGTCGAGCCTAGATTAGCAGATATTCAAAGTGGGTTTAGGCCAGCACATAGCGTCCAGGACCATATCTCCACTCTACAGCAGATCATCAAAAAAGCCATACTAAAAGATGAAACGGTATATTTGGGATTCCTAGATATGAAAAAAGCTTTTGACATGGTGAACAGGGAGGGAATATGACAAAGCTTGACAAATAAGGAAGTGGATATGGAACTGATAACCACAATGCAGAGTTTGTATTGCAATACCATAAATCAGGTAAGAACAGGCCATCTTATTTCCAGCAAATTCACGAATAAAGACGGAGTCAGACAAGGAGGGGTAGTGAGCCCCCTACTGTCTATCTGTGTAATAGACGAAGTAATTAAAAAATGCTGGCCAAAAACAAAAAAATATACCATAGGATACAGAAACCTACAACAAATAAAAATCGAAGCCTGTGTATTTGCGGATGATATTGTTATTGTGGCAAGAACTGAAACATCTCTGGAGGAGAACATAAGAATTTGGGAGGCAGAATTAAAAAATTACAATCTAATAATTAATATGGAAAAACCAAAAGTAATGGCAATATCCAAGAAAGATGTTAACTTAAATATAACACGTAGAGGTAGATACATTTAAATACCTTGGAATAATTTTAAATAAGAAGGGGACACAAGAAGACGAAATTGGAAATAGGATAAAAGCAGCCACACGAACGTATCATTCGCTGTATAAAAACTTCTTAAATAAAAAAGAAATAACTAGGAAAACCAAAATGATAATATTTAAAACAATTTACGTACCTATCACTACATATGGAGCAGAGAATTGGGTATTGAACGACAAACAAGAAAAGAGATTGCAAGCAGCGGAAATGAGGTATTTAAGAAAAGTCGTGGGAGCTAGGAGAATCGATAAAAGACGTAGTGAAGATATTAGAAGAGAATTAAAAGTAAAATCATTAAAGGAAAAAATTCATGAAAAGAAATTAAAATGGACTAGGCACTTATTTAGAATGAACGACGGCAGACAGGTTAAAATGACATGGGAAGCGAGGCCGATAGGGAAAAACAGGAGAGGCCGACCAAGGAAAACGTGGAATACCAGTGTGATGGAAATATTGCAGAATAGACGAAAATCGTAGCAGGAAGCCAAAGAATTAGCAAGGGACCGAAAAAAGTGGCGTAAGTTCCCAGAGAATACCCAGTAAAGACGACACCTCGACACCTTACGGTATAAGAGGATCATCGATTATGTATGTATGTATGTCATATCGCCTATGATATGACAATGCCTCCTATCTACTTTTTCATGAGTTTTGTAAGAGAGACAACACTTTTGTTAGGGTCACCCCCTGTTTTCATTTATTTTTTGACTTGTTTTGTAGTAGATTCAATTATTTATTTATTAAAAAACAAGTAAAAACTTACATATGAAACTAGGAAGTGACCCTAAAAAAGGTTTTTCGTTTCTACTACAAAATTTACGAAAAAGCAGATAAGAATTGTTACATCACCGACGATATACTAAATTCGCTAATCTGAGACACAACTGTCTAGTGATTTTAGTATTTTTTTGGAAGTTATGTGGCTAGACGTGACTGGAAATTACTACAGAACCAGTCATACTGCTCATAGCCAATATTATTAATAGTTAACAGACATAAATAACATAAACCTTACACCAGTCAATAATTATTTATTTACACCATTATAATGTATTGATAACAAATGACACAATTATTTATTGTACAAAATAAAAATATTTTGAAGAAATAAATTCCACAAAATTTTATGAGTATAATATACACTCCCACTATATATTTTTTAATGAAATATTAAATTGATTTGAGCAGTTAATAGTGTAAGGTAGGAATTTTTGTGTTATATGTTTTCTACTCTGGATGTGTCAAAATGAATCTCAGCTAAGCGAATTTAATTTAGTAGTATGAAAGGTGTAATATCATACAAAAATAATATTAAAAATTATTTTTATCTATACGTAGAAAAGGTAAGACTTTATATAAGCAAGATTTGAGTATAAAAGCAAATAGAAACATAGAAATTAAATTTAAGTTCCAACCAAGATTTTAATTGTTTCAAACTTATTTACAAAATGGTGTAGAAAGAAATCAAGAATAAATTGAATAAGAAAATAAAAATGAAATCGAAGATTTTGATGATTTCTAGTAAATATAAAAGTGAGTAGGAACAGAAATAGAATCTAAAGTTTCAAAGTAACATTTTAATTATTTCTAAATATATTTACAAAATTATTTCTTTTGAGAACATATAACGCGCAAGACGGGTTAGCACATAGATAAATACAAAACAAACACCACAGCACTAGACAGTTCAAAGTGTAACGGACTTATCCTATATTTTACTGTTTAATTTTAGTGTTTTTGAGACAATAAAGTCATAGCCTTCACACGTTGTCTCACTTTCAGCCAGCATCTTATCGAAGGTTAATATCGCGTTAAATTCACAAGGTGTGTGTTCGTCTTGTCCTAATTTTAAATATGAACTATGAAAATTCAGAATGGAAGCACACAAAACAATATTTTAACCAATCATGTTTATTGTTCATAAAGATATAATAAAAATGTGACTTAACAAATGCATTAACAAATATATTCAAATTCTTGCAAAAAACTAACACTTTGTAGATTATACTTATGCATGGCTTGTGGTGTCTGGTTTGTTGGTGAGTCTGGTTTGTTGGTGACTTCTTGATGTCGAATGGTACAGCTGCTGACTTGTAGACCTGGGCAGATGTTGTGGCCCTAGGTCCCTGCAGCTACGGTCGTGGTGGTGTTGTAGATGTTGGGTGCTGCTGTCTATCTAGCTAGATGCATCCTGTTCTCATTTGGCTGAAAGTGGCATCACCGGTGATGTATGAGGCTGGAGGCTCCCGAAGGGAGAAATATTGATTTTTTTCCCAAAAACCCAAGAGAATAAGTGTTGATGGATAAATTTTTTTTTTACATTTAAAACGTTGACATGAGAAGATGAGTAGAAAAAGTGAAATTAGATTCAAGCTCCCAGAGAAGCTTTTTGACATAGATCCTGTGATAGAAAGAAAAATTCTACTTCACCTAAAATTTGAACATTACACCAAAAAAGTAAAGCCAAAAAGCAGTCCAGTAAATCTTTTACCTCTAGACTTTAAGAAACTAAGAAAGGAAATTGAAGCAGAAGAACGGCGAGAACGGCAAAGTAAAGAAAGAAAATTAGATGCCCCACGTTTGGCACCAGTGAAACAAAAAGAACCGATGGACTAATCTAGCTAATTGATATACCATTCAAAAATAATATTTCAACGATCCAAGATAGTTATCGTTCACCCTGGTTTTAGCTCAGCCTCTCAAGGTGTTTATGCCCTCTTTTAATTTATTTTGGCTTTTTCTTGTGACGTGGCAATGTGGTATTTTTATACCGATATATCCACATATTCTCATACGATAAAGGCAGTCGCCAAGAAGCAGTCGTCAATAACCACAGCCAAGTCATAGGGTGAGACAATCCCTTATCGTGCAACAATCTCTTAAGTGGTTCGCGTTCGTTTTATCAAACTTTAGACAGTTCAAAGTGTAACGGACTTATCCTATATTTTACTGTTTAATTTTAGTGTTTTTGAGCCTCTCATGGTGAGGAAACCGTTCAAACTTCAAGTCGTGGGCAAAGCTTAACAGAAAATTGGTAAATGAACTTATCAGGAAGCAATTCTTACTAAATTGCAGGAAATCTGGTCTATCACCAAACCATTTACAACATGTGAGAACACCCATTTTGAAATTCAGCCAAAATCAGGACACCGACACCCAGAACCAACTTTTAAAAATAGAAAACAGGTTAGGTACTAAATTATTAAATATAGAAATTAATTCAAATCATATATATATATATATATATATATATATATATATATATATATATATATATATATATATATATATATATATATATATATATATATATATATATATATATATATATATTGTAAAATTAATCTTGAACTTGATAATTTGAAAGACAAATTAATTCAAGATTGTAATGAAAGAACTTTTAATGAATTTTCAAAAAAACATGAAAGTTTACAATAAAATCTTTAACGATGTCAAGCTGAAACATATGAGGAAACTCGAAAACCTTAAATCTAAGTTAAAAAAGAAAATCTTAACAACTAACAAAAATTGGATAAAAAACATCAGTAATTTCGAAATTCCACAAGAAGTTTTAGACTTGATATCGCTTGGACCTAAATTCAGTTTAGAACCAAGAATACATCATAATATATCTATCAAAGGCCTTTTGTCAGATATTGATTCAGTATCCTCTTCTATTGTAGATAACAGTATAAAAAACATAGTAAGAGCAAGAGCAACAAACACCCTAACTAATTATGTTGCATATAGTAAAAATACAAACAATTTTTTACATAAAATTTTCGATACAGCAAAAAAAAAATGTTAAAAGAACACCCGAAACTAATAGTAACTAGATCTGATAAAGGAAATGTCACTGTCATCATGAACAAATCTGATTATACAGAATTATCTAACCAACTATTACAAAATGACATATTAATATTATCATGAGTTACAGTCAGACCCTACAGAATCTATCAAAAGAAAGAGTAATAATCTAATTAAACAATTATGCACTAAAAAATTCATTGATGAG
Organism: Diabrotica virgifera virgifera; assembly: GCF_917563875.1. Classification (NCBI taxonomy): domain Eukaryota; kingdom Metazoa; phylum Arthropoda; class Insecta; order Coleoptera; family Chrysomelidae; genus Diabrotica; species Diabrotica virgifera. The sequence goes on along the minus strand of NC_065451.1, from coordinate 97,035,656 downwards.
AAGACTAGAAAATGCCTTACTAATTATAATAATGCAGCTCCTAGGTACTACTCATTACCTAAGAAACATAAGCCTACGTTAGCAGTTCGACCAATTGTATCATCTATAAATGCACCAACGGAAAGTATAGCCACTTTCCTCACAGACATATTAACGTCAGCGTATGTTCTTGATAATGAGTACTGTTGCGGAGAATTAATAAAACAAGAGTGCAGTTGGCCGCGACCAGAAATAAGTGCAGTTGTACGCTCCGATTCGAACGAGTGTGGGAAGTGACAACGACGCGAGAGACTCGACACATGCGCGATAGACAAGGGATATGCGCGGCAATAGACAATGGAAATATGGCGAGATGACAATGTGAATTTAATTTAGATGTAATCATTTTGTTTTAAGTTTTTGTATCAATAAAGTTAAAGTGTATGTTCAAGCGAGTTTAACCAATCGATTTCCCTAACATTTTTGGTCCACGAGCGAATGTTGAGAAACCAGTGTACAAGCGAGGAGTAAAATACAAGCGAAGCGAGACACGTGCCAAACGGTGAGTTTTTACCTATTTTTTCCAATTTAATTAACCTGTATTATATCCTGTTTAACGATTTGAGTTTGATTTGGGTTGAATTAGTGCATAATTAAAATGAGTACCGAAATTGAGAAGCTAATAAAAGAAAGGGAGACTCTAAAAGTCAATTGAACAGACAAAATAAATTTCTAGAGAGCATTTCGTCACAATTAGACGAAAAAACCGCGAAAGAATTAGAGGTTAGGTTCGATAAAGTCGAAAGTTTATATACAGAGTTTAACATAAAACAAGAAGCCATAGAATTAAATGAAACAACGGAATCTGTATCAAAAGAGAACGAGAATGAAAGAGAATGTTTTGAGAAACTATATTTCTCATTAATAAGTACTATGAAGCTAAAACTTGACACATTCTATGGTTACAATCGCGCAGGTACGTCGTTAGGCGAGGCTCCAATGCAACAAAAGTCTACAAAGACAGTAGACTTACCAGCTTTAAAATTGCCAAAATTCTGTGGGTCCTATCTTCAATTTTTGGAGTTTAAGGACTCGTTCAAAGTCTTAGTTGACGATAATAAAACGTTATCTAATATTCAGAAATTTTATTACTTACGATCATGTTTGAGTGGTGAAGCATTAGAGCTTATAGAATCAATTTCAGTTTCCGAAAATAATTATAAAATAGCTTGGGATTTATTAAAGGAAAGGTACGATCAAAAGAGGTTATTAATCCACAGTCATATAAGAGAATTATTTGAATATCCAGTTATACAAAAGGATTTTTATGCAAGTTTAAGGTCATTTTATGATACATATACAAAGAATTTACGAGCCTTGCAAGTTTTAGATGAGAAAGTAGGCAGTTGGGACAGCTTATTGCTTTATCTGTTTACAAACAAATTAGATAAATATACGCGGCGAGAGTGGGAACAATATAAAATACAGGGTGATTTGCCAACTATGGCGGATTTTAATAAATTTTTAAAACAAAGATGCGAGGTATTAGAGAAACTGGAAGTTTCAAATGCGGTTCATGATAATACAAGGGAAAAAGGTCAATTTAAAGGTTTTAATAACAAATTCAATAATAAAAGAAATTCATTTGTAAGTACTTATCAAGCGGGCTCAGGTACGGTGACTTGTTATTTTTGTAAAGGAAAACATACTATTTTTCGATGTGAAAAGTTTTTGAACTTAACTCCTGCTATGAGGTTACCTGAGATTCGTAAATTAAATCTATGTAAGAATTGTTTAAGATCCAACCATGAAATTAGGGATTGTAGACATTCAGGTTGTAAAGCTTGCGGAGGTCGCCATAACAGTCTTCTGCATGTCGATAATTTTAGGGATACAAGGGCATCTAGCGATAATACGATGAAAAATAATAAGTCTTAAACAATCTAGCGATAATTCTAGAACCAGTAATAATGACAATCGAGCGATACAAAATACAAGTGAAAATCAAAACAATACACAAGTGGAAAGTAGTCACACTTTTTTTAGCGAGAAAAGTATGACATCACAAGTGCTGCTGTCAACGGCCTTAGTCAATATCCAAGACAGTCAAGGCAAAGTACATGAGTGTAGGGCGCTATTAGACAATGGGTCACAAAGCAACTTCATAACAAGGAGATTTTGTGAAAAATGAAATATAAGTATGGAGCCGGTTAATTTTAAAATTGTAGGAGTAGGGCAAGCGATATCAAAGCTAAACAATCGAGTGAAGTTAAATGTATCTTCTTGTACAAGTGATTTCAATTCAGTTATTGACTGTTTAGTTTTAGAAAATATTACCGACAGGTTACCTACGACTTCATTTAATAAAAATATTTTAAAAATACCAAAAGATATTAAATTAGCTGATGTTACTTACAATCGAGCGAGAGAAATTGATCTGTTAATAGGATCATCCGTATTCTGGGAAATATTACAATTAGACAGGATTCAATTAGAAGATAGTAAAGTTGTTCTACAAGAGACACAATTAGGATGGATCTTGGGCGGTGCGATTAGTTCAACGTCTAGCCAGGTAGAAAGGTATGCTAATAATTTTTCCAGCGAATTGAGCCAAAAGCAGGCTGTTGATAAAATATTATTGAAATTCTGGGAGATAGAAGACGTTCATTCTAGTGTAAAAACGTTCCTTTCAGAAGAAGACCAATATTGCGAGACTTATTTCAAAGACACACTCAAGCGAGCAGATGACAATAAATTCATTGTTTCAATTCCATTCAAGGAAAATTTGGCAGATCTGGGTGATTCACGTAAGAGTGCTTTAAAACTATATTTCTCACAAGAGAGTAGGCTCTTAAAAAACCCAGAACTAAAACGTGATGTTACAATTAATGTAAGCATTAAGGTAACATGTATAATTTGTGTTTAAGTTTAATTTCAAACTTCTCAAAATATTTGTCACATTTTCAAATTTTATTTACCCGTTGTCGGCATAGTAGGCACGGCCGATTTTCGTCGATTAACTGGTTCCGTAAATAGATCGAAATAAATTATTTTAAACAATTTTATTTTGAGCTTTAGTTGTTCAGTATGTGTTAGCTGCTCAAAGGCGATTGTAAGTACTTACTTCCAGCTTCGTTTTTCCTTCATTAAGGTAATTTTTTCTCTTTCGTTTTCTTTTAGAGAAATCGCCAATCAGGTTAGGGCGTGTGGCCTGTCTTTTGAGGCTGAATTAAAGCTTAAATTGCCTAATCCTCTGGATGTTACTGATCAAAGTAGTCTAAGATAAACCCTTATTATTAAGGATTTCTGGAGCTTTTCATAGGATGTCAGATTTTTAGTTTGGTTTATTCCCGGTGTCCCGATATAGAGGACACGTTCCGTAGGATTTGGGTTATTAGGATGAATATGGACTTCATGGTCTAGTTCCGGAGTGAGCACGTATTTTATGGTTGGACGAGTTCACATTTTTTGTTTGGAGTATGGCAATGTCAAAGTTAAGTACATAGTGTTTTAATCTTAAGAACTATTTGGGAATTTAACTTGAATTCGACTACAAATTATTTTAAATATTTATAGCTGTTCTGGGCCCTAGATGCGTTAAGCATAGTGGTACATTTTTCTTATTAAGTTAATTTTTTGTATCGGGTGACCAGGCGAGAAATTATCCGATAATTTTTTTCCTGGTCATTAAGAAGCGATTCAAAGGTCCAAGATACATTTATAACGAACAACCTTGTAATTAAGTTCGTTAGTATAGAAAGATTTGTAAATTTTTGAATTAAATTATTTGATATGTTTTCTTTGTAACTTTTGATTGATCCTTCAGGAATTTATATAAAATAAAATAGAGTTTATTTTCTTTCAATAAATATATTCTTAGATTTGGTTATGAAGGTACGTTGTTTTATTTTATGTTTTATTTATTACACCCCAGGACGTATCTTGTTCGATGGTGATCCATACACCGTAAATACTCTTTCTTTTTTGTTTGGGTTTTGCTATTTAGTTTTTTTAGTAGGTACCTTGATGGTATTCCCAGGGTACAGTTATTGTAATAAGTAAGTGAATACCTGGCGCCCTATAGAGTATTTATTGGTGGATGATTCATTTTCGAACCTCCTAAGAAAGAAGCAATTTCCTTAGGAGAATACTCCCCTTGAAGATTGAAGAGGTCTCAGTGAAATTTTAGTTTCAAAGCCGGAGCTTTAATTTTTTTTGCACTTTTGAGTAGTAAATTTTCTTGTACCTTCACAGTAATTTTTTATTCTGTAACAGTGGCGCCCAACGTGGGGCCCGACTTGAATTTTTGAGATTTTGATTTAAATTATTTAATTTCTGTTCATGTAAAACAACTGCCTTCATAGATTTATAAATTTTGTTAGATTTGTTGACCATTATACGTACTGTTGTACTTAATTTTTGACATACAATTTGTATTTAGATTCTAATACCTACTGTTTTATGTGTTTTAGGTTGGGAAACCATTAGAAACCATTTGTAATCCATACCTACGCATATGTAATACTGGACCTTTGAGTAGAGAATCGAAAATTGGATGAAGTAGATTTTTTAGTCAATATTTCAAGCTGGGATTAGCTGTTACCATACCAAAGTGGACAGAACATCTGTTATTAAGGAAAATTTTAAGGGTAAGATGCATTGTAAATTTATTTTATAACCTTTACCTGTGTTACCTATTTTTTTGGAGTTTATTGGTTTGTAGTAAATTTTTTTTGGGTTTTTTTTGTGTAAAATTTTTGAGTAAATATGGCGACTAGGTTTAAGGTAGAGCATTTGTTGACTGGAGAGTTGGAGTATGAGTTGAGAAGTAGAGGAGTATTGGTTCCTGACACAGTAGAGTTAAAGAGATCAGTTTTACGTGGTGCTTTAAGTCAGGAGGCTTCTAATCGGAGTGTTTTAGATCCTACAGTGTGTGATTATGCTTTAGAGAAAGCAGGTATTGTAGCTACAGTTGAGGATTTAGTAGGTAAGGTAGTTAAATTTTGTGGAGGTGTTAGAGATCCAGAGTATGGTAGGCTATTGTCTAGGTTGAGTCATGTTACAGGTCGGATTCAAAATTGTACGAGTAATGAAGATGAGAAGGAGGCTGAAAGGAAAGCATTTTTGTGTCAAGTCTTAGGTTTAGAAGGAGATTTGGAACTTAAGGTACATCCTAATCCCCCTGCACAGTCAACACCTGTCTCTTTTGCTACTAATCAGTTTACCTATTCGAAACCTTATTCGATACACAAACTAGGTCTGACTTTTGATGGTGAGTCTGAGGAAAATTCTGTTGTAAATTTCTTAGAGAAATTAGAATGTTTGAGATTATCTCGAGGTATTTCCGAAGCTGAGCTATTAGCATCTGCAGGGGATTTATTTGTTGGAGTTGCTTTTACCTGGTATCTTAATAATAGATCTTCTTTTGTTGATTGGAGTGATCTGGTGAAGCAGTTAAAGCTTGAGTTTTTGCCATATAACTATCAAGAGGACTTGTTAGATGAAATTCGTGCAAGGAAACAAGAAAGTAGGGAACCTGTGTCTCTTTTTGTTAATTCGATGCAACGTTTATTTGACCGGTTGGAGACAAAGTTAGATGAGGCAACGATGGTGAAGTATATTCGTCGTAATCTTTTGCCAAAGTTCATGCAGTCGTTAGCTTTAGTAGATATCTCTTCAGTAGCAGAATTAAAGGTTAAGTGTCGACGATTAGAAGAATCGTTTGATTTAACAGAAGCTTCTAGTAGTTTGTATCGTCCTAGGAATGATATGGAGTGCAACGTTAGTGCTCGATCTTCAGATACCCAGACTTTCCGTCCTATCCGTCAACAAATAAATGCTGTTACGTCCAATAACAGGAAGCCAGGCTGTTGGAATTGTGGAGGAGGTCATTTTTTTGTTCAGTGTACACTCCCCTTAAAATGTTTTGTTATGGTTGCGGACTTCCTGGAGTTATTAAGCCTAGGTGTAAGGTTTGTTCAAAAAACGAGTATGGCACGGGCGATGTGCAGGCTCACGACGTCCCTCTAGCTACAAACAACCCATCGTCAAACGGTCCTTCTCAAAGCACCGACAAATCTCGCAAAAAGGGGTCCCATACAAAAACGTCTCCATCAAAAGACAAATAAAACACTTGTCAACTCGTCGTCCATCATCTGTTAGGTTTAGTAAGACGTCCAAGGATGAGTGGTGTTCTTGGCTTCAAGTTGTGAAAAAAATTTGTTGTGCAGATGTTTCTTTACCTTTGTCTATGAGTTCTCTGTTGTTTAAGAAGGAGCATGATAATCGTCCTTATATCACTGTGAGTGTACTAAATAAGGAAGTTTCTGCTTTAATTGATAGTGGTTCGAACATCTCAGTTTTAGGTTTTGGGTATAAAAAGTTGATGGACGCGGATGTTTTACAGTTTTCTTGTCTGGAAGGTGTTGCAGTTACCACCGCTGATGGTCAGGTTCAGAATGTTAGTGGTTGTATTGATATTCCAGTATTAGTTTCAGGAATTAGCAAGGTTATTAAATTCTTTGTTATTCCAACTGTCACTTGTCCTATTATTTTGGGAATGGATTTTTTGCGCTTATTTAAGGTTCAGTTAGATTTCTCCCTAAATTCTTTTGATGTGTCGTCTATCTCGCTTATGGTTGTGAATACAATTACGGATTTTTCACGGTTGTCGGATTTGCAGAAAAGTCAGTTAGAGTTAGTCTTGGATCAGTTCAAAGAGATTGGACCTGAAGATCGTCTTGGTCGAACACATTTGTTGAAGCACACTATAGATACTGGTGATTCACCACCTTTTAAGCAACGTCAATATCCATTGTCAGTGGCTATGCAGGATCGTTTGTATAAAGAAGTTGATAACATGCTTAAGTTGGGGATAATTGAGGAAAGTCATTCTAGTTATTCTTCACCAATATGGTTAGTTAAGAAATCTGACGATACATATCGAATTTGCTTTGATGGTCGTAAATTAAATTCTTTAACAGTTAATAAGGATGCTTTTCCCTTACCATTAATTGATACCATATTAAGTAAACTTCGAGACACAAAATATATTTCTTCAATTGACCTTAAACAGGCATTCTATCAAATTCCGTTGGATGAAGGATCTAAATGCAAAACTGCATTTGCTGTGCATCAGAAGGGATTATTTCACTTCAATGTTATGCCATTTGGTTTAGTGTCTGCACCACAGACAATGTGTAGATTGATGGATTTAGTTTTGGGTCCTGCGTTTGATCAGTATGTGTTTTGGTATTTAGACGATATTATTGTTGTTACTCCTACATTTGAAAAACATTTAGAAATTTTGAGTCAGGTTAGAGAACGGTTGAAGGCTGCCAACCTTACTGTTAATTATAAGAAGTTCAATTTTTGTCGACCTTCGTTGAAGTATTTAGGTTACATCGTAGATGATAAGGGGCTTCGTACCGATCCAGAAAAGGTTTCAGTTATTTGTGATTTTCCTACCCCTAGAACTACTACTCAGGTTCGTAGATTAATTGGTACGATTGGGTACTATCGTCGGTTTATTGCAGATTATTCTTCTTTGGCTACCCAATTACGAATTTGTTGAAAGATCGGAAAAAGGGACAATCTATTGAATGGACATCAGAAGCTGAGGAAGCTTTTACTCGCATCAAGTCGTCGCTCACCACCGCGCCTGTTTTAAGTAGCCCTGATTTTCAGAAACCGTTCTTTTTGATGTGTGATGCTAGTGATTTTGGTGTTGGTTGTGTTATTTTTCAACTTGAAGATGGGTTGGAGCATCCAATTGCGTATACTAGCAAGAAATTCAATAAGTGTCAAAGAAATTATACTACTACGGAGAAAGAGTTAATGGCTGTGTTACATGGGGTGGAACATTTTCGTTATTTTTTGGAAGGTCGACATTTCACTGTACTGATCATTCATCGTTAGTGTGGCTGCATAACATGAAAAATCCGTCACCAAGATTAGCTCGTTGGATTGTTCGTTTAGCGCAGTATGATTTTACTATAAATCATCGTAAGGGTTCAAGTAACGTGGTAGCTGATTGTCTTTCTCGTATTCATGATGTCAATGTTCTGGATTTATCGTTATTGAAACCAGACTCGTGGTATAAACGAATGGTTACTCGAGTGTCAAGTGATCCTGAGAAGTATCCTACATTTAAGGTAGAAAATGGTGTGTTATACAAGCATATTTTTAACCGTTTCGAACCTTTGTCTAATGCTTCGAATTGGAAAATTGTCGTTCCTTTCTTGAACCGTAGAGAAATCATTTCAAACTTCCACGATGATCCCACAGCTGCACATTTTGGAGTGTACAAAACTTTAGGTAGAGTACTGGAGTTATATTATTGGCCGAATATGCGACGAACCATTTATAATTATGTTAGGAAATGTGAGGTATGTGCAGCTTGTAAAGTTGACAATCTTCCACAGGCAGGTTTGTTAGGGTCCTATACTGTTACATAATATGGACTTCATGGTCTAGTTCCGGAGTGAGCACGTATTTTATGGTTGGACGAGTTCACATTTTTTGTTTGGAGTATGGCAATGTCAAAGTTAAGTACATAGTGTTTTAATCTTAAGAACTATTTGGGAATTTAACTTGAATTCGACTACAAATTATTTTAAATATTTATAGCTGTTCTGGGCCCTAGATGCGTTAAGCGTAGTGGTACATTTTTCTTATTAAGTTAATTTTTTGTATCGGGTGACCAGGCGAGAAATTATCCGATAATTTTTTTCCTGGTCATTAACAAGCGATTCAAAGGTCCAAGATACATTTATAACGAACAACCTTGTAATTAAGTTCGTTAGTATAGAAAGATTTGTAAATTTTTGAATTAAATTATTTGATATGTTTTCTTTGTAACTTTTGATTGATCCTTCAGGAATTTATATAAAATAAAATAGAGTTTATTTTCTTTCAATAAATATATTCTTAGATTTGGTTATGAAGGTACGTTGTTTTATTTTATGTTTTATTTAATACACCCCAGGACGTATCTTGTTCGATGGTGATCCATACACCGTAAATACTCTTTCTTTTTTGTTTGGGTTTTGCTATTTAGTTTTTTTAGTAGGTACCTTGATGGTATTCCCAGGGTACAGTTATTGTAATAAGTAAGTGAATACCTGGCGCCCTATAGAGTATTTATTGGTGGATGATTCATTTTCGAACCTCCTAAGAAAGAAGCAATTTCCTTAGGAGAATACTCCCCTTGAAGATTGAAGAGGTCTCAGTGAAATTTTAGTTTCAAAGCCGGAGCTTTAATTTTTTTTGCACTTTTGAGTAGTAAATTTTCTTGTACCTTCACAGTAATTTTTTATTCTGTAACAGTGATTATGATAGGTTCATGCAAGAATATTTACAATCGGGACATATGAGCGTGGTTGAGGACGAAGGAGAGCAACAATTGGCTTACTATATGCCTCATCATGCAGTTGTTCGGGAAGCCAGTAAAACTACACGCGTTCGAGTGGTATTAGATGCTTCAATGAAATCGGAATCCGGTCTGTCTCTTAATGAGGTACAATGGGTGGGGCCGACCTTGCAGGATGATCTTTTTTCGATAGTTCTCAGATTTCGAAAGTATCAATTTGTTATGACTGCAGATATATCAAAGATGTATCGAATGATTCTCGTAGCTCCCGAACAACGTAAACTACAAAGAATATTTTGGAGAAAAAATGCAGCCGATGACTTAAAATGCTATCAGCTGAATACAGTGACGTACGGCACGGCTTCAGCTCCTTATTTAGCTGTACGATGTTTAACACAATTAGCGAGTGAACATGAAATAAGCAATCCTAAGGCGAGTGAGTCAATAAAAAGATCGTTCTATATGGATGATTATCTAGAAAAAGCAGATAGCGAGCAGGAATTATTGGATTTACGGGCACAAGTGACATCAATTCTAGCGAGTGCAGGATTCCAACTCAGAAAATGGCTATGTAACAAAAGACGATTATTGACAAGGTTTCAAGTAGATACGAGCCTAGAATCAAGCATTTTAAATATAAACAATGGAGAGATGAACAAGACATTAGGGATATTATGAGACTCTGAATCCGATTCAATAAAATATTCCTCACCGGTATTTAAAACGTACCATGCTATCACAAAACGCGTTATATTGTCGTCTATTTCACAGATTTTTGACCCTCTAGGTCTACTCGGTCCTATTGTGATAGTTTTAAAATTATTAATGCAATCGCTATGGCAAGGGCATTTCGAATGGGATGAGAATCTTCCCGAAGAAGTAGTTAATGTATGGTTGAAATTCAAAGACGATTTAGTGAAGATTACTGATCTTACCATAACCAGAATGGTTACAGTGTCAACGTATGTATCTGTAGAATTACATGGATTTGGCGATGCAAGCCAAAAGGCTTACGGGTGTTGTTTATATATTAGGTGCCAGGTGCAATCAGGTCAATATGTATCAAAACTTTTATGTTTAAAATCTAGAGTAGCACCAGTTAAAACGTTACTAACTATACCACGACTAGAGCTATGTGCTTCGTTGTTATTAGCACAGCTGGCACAAAGAACAATAAAGGATTTAAAAATTAAGTTTGATAAGTGTTATTTTTATTCAGATTCACAGATAGCATTATCGTGGATAAAAGGTCCGGCTAGTAAATGGAAATTATTTGTAGCAAATCGCGTTAATGAAATTCAACAACTAACAGATGTGAGTGATTGGTATTATGTAGCAACTGATCAAAATCCCGCGGATCTTGTCTCCAGGGGTGTGAGCATTGATGATATACTTATTTCAAATTTGTGGTGGAATGGTCCCGGTTGGCTAGCTACAAATGACTTAAAAGAATTTATATCCAGTAAAATTCGAAAATTTGAAGGTTTACCAGAACAAAAGTCTATTGCTCATCACTCAATACTAATCGACAATTTTAATTTGTTCACACGGTTTTCAAATTGAAATAAACTTAAGACTAAGTTTTCATTCTAATGGCATATAACATATCCCACCAGAATGAAAACAATGGGAACCTTCTCTGGTTACACCTCCGAGGCTTCTACAATTTGCAAGCCATACGGATGCTGAGACTAAGGAAGATGAGGGAATTCTACAATTTACAATTCACGTCACATCTGCTCAGCGCGGTAAAATTCCAACGAGACTGGTTCCCTTCATACTCCACACAGAGTAAATGTAAATCAAAAATGAATAACCATTTTAAATTTCGTTGCAAAACGAAAATACAGCCGAACCATATTCCAGTCCAATCAGAGAGTGCTGCAAGCACCCCTACCGGTTTCGAAACTTATTAGTCTCTCATCAGGAGGCACATATGCTGCTCTCCCTGATCCAACCAAAACAAACCCCAGCGTGCAGTCCCGAATTGCAACGAACGAAATGGCATAGATGCCCTAGCGGCAACTGCTAGCAAAAGACTAAGTTTTCATTCTAATGGCATATAACATATCCCACCAGAATGAAAACAATGGGAACCTTCTCTGGTTACACCTCCGAGGCTTCTACAATTTGCAAGCCATACGGATGCTGAGACTAAGGAAGATGAGGGAATTCTACAATTTACAATTCACGTCACATCTGCTCAGCGCGGTAAAATTCCAACGAGACTGGTTCCCTTCATACTCCACACAGAGTAAATGTAAATCAAAAATGAATAACCATTTTAAATTTCGTTGCAAAACGAAAATACAGCCGAACCATATTCCAGTCCAATCAGAGAGTGCTGCAAGCACCCCTACCGGTTTCGAAACTTATTAGTCTCTCATCAGGAGGCACATATGCTGCTCTCCCTGATCCAACCAAAACAAACCCCAGCGTGCAGTCCCGAATTGCAACGAACGAAATGGCATAGATGCCCTAGCGGCAACTGCTAGCAAAAGACTAAGTTTTCATTCTAATGGCATATAACATATCCCACCAGAATGAAAACAATGGGAACCTTCTCTGGTTACACCTCCGAGGCTTCTACAATTTGCAAGCCATACGGATGCTGAGACTAAGGAAGATGAGGGAATTCTACAATTTACAATTCACGTCACATCTGCTCAGCGCGGTAAAATTCAAACGAGACTGGTTCCCTTCATACTCCACACAGAGTAAATGTAAATCAAAAATGAATAACCATTTTAAATTTCGTTGCAAAACGAAAATACAGCCGAACCATATTCCAGTCCAATCAGAGAGTGCTGCAAGCACCCCTACCGGTTTCGAAACTTATTAGTCTCTCATCAGGAGGCACATATGCTGCTCTCCCTGATCCAACCAAAACAAACCCCAGCGTGCAGTCCCGAATTGCAACGAACGAAATGGCATAGATGCCCTAGCGGCAACTGCTAGCAAAAGACTAAGTTTTCATTCTAATGGCATATAACATATCCCACCAGAATGAAAACAATGGGAACCTTCTCTGGTTACACCTCCGAGGCTTCTACAATTTGCAAGCCATACGGATGCTGAGACTAAGGAAGATGAGGGAATTCTACAATTTACAATTCACGTCACATCTGCTCAGCGCGGTAAAATTCCAACGAGCCTGCAAATTGTAGAAGCCTCGGAGGTGTAACCAGAGAAGGTTCCCATTGTTTTCATTCTGGTGGGATATGTTATATGCCATTAGAATGAAAACTTAGTCTTTTGCTAGCAGTTGCCGCTAGGGCATCTATGCCATTTCGTTCGTTGCAATTCGGGACTGCACGCTGGGGTTTGTTTTGGTTGGATCAGGGAGAGCAGCATATGTGCCTCCTGATGAGAGACTAATAAGTTTCGAAACCGGTAGGGGTGCTTGCAGCACTCTCTGATTGGACTGGAATATGGTTCGGCTGTATTTTCGTTTTGCAACGAAATTTAAAATGGTTATTCATTTTTGATTTACATTTACTCTGTGTGGAGTATGAAGGGAACCAGTCTCGTTGGAATTTTACCGCGCTGAGCAGATGTGACGTGAATTGTAAATTGTAGAATTCCCTCATCTTCCTTAGTCTCAGCATCCGTATGGCTTGCAAATTGTAGAAGCCTCGGAGGTGTAACCAGAGAAGGTTCCCATTGTTTTCATTCTGGTGGGATATGTTATATGCCATTAGAATGAAAACTTAGTCTTTTGCTAGCAGTTGCCGCTAGGGCATCTATGCCATTTCGTTCGTTGCAATTCGGGACTGCACGCTGGGGTTTGTTTTGGTTGGATCAGGGAGAGCAGCATATGTGCCTCCTGATGAGAGACTAATAAGTTTCGAAACCGGTAGGGGTGCTTGCAGCACTCTCTGATTGGACTGGAATATGGTTCGGCTGTATTTTCGTTTTGCAACGAAATTTAAAATGGTTATTCATTTTTGAAATAAACTTATTCGAGTAACAGCATATATTGCGAGATTTATATTCAATTGTCAATTAAGGCTAAGGGCAAAAGATTCATGCGATAAGGAAAAAGAGTAGGCATATTTAGCAGCAATGAATTACAAGGGGCACTTGATATGTTAGTAACCTTGTCACAAAGGGAGTCTTTTCCTGAAGATTTTGAGAGATTAAGTAAGGGTTTAAGATTGAAACGCAATAGTAACTTATTATCTTTGAACCCATTTTTAAAGGAAGGTATTATTCGAGTGGGTGGCCGGTTGCAGAAGTCAACCTACGAATACGACAAAAAATATCCGATAATTTTGTCACCTAAACATGTATTAACACGTTTAATATTAATAGCTGAGCATCAGCGATTAATGCATTGCGGTCCAACTATGTTGTTGGCTTCGATTAGAGAAAGATTTTGGCCCATATCCGGACGTAATATTTGCAAGGGAATTGTCAGGAACTGTATATCATGTATTAGAGCAAAACCTATAACTGGTAATTACATTATGGGAGAGTTACCAGCTACACGAATCACACAATATTTACCTTTCATCAACATAGGAACAGATTTCGCTGGTCCGTTTTTGTTGAAAGATCGATTGACCAGAGGTTCTAAATTGATAAAGAGCTATGTATGTATATTCTTATGTTTATCGACGAAGGCTGTACACCTCGAAGTTACATCCGATCTGACCACTGCTTGTTTTCTAGCTGCTTTTCGACGATTTGTGAGCAGACGTGGGAAATCAAGTAAGGTTTATTCGGACAATGACAAGACATATGTAGGGGCGAAGAATTACTAAGTCTTAATAGTTTTCTTAAAAATCAAGCGATCTCGGAAGAATTCAATAATTACTTTACTGAGCAAAGAATAGATTGGCATTTCATACCTTCCAGAGCGCCAAATTTCGGAGGCATCTGGGAGGCTGGGGTTAAAAGTTTTAAATTTCATTTTAAGAGGGTTGTGGCAGAAGCTCATTTAAATATAGAAGAGTTTAACACGGTACTGGTTCAGGTCGAATCAATTCTCAATTCACGTCCTTTATGCCCTCTGACATCCTCTCCTGATCAGTTGAATCCTTTGACTCCCGCTCACCTTCTTCTAGGAAGAAGTTTAGTTTCGCTGCCAGACAAAGACGTCAGTCAGATACCAGAAAATCGTCTCAAGCGCTTCGAGCGATTACAAAAAATTCTTCAGCATTTTTGGAAAAGATGGAAGCAAGAGTATCTTGCTGAACTTCAAATTAGAAGCAAGTGGAAGCAGCATTCCGAGAGATCTATCCAGCCAGGGGATATTGTACTTGTAAATGATGAACAGACTCCAACCCTAAGTTGGCCAATGGCAAGGGTCGAGCAGGTGCATCCAGGAACTGATGGAGTAGTGCGAGTAGTGACGATCCGCATGAACAATAAAATGTTTAAACGACGCGTTTTAAAACTTTGTGTGTTACCAACTGAAACGCAGGACATGGTTGAAAGTGTTAACACGTTTCAAGGCGGCCGGTATGTTGCGGAGAATTAATAAAACAAGAGTGCAGTTGGCCGCGACCAGAAATAAGTGCAGTTGTACGCTCCGATTCGAACGAGCGTGGGAAGTGACAACGACGCGAGAGACTTGACACATGCGCGATAGACAAGGGACATGCGCGGCAATAGACAATGGAAATATGGCGAGATGACAATGTGAATTTAATTTAGATGTAATCATTTTGTTTTACGTTTTTGTATAAATAAAGTTAAAGTGTATGTTTAAGCGAGTTTAACCAAGCGATTTCCCTAACAAGTACTACATAAGAGATTCTTTTGATGTAAAAAAGAAATTTAATAATATGCAACTACCTAAAGACTATGTCCTTGTCAGTCTTGATGTGGTATCTTTATTTAATAACGTGTACTTACGAGCTTGTATTATATCAATTTACAAGCACTGGGATAAGATTGCTCAACATTGCAAGATATATCTTGATACTTTTGTCAATTTAATTTCTTTTTTATTTAACAATTCATATTTCTCTTTTGACAACAAAATATTTTCTT
Organism: Diabrotica virgifera virgifera; assembly: GCF_917563875.1. NCBI lineage: Eukaryota > Metazoa > Arthropoda > Insecta > Coleoptera > Chrysomelidae > Diabrotica > Diabrotica virgifera. Next base: position 97,020,307 of record NC_065451.1, on the reverse strand, counting down.
TAAAATTTGGTACACCTATGGGTGCAAAAATCAGCCCCATATTGGCCTCATATGTTATGGATGATCTACTCGACGACGTAGTGATACCAGTTATCTCCTTTAAAATACATTTTATTAAAAAATATGTGGATGACATGATATTGGCAATACCCAAAGACAAAGAATACGAACTACTATTTGTGTTCAATAGCTACGATCCTTACATAAAATTCACTATAGAAAAAGAGGATGAACATCAATCCATCCCTTTTCTAGATACAAAGTTTATACGATCAAACACAAACATTATTACCATTGACTGGTATAGAAAAAGCATGAGTTCAGGTAGGTTTCTCAACTACAACTCCTACCATAAACACTCAATCAAAATAAACCTAGACAAACAAATGAAAAACAGGGTAATGCAAATATCTGACACATCATACCACAAAAAGAACCTAAGAATTCTTTACCAATTGTTCATCGACAATTCATACCCATCTTTATTATTAAAAAAGATCCTATTCAGGACATTATCCATAAACATAATTAACAACAATCAATTAACTGAACCAGACCCGTCAGCAAACAGCAATGTTAACCCAGCCACCACTAAATTCGTCACTTTACCTTATATACAAGAGATCACACCTAAGTTAACATGGATATTGAAACCATATTTGGAAATCAAATTTGCAAATAAAACGGTCGTAACAGTAAATTCTATCTTCTCAAAATTAAAAGACAAGACTCCTAGAGAGCTCCAGTCAGGCATAGTGTATAGTATCCCATGTAATGATTGTAACAAAAAATACATCGGCCAATGTTCGAGATATCTTAGAGATCGAATCGTATCACATAAATCTGATATTAGGCACTATGCAGAAAGGTGTTCTCTAGAAAAACATGTTACTGAATCAAACCACACAATGAACTTCAATGAAGTCAAGATTCTTGCAAAAGAAAACAAATTAGACAAAAGGCTTTTCTTAGAGATGGCATATATTGCAGAATCTCAGTGAAATCTACTCTTTTTTGTTAATGTTAGAAAAAACAAAACTTTCAATGTTTCACATACTATTCTTGAATAAATAAAATTAACAATAACATCTACATGTTATCCAACATTTAGAGTTTTTTCAAAGAAAATTTGAATTGAAGTCTTTCAAGTTGAACATTAATATTAATTTTTTCCACAGATCATTATAGTCAGAAATAATAAAAATATTTCTTCAGGTATTAATTCTGCTAATTTTATATTATAACACAACAAATTCTATTTGTTTTACATATTTCAAATCTCTCAAAAGTTACACAGTCACAACGTTGTTGTCAGTTTCTGGGTGCTTCGTGTGATTGTTGACAGGAGACAGATATAGGAAGCCCTCTGAGTTCTGAGGTGCTCTCTCTGTCTTGCTGTCAGTGATCACATGTTTGACGTTTAGAGGTTGACACAAGAAGCCGGTACAAAATTAAATAAAGTTTGGATAATTTTATTAATTCAGATAAAATACGGCAAGATCATCGATAATGCTAGTCAGCCAACATATTTATTAATTTTAAACTGTTTTAACTATACATCTTCGAAGATATAGAAATCTGTTTTTTATCCTGTGACGAGTTTTTTACGATTTGTTTTTTTGGGACGAAATTTCGTATGTACATATACAAAACCATGAAGTGGAAAAAGTTATTTTATCCAACATCAATCCTTTCTCTATAAAGTAAGTGGAAAACTTTTTTATTATTAATTTTACGAAAAAAAGTTATTCTTTATAAAAAGGTCTGCATGGTCCAAAACGCAAGATTCAACCATCAGATATCAAATTTTATGAATGTTATACGAGGTATGTCAAAAAGTTTGAATTTCACTCAAGAGTAAAGTAGCTTTATTTCTCACAATATTGAAAATTGCTATTATGAAAAGTTGTTTGGAATTAAAAACTATATTCTAATATGCAATTATATCCTTCTAATTGAAAAAAATTTTTTTTGAAAAATTATGGATAACAACATTATTTTCAGTTATTTCAATTCTGATAACTCTTTTATTATTAATTTTACGAAAAAAATTGATTCTTAATGAAAAGTTCTGGATGGTCTAAAACCTAAAATACACCCATCTTATATCAAATTTTATCAATTTTATACGAGGTATGTAAAAAAGATAAATTTAGATCAAAAGTAAAGTACCTTTATAGTTCAGAATATTTCAATTAGAAGGATGTAATTACATACTGAAACATACAGAATAAACCAAATAAAAACGGAACATATGCAGTTAATACAGTGTATCGGAACTACGTTTGAAATAGTCGACCAATATAAAAGTTTGACACACATAAATCATAGCAACTCATCTACCTGTCTTCTTTTAAGCTAAGGCTACGGCCAGACAAGCGACAATTTACGGCGCCATAAGAGCAGTAAAATGAAGCGCGAAAATTGGTCCCGCGGTGAGTGTAGTGGATGGCCAGACTGAGCTGTAAAATATCGCGAAGCAATATCGAACGGGTCCATCTTCGGCGTCATGTCGCAAACAAATGGACCTAGGTCAAAATTTGTAGCTCATCTAGCCACAACCACGACCAAAACACTGTATTTACATCTCGCGACACGCCGTAATTTACATCCCCGTCTGGCCATGCTTTTTACTGCAGTTACTGCCGCTTCCTTTTACTGCTGTTACAGCGCCGTAAGAGCAGTAAAATGAAGCGGCCGTAAAAAGCATGACCAGATGGGGATGTAAATTACGGCGTGTCGCGAGATGTAAATACAGTGTTTCGGTCGTTATTTTGGTTAGATGAGCTACAAATTTGGACCCAGATCCTTCTTACCAGGACCCATTTCCGCGCTTCATTTTATTTCCGCGCTTCATTTTACTGCTCTTATGGCGCCGTAAATTGTCGCTTGTCTGGCCGTAGCCTTAGCCTAAAAGGAGACAGGTAGTTGATTTGCTATGATTTATGTTTGTCAAACTTTTATATTGGTCGACTATTTCAAACGTAGTTCCGATACACTGTATTATCTGCGTATGTTCCGTTTTTATTTGGCTTATTCTGTATGGTAGGGGAGCAAAGTATGCTAAATGTGCAGTCACTCGAGCGTTATGGGGACCTATTGGGTTGTGAAGAGTAGGTCCTAAAATCAAAAAAAGTTAAGTAAAGTTTTCCATTTTAGCGGGCGCTTGCCATTTTTTAATTTAATTTTCCATTTCCCACAATCGTTTTTTCCGATTATAACGCCATCTATCCATAATTCGAAAAAATGTTTCGAATAAAAGTTATTTATTTTTACGTAAGGAATCCAAATCTGCAATAAAAAATGGGGGCTCCTATTTAAGATTTTAAAGTAACCCCTCACCACACCTCCGTGGGGGGTCGTGTTTGGTGCCATTCGATAGATTTTTCAAAAATATGGAATAAGTGTATTTTACAGTTTTTCGATCTGATGTTCATTTCGCGAAATATCGCGAGATTCGTATTTAAAATATTAAATTTACCCCCACCCCTCTCCGTGGGCAGTCGTGTTTGGTATCATTCGATAGATTTTAAAAAAATATTAAGCACGTGTTTTTTAGTTTCTCGATCTGTCATTCATTTCGCGAAATATTCGCTTTTTTCTTGTGAAATTTTGGGGCTCACCCATTTCCTTACGCCGCCCGGCTCAAATCGTCAGATTTTTGAAATATAGTCTTTTGCATGTACTTAACTTACCTTATCTTAATCTGACAATTTCGAGTTTCTCTAAGGATAGATTTTTTTTTCGGGCCCCCCTTGACGAACTCCCCTGTGTTAAGAACCAATATATGGTATAAGTACATCTGCAGGGTACCAGGTTTCTCCTCATATGATAATCTGACGCGCTCGAGTAACTGCAAAAATCCCCGCTTGGGCTCCCCTACCAATAGTTTTTAATTCTAAATAACTTTTCATAATAACAATTTTCGATATTGTGAAATATAAACGTACTATCCGTTGCAAGATAATTCGGACGGAATTCCCCAGGTTAAGAGACTGGGCCGATATCAAGCACAAAATGACTGTACTCCCTTAATGTTGTAACGAATAGTCACCCCTAGTCTTTTGTTACATTAGGTTCATTTTTAAATTCTATCCAAAGTTTAAAGGTACTTTAGTAAATGATACAAAGTAGATGTAGCCAGGTAGGTATTTCAATTTTGTGTTGTTAACGATTGGTAAATAAAATTTTAAGCATAATTTTGTGTACCTACTTAAATTTAATCAGTTGATTGCATTTGTACTTGAAATTCAGAATTATAAATTCTTAGGTACATAAAGCCATTGTTTATAAGAGATTACATTCAGGAACTCGCCAAATAAACAGGTAATTTTAGCAGTTATCAGGAAATCAGACGCCCTTAGGGCTAATTGCGCTTTACAAATTCTTAGAGAGACAATCCCAAATAGAAATTCTTCGAAGAATCTAGACAAAAATATGCTAATAGGGGAATTATAAAAGTTCCCACTGCGTAATAGCAAGAATGGTTTGCGGTATTTTGGGGTTTACTACTTCTTTGTGCTAGTAATACATCAACTACCAATGTCCTAAACCGTCAAAGCGATTGATTAACCTTAACTACAGATATTAATAAAAACGTTAGACCTGGGGCGAGAATTCGTCACTCCCGCTTAATTCATAAAAAACACAGATTTCCGAGTAGAATTCCTTAAAAAGTAAAATTACATATTTTTCTTAGGTCTTCTTTCGACGATGGTTAAGTCAGAAGCGATCAAAAAGACGGTTTTTTGACACAAGTGCCACGATCCACTGTGTACGAACTTATAAAAGACGGCCCAGTGTTGCGAAAAAAAAAAAGAAAGGATTCTGGTGCCCATCGAGTGTTACCGAATTTTCATTTATCAGCTATACGGGAAACAATATATCATATGTATTCAGTGAATAACTTATCAACTTTAAATAAACTTTTGAGTGAATTAAGAAACAAAGAAATAATCCCCGAGTGCCACAAAACTACTTTTTGGAGATTTTTAAAATCTAATGGTTTTATGTTTAAAACAGTGAATAAACGGCAGGCAATTATGGAATCCAGCCGTTTAATAAAGTGGAGGTTCGATTATTTGGAGAGTCTAATGTCTTTTAGGGGTGAAGGGAAGAATTTGTATTATTTGGATGAAACTTGGTTCAACACCCACGATATAGTTAAAAAATGTTAAACCGATGGTGGTAAAAATTGCGTCACGAATGTTCCTCCCTCTAGAGGAAAGAGAATTTGTATTTTACATTGTGGGAGAGAATCAGGATGGGTAGAAGATGCTTTATTACTCTCTGCTAAGAGTGTAAGTGATTGTCGCTTAGATTATGATCAAGATATGGACAGTACTTTGTTTGAAAAGTGGTTTGAGCAGCAATTACTACCTAAATTAAAAAGAAATAGCGTCATTATTGTGGATAATGCCCCGTATCATTCTAGACTAAAGAGTAAAATTCCAAACACTAATTCAAAGCTGAAATTCAAGAATTATCAAAATATGAAATATATTTTATGGATTCTTACACAAAAAAGGAACTTGTAGAACTATTAAAATTATTTAAATATGAAAAAAATTACGTTATCGACAGGCTAGCTGAGAATTATGGCCATAAAGTATTAATAGTACCTCCTTACTATTGTGTACTAAATCCAATACAATTGTTGTGGTCTCAATTAAAAAGTAATGTGAGGAAAAATAATAATTCTATAATAATAATTGGAAAAAATGTATAGAGCATGTCAAAAAAATAGAACAAAAATACTTTTGAGATCAAAAGTTTTGAGTTGAAGAACAGTTCCAAAACATTATAAATAGAATAATTATAAATTTAAACGATAGCGATGATAGTGATACCGATTTAAATGTAGATGATAGTTAAGTTTAATTTTTTTTTTAATTTTGCATATGTTAAATACAGAGAGAGTCTGTAATTTGGAATAAATTCAATATCTCTGGGAGAGTCTGCAATTCAATACAGCGAGAGTCTGCAATTTGGAATAATTGTTTTTTTTTAAATGCTCAGACTCGTCGATTAGTATTTCAAATTGTCCTCTTTGACATACAATAATAGTGTATACAGGGTGTCCCAATTTAGAGATATGACGTCATCGTTGATTTTCTTAAATGGCAACACTGTCATTTTGATAGCTATTTTAATAGGGTTTGTAAAGTTATACATAACTGCTAAATATAAAATTGTTATTTTCTACCATTTACAAGATAATAAAAAATATCAAACTTATGTCTGTAATTTGGGATAAATTCAATAATTCAAATATTAATCGTTTTTTTTTGAAAAATGCTCAGACCCGTCGATGAGTATTTCAAATTGTCATTTTTGACATACAATAATAATGTATAGAGGGTGTCCCAATTTAGAGATATAACGTCATCATTGTTTTTCTTAAATGGAAACACTCTCATTTTGATAGCTATTTTGATAGGGTGTGTAAAGGTATACATAACTACAAAATTTCAAATTTTTATTCCCTACCATTTTAAAGTTATTAAAAACAAGTAATCAAATAATAATTGAATTATTTAATTATTTCAATTAAGCAAATGCTCATAATGTTAATTCTGAATTAAAATAACTGAAAATAATGTTAGTTATCTATACTTAAAAAAAAAAAAATTCAATTAGAAAGATGTAATCCCATACTAGAATATAGTTTTTAATTCCAAACAACTTTTCATAATATCAATTTTCAATATTGTGAAAAATAAAGCTACTTTACTCTTGAGTGAAATTCAAACTTTCTGACATACCTCGGATAATATTCAAAAAATTTGACATTTGATGGTTAAATCTTAGGTTTTGGACCATGCAGAGCTTTTATGAAGAATAACTTTTTTTCGTAAAATTAATAATAAAAAAGTTTTCCATACGGATACAACTTACAGGGACATACTGTATATATACAACTTAAACCTAGGAATATGGAAAATATGAATATAGGATATACCCGGATCAGTAAAATGTACCTACATTAAGCAAGAATCAGATATAATGTACCGTAACCCTACTATATTAATATTATCAAATATGAAGTGAATGATTTATACCCTGAAGTGTGAAATACCTACTTCTTGTAAGTCTACCCGTGGAATTAATTAAGTACAATTAAGATATAATACCCTGTAATAAAATTAATACCTTCGTATAGCGCTATGTTCTGGTGTACAGCGAGGGTAACAGGAAGGAGTTACGTCTGAACAAAGTAGTATGTATAGACACGGTATAGGATAGATGGTATATATAAAAAATAGAGGTTAGAGTACTGACTTCCTCTTCTTGTTCACGGTGTCGTAGGTGGTTTTTCCAGCTGTTATGACTCTGGTGGTATTGGATGTTAGGACAGCCACGAGTCCCAAATTGTGTCCTCAGGAAATTGGCCTACCAAGGAGAGAAAATACACTGTCACTAGGGACTATACGGGACAGTAGAAATACTAGAGGCTATAAGCTTAAGAGGCTATAAGCTATAAGGCTTTAAAGATATTTACCTCTGGTGGTATGTGGCCAACAGATAGGGGTTGTTACCAGGACCTTCCCTTAGCGTCAAGCGATGAAAGACAGCCTAGGAAAGACACAGGGTATTAGTCCAAGTGTCACCAATGGCACGCATTTGTTCACGGCTTAGGCTCCGCCCTTATAACTCTTTGTTTCGGTAGCGATTCTAAACTATAAAAGTGGCGAATCTCTACCGAATCTCTCTCTCAGCCTTCAGTCTTGACGAGCACCTGACGTGCCTCTCGCGGCCTACGCCGTGGCGGCCATGTGGTCTCTTGTACGGACAAGATGTCCGTGTAAATAGAATTCTGTGCTGCAATTCCTATTTTACAACTCTAAAACTGTGTTTTCAATACCTTACTCCCTATTTAAATGTAAGAACGTATACGAGATGAATTCTCAACCCTGAGAAACGCCAAGAAATGGCAAACTAAACACAAACTTTGAAATAAAGATGTCATAAACGACTCAGCCAAACACACAAGTCACAAACCCTATCGATGATAGGGTAATCGTCTACACGGAGGATGGTCTATGGGGCTACATTTTCTGACCAAATTTCCCCGATAGATGATATGGCGCTCAACGAAATTTCGGACTACACCACGTTCCTGATATCCTGAGTAGCTGTTAGCTGTTTTCTGTATGGTATGGTTCCACACACAGCGTGAAACCGAAGTCACCGGCTTCCTGGAGACCATGGAAATCCACGTAGCAACTGCTGAGCATGGAATGTGCCTGGCCTGGCACCCGGCCTCGTCCCGGCTTCCCGCAGGCACGCTCGCCTTGCACTTCTGGATGGTTGATGGGACCCTGGTGCACTTATGGTGGACCGCCGATGGTCTGTGCACCTCCTGCAGGACTCTGGTATCAAAACGTGAGTATTTGAACAATCTTTTATCAGTGATTTGTGTTCTAGGTACTTTATTTTAAATTTTTTGCAACGTTTAAACTCATTTTTTAATAATCTTGATATATTTAACTATTTTGATTCATTTTTAAACACTTAAAAACAATTTTAACGTAAAACTTTACATTTTACTCTTTTTGGTTAATAACCTTTTAATTCAATACTTAACTATCGTAATAACATTTATACATGTTTTAGTTAAATATTGAGAGAGAACTCATCCATTTTTCGCTTTATTTTGAGGTACTGATTAACTTTGAAAGTATTTTACAAGTTCAATTTTAATTTTTTTTAATACACTTCATAGTACTTATTTACTTACTAGCCAACGCCCACCCTTGGCATGTTAGCCATTTGGCGGCGCGCTGACCAGTATAGACGAGCCGTTTATCGTAGGCAATCTTCATCCTCCTCGGGTGGGTCTGTTATCAGGGCTGGGCACTCTGGGAGGTGAGCAGCATCCATCTGGGGCTGATTACATAGTGGACAGTTGTCATTTTCACGGACGCCGATGCGATGTAGATGGGAGGCCAGGTAGTCATGCCCCGTAGTTGTTCTGAACGCGGCTACACTGATGGGTCTCGGCAAGTTGTGAGGGATTAGTGACTCTATTAGGTGGGCCCAAGATTTTCCAGCACCGGCTTGTATTTGCTGGTCTTTTATCTTCGCTTTGATTCCTCTTTTAATGGTGGACTTTGCTGATGTGTACGATTGGAAGCTAGGGGGCTGTGGAAGAGTAGTGCCTTCTTTTGCAAGTTCATCCGCCGCTTCATTCCCTTCAACACCGACATGACTAGGGATCCATTGTAAAGTAATCAGCCACCCTTTTTCCAGCAAGTTCGATAGTTCGACGCGGCAAGATATTGTTTGGGCACAGTCGGTATATCGATTTGTCGACAGGGCGAGTATTGCGGCTTGACAGTCGATGAAGAAGGCAACTTTTTGGGGGTGTTGGAGATTCTCGAGACTTTTAGCGGCTTCGTGTATAGCAGCAATTTCGCCATCATAGTTGGTGAGAGGGGCACCCACAGCTATGGAGCCTTTGGAGAACGTTGAGACATATCCTGCTCCTGTTCTTCCCGAGTCCGGCATCGAGGAGCCATCGCAGTAGATGTGGAGCCACTCATGCGCTGGGTAATTGGTTTGTATCGTCTCTAGGGCGGCTTTCCTTAGGACAATGTCTGACGATTAGTGCTTCGGGTCGTTATGGTTTTCAAGACGCAATTCTGTGTTTGGTAGACAGCGGGCGAGTGTAGTTTGCGCTGGGAAGGGGGCGGCTTTCGACAGGTCAATGTGGTATTTTTCCATGATTTGATTTGCTACTGTAAGCGGAGTGGTTTGTGTTTTAAGACGTGAGGCTGCTTGTCTATATTCGTCCCATTTTTGTGGAAGTATTCGTCTTTGCCTTTCCCAGAAGGTTAACGCGTGTTGCTCTCTGCGGCATTGTATTGGTTCAATACCGGTCTGGGCTTCCATTGATGTAATCGGTGTTGATTTTGGAGCACCGGTGATGACGCGAAGGGCAGTGTTCTGGGCGACTTCAAGCTTGGAGGTGGTGTTTGTAGTCGCAGTTATTGTAGCTTCACTCCCATATTCTAGTATCGGCCGGACATAGGTTTTGTATGTTGCTACCAAGACATCTTGCGTGGCGCCCCATTTTGTTGCTGTGAGACGTTTGAGCAGTCGACATCTCTTTGTGGCTTTCTCTGCAATGTCGTCGATTTGAGGTTTCCACGTCATTTTCTTATCTATGTACACCCCCAGGTATTTTGTTACATCCTCTCTTTCCAGGTCGACTCCTTTGTATGTCAGCTTGACAGCAGTCTGCTTTGTTGAAAGGGTAAGTACTTGATATACGGTTTTGGTTGTACTGACAGTTAGGCAGTTTTTATCCGCCCATTTTTCTAGATTTTTGAGAGCCTGGTTCATTACTCCCTCGAGCGCTTTCAGACTGCTACTTGATGCCCATATTAGGAGGTCATCGGCATACAGGAGGGCATCAACACCAGGTGTCTTTCTAATCATTGCGAGTACATCGTTTATCATTAGGTTGAACAATTGACAGCTGATGACAGCTCCTTGTGGCAGCCCTTGTCTTTGTAGTCTGAATTTGGAACAATGGTTGTGAAATTTGACTCTCTGATACCTTTCACCGAGAAAAGATTTTATCCAATTGAACAGTTTACCGTCAATTCCAGACTTCGCTATCTTGTGTAACAGCAAACCTCTCCATACTGTGTCGTATGCAGCTTTGAGGTCTACTAGCACTGCAACTGTTGACATCTTACGGTGGAAAGCATCCTTGACTTTTTGAGCATACTCGACTACATGGTCCATGGTGTTCCTGTGTTTCCTGAAGCCAGCTTGTGCGTCGTCAATCAGTTCAAGATGGGTTATGGCTCGGTTCAGTCTGTCCAGAACCATTTTTTCGGCTACTTTGCATAAGGAGTTTGTGAGGGATATTGGCCGGTAGCTATCAGTCAGGCTCGGGTCTTTTTGTTTCTTTAGGGTGGGTATGACCTCGCTCTTCCTCCATTGACTTGGGACTCTTGAATTCCATGTTAGGTTAATCAAGCTCAGAATGGTGTTTTTGGCTGCGGCTCCCAGATATTTAAGCATTTCCGGGTACAACTCGTCAATCCCTGCTGCCTTTTTCGTTTTTGTGTCAGAGAGAGCTGCTTCCAGCTCCGATATCAAGAAATCTTCTGTACAGATGTCCTTTATACTTTTGCTCATCCGCCGGGGAGGGGGATAGCGCAACAGTCTTGCTCTCTCCCTCTTATTTATCTTAATATTACTCACTTTTGTGTAGTGTTTACAGAGTTCGTTTGCTATATCGGCATGTGTGGTGAGTTCTCTAGCCATGCCTCTCATTGGCATTTGCTGTTGCTTGTTTCCATCATTGTTTAGCGTAGTAACGAACCTGTGCGCTTTGACGCCCTCTTTTCGGAAGTCGAGCTTAGCAAGGAAGGATTTGAAAGCTTCTCTTTTCCCTGACTTAATGGCTTGATTTAGGATCGCTTGTCTCTTTCGAAGCTCTACACAATCGTTCATTTGCCTGGATTTTTCAGCTTTGCCCCTGGCTTTATTTCTGGCAGCTTTCAATTTGGATAGCGTTGGGGACCAGAAAGTCTTATACCCCTTAATTTGACCTCGCGGTATGCACTCTTTTGCACATCTAAGTATGGCCTCGGTTACTTTCTTTGCTGCTTCTTCTGGTTCTTGTAGTGTTAGTTGAGTAAGGACTTCATCTGTGCATTCCCTGTACTTTTTCCAATTCGCCTTTTTAAAATTCCAGCGCGGGGCGCGATTTTGGGCTTTTTTGTCCTTTGCCAGTTTGCATGTCACTAGCAGAGCGCGGTGACCACAGCCTGCTGCGTCGTCCAGGAGGGTTACACTGGTCTTCCCTGTAATGTGTGGGTGTGTTACGACAAGATCGGGCCTTGATTGACTTCCTCTAAACGATAAGAACGTAGGTGGGGTGTTCACTACATCAAGATAGTTGTTATCCAAAAAGTCCTCGAGGTGTTTCCCAACGTTGGTGGTTCTAGAGTAGCCCCATCTCGTGGATGGACTATTGAAATCTCCAATTATGATGGTACTTGGCTGGATTTGTTGTTCTACCAATTCCAATGCAGGTATATTATCTGGCGGATTGTATAGTAAGAAAAGGGTGACATGTTTCGAGTTTTTCCAGACTTCGACCTGGAACATTTCCAGTTTATCTGTATCCTGCATTTCGTGAATTATGTTAATCTTGCATACTAGAGGGGTTTTGATTCCGATGATAATTCCTGACGCTACTTGTCGACTCCTCTTCAGCACATGGGTTGAATAGCCAACTGTAGGGTAGAGGTGAGGTGTGTCTGTAGCGGCTCCTGCCTCTACAATGACATATATACACTTCATAGTAACAATATTTTTCACATGTTTTGAGTTGTAGTACATTAGAGTACATGTTCTTTACCTTTTTGTTCATGTATTCTGCATCTTACATGCACTTTTAAGCAACTTTCGTCTATACACGTAAATTTGCCCCCTTAGCCGGCAAAATCGCATTTTGCCTACCTTCTTGTGCTCTGTTTACATTTTTGCGATATATCTTGACATATATAGTAACTTTTGATATAATTTAACGTACTTTGATAATATTTTGAATGTTAGAAATACTTCACGTATTTTCAGATACTTTACAAGTACCTAATATATTTTTCAATTTCTATATATATAATATATATATATATATATATATATATATATATATATATATATATATATATATATATATATATAATATTATATATTACTATAATATAATATATTACTTCAAAATTTAACCAATTTTTATCCTTTGTTAAGTGTTTTTGCTAAGAATTTTTATTGTTTTTTATGTTATTCAAAATGTACAACAGCCGTTTACCATTGATATTTTTAATCTTATGTATAGTAACCAACATTTTTTTATAATCTAAATTCTGGTAAGTTACTCATTACTATTTGTTCTTTGATAAATATTCTAATAATTTTTTTTTATCTTATTGCATTGTAGACATTCTTGAAAAAGGAAATAAACATTTCCGAAAGCTCGAATATTAGACAATAGTATACTTTAAAGCCCCAATTTGACTTCAATACCCAAAAAATTTGTGAAATTCGTATTTCCAATCAAGTCAATCAAAATACTACTTGTATATATATATATATATATATATATATATATATATATATATATATATATATATATATATAAAATAATATAAAAGCAATATATAAAATAATAAATAATATAATATCAAACAAATGAAATAGAGAATGTGGAAAAATCCCCTTACGAACAATTCACACATCCACCATTTCGGGCTGGGAAAAATTTTTTGAATAGAATCAAAGATCCAAACACCAGTTCTTAGAAGTGTGTTTCGCCCTCTTCAACCTTTCTGGGCTCATCGGTAAAGATGAGAAGTTGAATATCTTTAGACACATTCCAATCAAAAAACAACATTCGAGTCCTAGACATAGCAGGAGCGTAAATCTACGCCCAACCTGAAAATGACAGTAAGTTTTAATTCCCTAATTACTTTAGAGTAAGTAAGATAATGTTTATGAAAAAATAAAAGATGTAGATCTTTGAAACACACTCAGTGATCAAAAAATCCACAGGTACTGGTTTAACGACCACTCGTACGAAATCAAACAAATGAAATATATATATATATATATATATATATACAGAACTGGATTCGAAATCCGATGTATTTATCGACCGTGCAAGTATATTCTATAACACTATAAAACAGTGTTGAAATTATCGGGAATTGCGGTCTGTGGCTGATTGAAACTACATTTAATTCTGTTGAATTCGATATTTCGATGAGTATTTATTAATTTTTCATCTTCATCAGGAACAAACTACAAAATTAACTAACAGTTAGGTACAAACATAATATTACAATGATATAACTTACGAATTGTAGTAGGTATGTTATATAAAGCAATTTAACTTAAAGCTATGCATGTCGTTTCACGAGAACGTCGAGGGCGGCACTGAGTCAGGTATCTTTTCACACATGTGTTAAGGGTCAACAGTTCCAATATCGAGCCATCTGTTTAATATTCTGCTATTTTTCGAATTTCAAAACATTGCAGTAAATTTCGCTAATCTACTTGTGTCTGATTTGTAATTAATTGAACGTTTATTACTGTTTATGTGGTACATCTCGAGGAACAATCTTTTCTTATAATTGCTTTCTGAATCTAAGATCTTGATATCTGACAAATTAAATTGGTGTCCTGTTGTTATGGAATGGTGTGCTGCTGCACAAGCATTTTTGTGTGTTTTACAATCACTTTTGTGCTGCGTTATTCTTTGTTTCAGCCATTGCGATGTTTGTCCTATATACTGCCCATCACATTCGAGACAAGAAAGTTGATAGATGATATGACTCTGATTTAGAAGCGGTGTCTGGTCTTTAACCTTCGAGAATAAGCAATAGTTGGATATGCTATTGTATTTCGCTATTTTGATTTTAGGAATTCCGTTCAGCAGCTTGATTATATTGTTGGTTAAGCCATTTATGACGGGCAACTTTTTGTAAATCACGGGATCTGATGGTCTGTTGTCACGTTGCCCGTCGTATAAGTCTGAGTTATATATCAGTTGCTTAAGAATTTTACTTGGATAGCCGTTGTTTAAGAATATGTTGTAGAGTGTTTTTAAATTCTTTTGTGTGAACAGGTCATTGCTGATGTGTAAAATTCTGTTTTTCATTGCCACAACAGTGTTGTGTTTTTGGCTTTTCGAGTGCTGAGAGAAATAATTTATATATCTTCCAGACACTTTTTAGACACTAAGGTGATAAGAACCACAGAGAACAAGATAATTTTGGATTGGTATCAGAAACCAACTGACTCTGGAAGATATATAAATTATTTCTCTCAGCACTCGAAAAGCCAAAAACACAACACTGTTGTGGCAATGAAAAACAGAATTTTACACATCAGCAATGACCTGTTCACACAAAAGAATTTAAAAACACTCTACAACATATTCTTAAACAACGGCTATCCAAGTAAAATTCTTAAGCAACTGATATACAGGGTGTCCCGAAAAGATTGGTCATAAATTATACCACAGATTCTGGAGTCAAAAATAAGATGATTGAACCTCACTTACCTATATACAATAGTGCACACAAAAAAAGTTACAGCCCTTTGAAGTTACAAAATGAAAATCGATTTTTTTTCATATATCGAAAACTCTTAGAGATTTTTTATTGAAAATGGACATGTGGCATTCTTATAGCAGCATCATCTTATGCAAAAATTAAAATGAAATTTGTGCACCCCATAAAAATTTTATGGGGGTTTTGTTCCTTTAAACCCCCCCAAACTTTTGTGTACGTTCCAATTAAATTATTATCGTGGCACCATTAGGTAAACAAAATATTTTTAAAACTTTTTTGCCTCTTAGTACTTTTTCGATAAGCCAGTGTTTATCGACATATTTTGAATATTTGTCAAATCCACCACATATTTGTATATGGTTAAGTACGATTATATGAGACAATAGAGACCTGTTAATAATCTGAAAATTTGTTTATAATTTGCATTTTTAGGTATATTTTGAAAAAGAAGCCACATCTCGATAAAAGGTGACTTGTCAAAAAAAGACTAAGAGGCAAAAAAGTTTTAAAAACACTGTGTTTAACTAATGGTACCACAATAATAGTTTAATTGGAACGTACACAAACGTTTGGGGGCTTTAAAGGAACAAAACCCCCATAAAATTTTTATGTAAATATATATTAAAAGAAGCCGCATCTCGATAAAAACTGGATTATCGAAAAAATACTAAGAGGCAAAAAAGTTTTAAAAACGTTGTGTTTAACTAATGGTATCACAATAATTAATTAATTAGAACGTACACAAAAGTTTGGGGGGGTTTAAGGGAACAAAACCCCCATAAAATTTTTATGGGGTGGACAAACTTCACTATAATTTTGTTTTAAGATGTTCCTGCCACAAGAATAATACATGCCCATTTTCAATAAAAAATCTCTAATAGTTTTCGATATATTGAAAAAAATCGATTTTCATTTTGTAACTTTAAAGGGTTGTAACTTTTTTTCTGAGCACATTTGTACTAAGGTAAGTTAGGTTCAATTGAACTATTTTTGACCCCAGAATATGTGGTATAATTTATGACCAATCTTTTCGGGACACCCTGTATAACTCAGACTTATACGACGGGCAACGTGACAACAGACCATCAGATCCCGTGATTTACAAAAAGTTGCCCGTCATAAATGGCTTAACCAACAATATAATCAAGCTGCTGAACGGAATTCCTAAAATCAAAATAGCGAAATACAATAGCATATCCAACTATTGCTTATTCTCGAAGGTTAAAGACCAGACACCGCTTCTAAATCAGAGTCATATCATCTATCAACTTTCTTGTCTCGAATGTGATGGGCAGTATATAGGACAAACATCGCAATGGCTGAAACAAAGAATAACGCAGCACAAAAGTGATTGTAAAACACACAAAAATACTTGTGCAGCAGCACACCATTCCATAACAACAGGACACCAATTTAATTTGTCAGATATCAAGATCTTAGATTCCTTATAACCTTGTCTCTGATTCTGCCAAAATATTTGTTGCACGCTTCTCTTTGTCCGATAGCGCTTCCCAATTTTTCTTCGTTAAGTGTGTGAATTTGTTATACAATTTAATTAACTGTGTCGTTACTTCTTCTTGTATATCCTTAGATTTAGGTACTTTCTTCTTCAAGACCCTTCTACTTTGTCTTACTACTTCTTGCGTAATCTCCTCAACTATTTTGACGAAGTCTTCCCAAGTAACTTTGTTGCTACTCATTTATTCATAATTTTCCTTATTACTGTACCCGTAACGAACGCATAAATTTGACGGTCTTACGAGGTATAGTAAATATATATATATATGTATATAAAATATTATGTCAAAAATAGTAAAAATATAGTAAATTGCAATAAGAAATCATTATATCAATCAATATAAATCGCCATAAAAATCAGTAGATAAATCAAATTAATGGATAAAAAGTCGGTACGAACAAAATATACTAGTAAATATATAAAAATCATATAAAAATGTATCATTACGTCCTATAAATAACCATAATATTTGTAAAAAAAAATTCCTTATAATACCAATAAGGTAATTAAAATAGAATAGGTAGATAGAAATAGGTAAAACTTAGATCATGTGTATCTTAAATTACGATTATATTACTTTATTATATGGTTATACGAATCAGGAATAATATCGTGGAAATACCATAAGAATAGCTAATATGGACTTACCACTTTTACACGTCTGTGTTCGTATCACCAAGAGTCCTCGCTGCACGTCCCATACCATTGTCCATTTTCCATTGTCCACACGAAGTTCCATCTCCATACCATACTCAGCTCCGTCTCGGGCCTGACGTCTCCATTCTTTTTATATAGGTACCACACTGTTATCAAGGGTGGTCGAGGTGCCAGAACATTGACGTTTTTCTCCATACTCGTCCCGTTTACCAGTCCTGTGTTCTTCCCTGGTCTTGGATCGCCATATGGTGGCTCCTAGCTTCTGAGCCACCTCAGATAATTAAGGGGTGGTTACCCCCCGACCATAAGGGTTGATGAAGTAAATAATACTCACAGTGAATACATTTATTTGTACGTTGGAGTATTAACGGTAAGTAGCTGGTGGTATAATATTTAATCGATGCGATGTTACCCGCTGGGATCTCAACTACCAATTGACTAATCTTTTCTCCGTGAAAGTATATCTAAAAGTGGATTGCCGTGTTTATTGTTTTTATATAAACAAAAGTGAGAGTGATACTAAAACTGCTGAATAGACTAGATTATAAATAACATACACTAATTATTATTTCAAACTGACCTTGTATCAAAACCGCATGCATTGATGTGGTAATGTAGGTCAATCGTATTTATTAAAAACAAACGTATTTGTTTTTACCAAGGGCATTTAATTATTAAAGAATTTGTCTTAATAAAGATGATTACTGAGATGCAGTGTATCCCAATACACTGTACATGTCTATGAAAGTATATAGTAGTAATATGATAAACTTGCTTATTCTGTTATTTAAAGGATTTTGTTTGTTTTAACCACCAAGAAGTACATATTGTTCATTTTACTCGCATTTTGTAGATTTTAGTTAGAGATTATAAAATACAAGTTTTTGCAATTTGTAAATCTATTACCAGTTCTCAAATACCATTTAATAAATTTTTTATTGAATTGTTTCTTTACTATATTGTGCCTTAATTTTGTAGATGCTGTGATTTAAACTATTTTTCATTTTCTCATTTTCTACGCCAAAACCAAGTATGTGCCAGATCAAAGGTTAAAACTGAAAATAACTACATTTACAATATAGTAAAAAAATTATATATTGTCATCAAATTATTACCCAAAAAAGTTTTGAAATATTTTAATTACTTTTGAACGGCTAAACAAAAACGATAAAATCACTTTTACGGCTTTTTATTCTTTTTTCACATACTGTGTTTTGGCATGGAGCAGCCGAAATAACGGTGAGTTTTCATAAACTCAGCTAAATTATTGCTGATAAATCGGATTTGCAAAGTTCTCCACTTTACAAATGCCGATGTCGTCAAGCCCCAATTAAAGAGACCGGGTATCCACCGCCTTTCCTTAATATCATTCCAGCCCATCGCTCAAAACGAACATCTGAGCACGGAACCACGGTTGATTTAGTTACGTGACAAGAACCTATGCACAACCTGTGAACGAGAGAAAGACAGCCTATTTCTAGAATCGCAAACCATTCCTAAACAACTCAACAGAACAGAACCTTTTTGCGAACGAAGCAACTGTTTTTAAAAGAGCTATCATAGGCGTAACCAGGTGGGTTTAAAGTATTTAAATATCTTTCAGTTTAACATACCTGAATGAATTGTGAAGGTTTAAAAAAACCGTAACAATAAATCTACTTCATACATATTTGTCAATGGCATGTACTAGGTATAAATCAGACAGTCATAACATGACTAATACATCAGGCATAAAAGTAGTTTTGTAACAGCCACCCGCTCTTGTTGGCTGAATAACTCTGACGTATTACATAACATGACAGAAGAATAGTTAATATCCATCCACGGATTGATATGTGAAAAATACATAACCAATTAACTATTCAGTCTCCGAGTGAAATTGTAAACGTTGGGTAAAATAGTGAAAATTTAGTTCAGACTGTGAAAATCGGCAATCGGCAGTTTTATTGTGAACAAAGTGCATTGTTTGTCCTCATTGTAAGGCGAATGTCGGAGATTTTCACTAAATGGTTCACAACAATAAACTTTTGCAGTGTTTCTTGTGTATGCAACTGCTGTGGAAACTCTCCTCTTCCGCACAGAAGTTTTCCTTTAAAAATATCCTGTGAGGATATCAATTTTCCCCTCAAAGGTATTTAGAGGAATTAAGAAACAGAAACTGTGAGCACTAATATTTTATTATTATTTTTGTGTAAAACTGGCAATCACGGAAAATGAGACTAAAGTTATTTGCTTCGTTCTACGACTGTATGTACTTCAAGCCAATCAGCAGAAATGACTCCTGTGATTTTAGCAGGTGAACAATTTCAAACTTCATTGAGTAGTATAGCAAAACCAGTTCAGGACAACGGTAGTTTAGCAAAATGAGCTTCCTGGTACGACGGCTCAAAAGGGGCAGACGTAAAGGCTTTTATAGATGCAATTGATATTAATAAAGATTGTACACACTTTTCCGACGTAAACGCATTAAATGGCATACCTTGCTGCTCGACGGTTTCGCCGCGATGTGGTTTTAAAGCGTTAAAAATACAGTAAACACGTGGGCTGGCACTATTAGTTTATGAAGATCGACTTTTGGTACGCTAAAACCAACATACTGCGTATATAGAGAACTATAGAGCCTCAACTGGTAGCCGCTAGTGCATCGATGCCTTTAAGAAGACCGACATCTTCCCGAACGATAAAAATGTTTTTACCACCATAGACTTCTTGCCAAGTGAAGTTACGAACAGGCCCATTGCAGAAGATGATAGGAATACACCAGATAAGCAAATCTTCAATGCAGAAAATCCACTGGCAGTCGAAGCAGAACATAGTAAAAGTAAGCTCTAAGTAGTGACGCTGAGGCTGAAATATCTTTGGAATTTGTAACTCCAAAGGAATTCCGAGGGCTACCAAAAGTTAGGAAAAACAAAAGACAACCAAAACGAAAGAGTAAATCTGTGATAGTCACGGACACCCCAGAAAAAGTAGAAATTGAGGAGCGCGAAGCATAAAAGCAGAGAAAGAGGAAAGCGCAACCCATAAGGGAAAAAGTGTTTCAAGAACCAGAAGATACAACAGATGAAGAAGATACAGGTAGTGTTAATTATATCACTCATGTATGCTGAAGGATCAGTAAATAAAATAGTATATGGACATTCAGATGCACGTACAATCCCAAAAAAATACAGTTCTGCGGGAAAACCTATTCCTTGCAATTAAGATCTGTACTAAAAGTAATGTACAACGGCTAAGCGGATTTATAGTTCGACGGACTGTAGACGTAGACGCACTGGACACAAACCGTATACGTGTTATAAAACACGACTAATAAACCGTAACAGAAACATAAAAAGTGCTTACAATTACTTTTTAAAGATGAAGACAGCATATGGAGAGCAATTTTTTAAGTATACAAGAATGACTGTTCCAGTGTTCAATGAGTTGTAAGTCTTGTAAAAAGAAGAATAGGGAACTTGCATAAATTTTTAAATATTAAAATAATATTAAAAAACATAAGCTAACATAATCTTAAAACGCTTGCATGCAAAAAAACAAATATTTTTAACCCATACGTTTATTACGAGGAGGCTTTGAAAATGCAATGAAATTCAAATTTCTTAGGAAGCGCTTGAACGTGCTTCTATTGGTCTGACGTCACGGACC
Organism: Diabrotica virgifera virgifera; assembly: GCF_917563875.1. Classification (NCBI taxonomy): domain Eukaryota; kingdom Metazoa; phylum Arthropoda; class Insecta; order Coleoptera; family Chrysomelidae; genus Diabrotica; species Diabrotica virgifera. The sequence goes on along the minus strand of NC_065451.1, from coordinate 96,999,382 downwards.
ACGGTCAACCGGGCTAGGAGTCGAAAACAACGCGATTAGAGTATTACGGGAATTGTATAATATTACATTTTAATCGTATTTAATTGGAAATTACCAGGTAGTATTTGTATTCTTGTATAGTTCTACAATCAATTGTATAGTTTCAAAGTGAAATTTATAAATCTTTAGAAATTGCTACTTTTCTAAAGGGTTTAAAACGCATAAGTAGGTACTACTCATGAGGGTTTTCAAAACAAAGCGATTAGGTTATTCTGGGGATTGTATAGTATATTTTAATCGTCTTTAATAATTGAAATGCTAAGGTTAAGTTTAATTTAATTGCACTAACTTGGGGATTAAAAATACAAGATCTTAAATATTTACTAATTAATGGAACAGATTTTGCAAATATTCTCGAAGCATTTCTTTCGCTTATGGCGAAATTATCTCCAAGAGACATAAATGTGTGTTCTGTTCTTATCTTTTTAAGAGTTAAAAATAGATGCATTGTTTGTGTTTTATTTCCATTAACTAAAACTTATAAAATGAAACGTATACAATCTAGGTCTGTATTGAAACTTCATCACTGTACAATTCTGAGACAAACTTTTAAATTGTTTGCTTCCTCTTCTTTCGCATCTTCTGTATCACAAGATACATAATCACTTTCATTGTACCAATAGTGATCACTACTACTATATTCATTATTATCTTCAAATACAGAACTTACTGATTCACTTTTTGTATCTTCAAATTAATGTTTCAAGTCTTTTATAGGTAAAGTTCCTGCATCCTTATTAGATATGTATTTGCAATGGTGACAACTCGACTGTAACACTCCTTTGAAATTTACGCTGAATACCTACCATTACTGAGATACCGTTTTTGAGGTAAAGCTGGTTGGTTTAATTCAGGTCCTGATTGAACTAAGTTGTGAAATTAGGATCACACTGTCTCTTATCATCATTGTCCTCTAGAACAGACTTAGGGCCAGTTGTTCGAACGCTCATCAAAAATGATCATTATCCAATATTTTCAATTACAATTATATTTGATTAAGCGTACTTCTGAGAGATGTCACATTTTGAGAATATGTTGACATTTTTGACCGATTTATTTTATTATTTTGGTTTTAATCTAAAATAAACCATAAGTAAACTCTTTCTGATGTTAATTTCTTGTTTTTACTGACAAATCAATAATAATAATAAGCAATTTTTAATACTTTAACAGCTGCGGCTATATTTTAATTATTGCTTTACCTACAGTGATTAGTGTTTTACATGTATTTTTGATGTCTCGATTGATTCCCATCAAGAAAATTGATTACAATAAACTGATTGATTATAATCAACATCTTGATTAGCGTTCAAACAACCGGCACTAAGATGTAAAAGCGGCATCTTCAAGAAGCTGTCGTTTAACCCTTTTAAGGGCTGCTTCCCTCACAGGCTGAGAAAAAGCTCGTTTTCTATCTGGTTGACAATCAAATATGTGCGGGACAACACCTGACTTAATAATTTTGGGACCACCCATAATCTTGTACTATATATAGTTATCCATGTCTTGTTCCAACTATAACCAATAAACAAGTTTAAGTAGGCGCATTTCATGAAACGACAACTAATATTTTTTTAAATAGAAAATGACTTATTAGGTACCTAATTAGATAAATACTCACATCGTAATGATCCTCACAGACATAAAGACCTTTGCTACTTTGTGAAATATACTTTTTAACTCGCAAGCCTGCCTTTAACCATTTTAATCGACGTTTTTGGTTCTGCTAGTAGAGTAAAAAATGTTTGTTGGATATTCTGATAGTTGTGCTTTGGCATTCATGCACTATATTGTACTTATATTACGCAGATTTGTTTTCAATTTTGATAAAGTACATTATACACTAAATACAATAATATAAACACCGTGCAAACAACACAGTTATTCGACACGCACAACTAATAATGGCAAAATTCTCTCAATGCAATAGCTCACCGAACGGGTGAACGAGAACAGTGGTTGGTGACGTCAGACCCCAGCTCGCGCTTTTGAAGTTGATTGAAACGGAAATTTTGGGCGAGGAACTTTGATCAGTTGTTGTACGTACACCATTCATTGTTAAGACGTAATATTTTGAATATAACATTTTAAACATAAATTAACAATTTTATGCAAAAATATTTTTATGTGCAAGTTCCCTATTTCTAGGAGAATAACAAAACACGGGATATCTGAAGAAGAAAGGCTTGCCCTAACATTGCAGTAATTTATCTTATCTGTTAGATAAATATCTCAAAATTATTCAAACACTTTCCTCAACTGATACCTATCACAGTATTTTTTAGATACCTACCACAAGGAAGAAGCAAGCAAAGCAGTACATAAAATCATTCATGAAACTTGCAATGCAATATGGGAGGCACTTTCTCCAAACTATCTAAGAGGTCCCTCATCTCAACAAGAATGGAACCATATTGTCAAGATCTTCTTTGAACTATGGAATTTTTCCGATTGCATAGGTGCCTTACATAAACATATAAGCTCCTCCAAAAACTGGCTCTTTTCTTTAATTATAAGAAAACGTTTAGTATTGTCTTGATCAGTTTGTGATGCTAGGTATGTGTTTACTTTGGTAGATGGAGGTATTTTTAAACATAGTGTGTTTGGTAAGCGTCTAGAATCACAGATATTAAACGTACCTTTCCTTGCGTTCGTTGCGGATAAGGCATTCCCCCTAAAAGGATACATCATGCTTCCATATGCAAAGAACTATTTGACACTAGAACAGCAGATTTTTAATTATAGCCTTCGAGGGCCCGCATAATTTTTGAAAATACGTTCGGAATTTTAATTGCCAGGTGGAGAGTTCTCAAGCAAACCATTAATGTTGATGTAAACAATGTGGACAATCTAGTGAAAGCATGTGTGGATCTCCATAATTTTTGCATGATTAAAATTAATGGAACAACCGATGTAACTCACTATTGCCCTCCCGGGTATGTTGATTGTGGAGACAAAGAAAATGTAATGGAGCACAAAATGGAGTAATTGTAAAATCTATGGAGGCAAGTCGACAAAACTGGAAATGGCCATATAAGGACGGTATAGTAACCTATGATGTAAATGGCATTATTTCTAAAATTGAACCCCCTCAATTACTAAATAAAAGAGGAATTTATTACTTAAACTTATTAAGCCGGATTTATAAACGGACATAAACATAATTTTAATCTTTAACCATAATCTTATTATATAAGCATAATGTTTAAAGTTAATAAATAAATGTACCCATTTAAAAGCATCCATAATACGTAAAACATAAATTTAGTCCTTAAAACGTGACCTTCAAAGTTGGTAACTTTCAACATTTATGAATTAAGTATTAAACATTATGGAATTGTTGGAATATGCGCATGCGTTGGTAGAATAATCTGCTGTTTCAGAGATCATACATAACCCTACTATTTTAATGTTTTTGGAGCGAATTCAATGTCGTATTGTTTTCGTAATTATTATTTCGTGTTAAAATAAAAAATATGAGTGGATCTGCGATTCCGTTAGATGAGGAAGGTCTTGTAAATATGGTGGAGCAATACCCACAATTGTGGGATCAAAAATGTAAAGAGTATAAAGATAGGATCGCAAAAGAAAATGCATGGCAGTCCATTGCTGTGATATTGGAAGCCAGTGGTTAGTTTTTCATCTTTTTTTTTTGAGAAACTTTTAATGCAACTAGTATGATTTTTCAGTAAAAGAATGTCAAGAACTTTGGGAATATTTGCGAACAAAATTGATTCGAGAAAGAAACAAAAGAAATAAAATAAAAACAAAAAACAGTAAAATCCTGTATATACAGGATTTTACTGTTTTTTGTATTACATGGTATACAGCCAACCACAGGAAAACTTTTTCCTTGTGAATTTTTTAAAATTAAAACAGGTTCTGCTTCTCAAACCAATACATGGGCCCTATACGACAGGATGGGATTCCTTGCAAAAGGCATTCAGACCAGAAGGCAATATTTAAGTAAGAGTATTAGAGAACTGTCTAACTATATATAGTTAATTATTTTAGAACCAAGAGCAATATACTATTTCAAAAGACTGACCATGAATCAAGTTCATGGTCAGAAATGCTTGTGGATGATGAGGGTATTCTTTCCTCTGTTTCTACAGAAAATGAATCTGAGGTAGACGAGGATATTTTAAACGAGTCAGGGCAAGAAGGGACTTCAGAATCAGACTGTGTCTCATTACCGAAAACAACGACACAGTTACTTCTTCTTCTTCTACGGCACTACAGCCCAAATTGAGCCTTGGCCTCCTTTATTTTTTGCCTCCATCCTCGCCTGTTTGTGGCTGCTCTTCTCGATACACGGAATCCTAAAATAGCTTGTGCGTCGCTGTTTAGTGTGTCTTCCCAACTGGTCTCTTTCCTTGCATTCTAGCATTCAGTGCTCGTTTTGTAGCCTATCCTCTCCCATTCTTATCACATGTCCGGTCCATTGCAATCTTTATATTCTAATGAAGTCTGACAGGAGAGTTTCCTTATAAAGTTGATAAAGCTCGTTGTTGTATCGACTTCTGAAGATTTCGTTTTCCCTCACAGATCCTAGTATTCTCCTAAGTACTTTCCTTTCGAATGTGTCGAGTTTGTTTTTGGATGTTTCTTTCAGGACCCAGGCTTCACTGCCATAGCATGTTATTGGTCGAATTAAGGTTTTATAGATTCTCATCTTTGTATTTCGGTGGACACTTTTAGACCGAAATATATGGGAGAGGGCAAAATAAGCTCTGTTTGCCTGCGTTATTCTCTTCCGTATTTCTCCAGCTTCTGATCCATCGGCATATATTTCTACTCCCAGGTATGTAAACTTTTCATCCGTTTTAATGTCATCTTCATGTATAATGTTTTCTGGGACTATATTTCTTCTCGTCTGAGTTATTATTTTTGTTTTTTCTATGTTAATTTCCAGACCTAGCATTTTTGTTTGTTTTTTAAATCTGCATATGTTTCCTGTGCTCCTGTTGATGTTCTACTCATAATATTAATATCATCAGCATAAGCGGCCACTTGAACCATTCGGTTGGTCAGTAGATTTCCTCGTCCAGTTTGTATTTGCCTAACCGCATACTCCAGTGCCAGGTTAAACAATGTTGGGGCCAGCCCATCTCCCTGCTTTAGTCCCTGAGAAATGTTGAAAAAGTCTGTACGGTGGTTTTGTATTCGTACACATGCCCGAGTTTCATCCATTGTGGCTTTAATGAGTCTTATTAGCTTGTGTGGTATTGCCAATTCAGCCAATATATAGTATAGTTTGTTCCTTTTGACTGAGTCGTATGCCTGTTTGAAGTCTACAAACACGTTGTGAACATCAACATCGTGTTCCCATACTTTGCTCAAGATCTGTTTGACTGTAAATATTTGATCCAGTGTCGAGTTTGTTTCCTTTTTTATAGATCGGGCATACTATACTTTTCTTCCAGTCGTCGGGTATTTTCTCTTCTTGCCATACGTCTTTGATGAGCGCGTGGATGTGACTTGCTAGGTGGTCGCCACCTACCTTATATAGTTCTGCTGGTATTTCGTCAACTCCCGGAGCTTTATTGTTTTTCTGGGCCTTAATGGCTTCGAGAACTTCCTCTATGGTTGGAGCTTCTACTCCATTCTGTTCTACGTAGATCGTACCCATTTCATCTTCCATGTCTACTTGAGTTCCAAGTAGTGTCTGAAAATAATGCTTCCAGGTTTCTGTGACTTTCTGTTGGTCACTGATTATTTGCCCACTTTCATCTTTACATAGACTTGTTTGAGGTTTATACCCACTTTTTATCTTGTTTAGGTATCCGTAAGCCCCTCTAATTTCGTTGTTTTTGAAATTTTCTTCCATTTTTTCTATTTGTCCATTTTCATGGGCTCTCTTTTTATTTCTACATGTCTTGTCTGCTTTCCGTCTTGCGACTTCAAATAATGTTCGTCTTTCCCGTGTTCTTCTTGTTATGTACATTTTGTGTGCTTCATTTCTTTCCTCTATTGCTTGTCTGCACTCGTCATCAAACCATGCTGCTCTTGTCTCCTTTTTCTTGTTTCCCAGGGTGGACGTTGCTGCTGTCAGTACTGCTGTTTTGATATTAGTCCATTTGCCCTCTATGGAGTGCAGCTCTAGCGTCCTTAACTCATTTGCGACTTCTTGTTCGAACTTCTCTTTACATTCCTGAATCTTCAGTTTTTCCAGGTCCAGTTTGTTTGTTCTTTGTTGTCTTTCGTTTGTTTCCCTGTTAACTCTGCATCTTACAGTTACTATGCACGCCTAAAGTCACAAATGAAGCAATTGGCAATCTCAGGGTTGAAAAAAATATAAAAAGAAAAGGAACAAATGAGGTATCAATTGATAAACTTGTCAATACTTGCACAAGTCATGGCCGGAATATAGAACAAATTCTAACCAATAACGATACCGACCAAGAAGACTACCATTTTGCCATGGCGCTTATACAGGAACTGAAAAAAATTCCAAACAACAGTGAAAAGATTAAACTAAAGGCATAATTTTTCATGCAAATAGCTGATGCGGTGGATAAAATAATATTCCTAATATGTTTAAAACATAAATAATTAAAAAGCTTTAAATCAGAATTCCATATTTACTTATTTCAATTCCTACAGGAGTTATCCCAGTTTTTAGGTATTTAAATTTTAGTACAATTTAGGTACAATACAAAGCTGCACTTTAAAGAAAAAATATTTCCTGTAAATGGTTTGTTCTTATATTTATTATTATTACAATATATACTGTCTCTTCCTCTTCTCAGGCAAAACAAAATAAACATACAAAAGAAATAATACACCGGTGAGTTTACAAAGGTAAGGTCTATAAATCTGTGAAATAGGTATTTGGAAAATCGTAGAACATTAACCAGGTATATTATACACAGATGTAGAAAAAAATTTATTTAACTTTTTCCATATTTTGCTTGTGTGTATTAGTCCTTAAATTTTTGGTACTACTTAGCTTTAAAACGATGCACCAAATATTATATTTTATTCTCTTATAAGTGGTCTGGGATAGCACCACGATTAACATAATTCTCCTGCCATGGAAGCCACCCTTCTCGAGAAATAAAATAATTTGCCAATCTCTCCCTTTGCAGTTTGGCACAATGTGTTGCATTATTTGATCCAACCTTGTTGACTGTTCTTAAGGAGTAGGGATCCTCTCCTTAAGTCCCAGGATGTAATAATCCATTACCATCCACATAATCGCCAAATCCAGTAGGGCAGTATCTCTTTTCAGAGTCAGGTATATCCTTTTCACTACATTGAAGAAAATTATGTAATACTACTGTAGCCTGCACAATTAGTTCGATAACTTCTAATTCTGCCTGTATGGTACGACGTAAAATTTGCGACCTCTGACTTAATATACCGAAGGCATTTTCAATAGTTCTTCTCCCTCTACTAACTCTGTAATTAAAATTATTTTTTTTTCTCACCCAAGTTGTTTCCTGCATATGGTCTTATTATGTTTTGATGTAGAGGGAACGCACAATCTGCAACAATATAATGGTTTATTAGAAGATCTGTTTTGGGTTAGGTCTTTGGGGGAGGAAGATTTAAATTTTCATTTAGTAGTGCACACCATAAACCACTGGCTTTAAAAATGGCCGAATCATGGTTCGATCCAAAACTTCCAATATCCACCATTGTGAAACGGTAATTTGCATCACATGTGGCCATTAAAACAATACTAAAAGTTTTCTTGTAGTTGAAGTAAGTACTTCCCGATTTTGCTGGTGCTTTTATTGCAATGTGTTTACCGTCGACTGCCCCAATGCAGTTTGGTAAATTCCACTGCTTGTAATATTCCTCTGCTCTACTTTTCCATTCTTCAACTGTTGGGACTGGCAGTTGCGAGGATTAAAGGACATTCCATAGTATTTCACAAGTATCTTTAATAATCTTATGTGCTGTTGCTTTGCCTATTCTGTAATTACATGCGATTTCTTGCATTGAACAGCCTTCTACTAAGTAACTAAAAACCATTAAAAAACTGAGTAAAATGCATTATTATTTTAATGAAGAACTTACTGCAAAACTAATACGAGTGGATGTTCTGGTGTCAAATAGCCTTTCTTTCTGTTTCTCTGTAGGTATGGTCTTGTTATACGTAGTAAATAATAAAACTGATTTTTTGTCATACGTGTGTACTTAAAGAACTGTTCCTCATCCCATTCCAGCTTTTTCATACCTTTAAATAGAGTAACAAATAGACCATTCTTATCACACTTTCTATTTATGGGTGTCACACTAAACCTTCTTACTCTTCTTTGCTTGTTAAGAACTATGGCAGATATAGTCGCTACAAATGTTAAATAAAGTTGCTGCCATGGCCAAAGCAACTTTTCTATTAATCTTCATATTTATTTAAAATTATTTCACTTTTCTATAAATCTAAAGACCAGAAAAAAATTCTTCAAAAAATCGGTAATAGGTACAAATAAATACTATTAGGTCGGTATTAGGACAATTTGTCCGATTTCAATTTAGTGATTTTTTTAACAATAAAAATTGAAATTTGGAAAAATAATTCGACTATTTGGAAACAAGGAAGTATATTTCTCTTCATATAAATTCTACTAGATTTTTGTAACCCTAAATATATAAAAATGATCCAACGAAATATCTAACTCTTCTTAATTGATGCAGTAATTGGTGACTTTACCTTATAAGCATACGCATTAATGGTTGAACTCCCGTATCTAGATAAGTACGGACTGGACCCCGATTTTTGACCCTTCGCTTCGTTATCGATCATTCGATATCTGTATCTGTAGAATGCACAGATAGCGAATGATCGATAACGAAGCGAAGGGTCAAAAATCGAGGTCGTGGACACTGACTTTTGACCCTGCGCTTCGTTATCGATCATTCGCTATCTGTGCACTCTGCAAATACAACCTAAAGAGTTGGTAGTTAACCTCTCACTAGAACACAAGTACCTTGTGCAATTTTCGAGCAAGCATGAAATACATCCACATGTGAACTTTAAAATCTTAAGACATCGACTTAATACCGACTACTTTTTAATATACAGAGTGAGTCTGTAATTTGGAAGAAATTCAATATCTCAAATACTAATTGTTATTTTGAAAAATGCTCAGACCCGTCGATTAGTATTTCAAATGGGCCTTTTTGACATACAATAATAATGTATACAGGGTGTCCCAATTTAGAGATACGACGTCATCGTTGATTTTCTTAAATAGCAACACTGTCATTTTGATAGCTATTTTAATAGGGTGTGTAAAGTTATAGATAACTGCAAACTATGAAATTTTTATTCTCGACCATTTACAAGATAATAAAAAATAACAAAGTTATCTCTATAATATGGAATAAATTCAATAATTCACATACTAATTGTTTTTTTTTGGAAAATGCTCAGACCAGTCGATTAGTATTTCAAATGGCCCTTTTTGACATACAATATTAATGTATACAGGATGTCCCAATTTGGAGATATGACCTCAATCGTTGATTTTCTTAAATGGCAACATTGTCATTTTGATAGCTATTTTGATAGGGTGTGTAAAGTTATACATAACTGCAAAATTTCAAATTTTTATTCCCTACCATTTAAAGATAATAAAAAATAACAAAGTTATGAAAAACAAGTAATCAAATAATAATTGAATTTAATTATTTCAATTAAGCAAATGCTCATAATTTTGCCCTCGGTTATTGTCAAATAGTCAATGGGCAACATTATGAGCATTTGCTTAATTGAACTAATTAAATTTAATTATTATTTGATTACTTGTTTTTCATAACTTTGTTATTTTTTATTATCTTGTAAATGGTATGGAATAAAAATTTGAAATTTTGCAGTTATGTATAACTTTACACAACCTATCTAAATAGCTATCAAAATGACAGTGTTGCCATTTAAGAAAATCAACTTTGACGTCATATCTCTAAATTGGGACACCCTGTGTACAATATTATTGTATATCAAAAATAAAAACTTGAAATGCTAATCGACGGGTCTAACCCTTTTTTCAAAACAGCAATTAATATTTGAATTATTGAATTTATTCGAAATTACAGACATAACTTTGTTATTTTTTATTATCTTGTAAATGGTAGAGAATATAAAATTTGCTATTTTGCAGTTATATATAACTTTACACACCCTATCAAAATAGCTAACAAAATTATAGTGTTGCCATTTAAGAAAATAAACGATGACGTCATATCTCTAAATTGGGACACCATGTATACATTATTATTATATGTCAAAAAGGACAATTTAATATACAAATCGACGGGTCTGAGCATTTTTCAAAAAAACAGTTAGTAATTGAATTATTACATTTATTCCAAATTACAGATTCACTCTGTATAATTTAACAATAATGTAATTTAGAGGTTTTACCACCTATTGAAGTGGCTAGTTACAATTACTTGTACACTGGACGTTTACACTGATGATGGTCAGTTTGACCGAAAACGTTTTGTACTTCCACTCCCTTGGGGATAAATTTTAAGAATTTTAACAAATTCATATACCTATATACAACAGAAGTGTTTACTTCATTCCACGTTGTAATTCCGTTAGTTCGAAGTTATTTTAAAATTTTCTCAATCTCAGTCGCCTACTGATGTAAATGTAGAAATTAGTGTTAAACTTTCCAATTTGCCGTCAATCCCATGCATGTTTTACGACTAAATGGGTTTTACGAGGAAAGTATGACGTATATAAGTGGTTTTTTCAGAAATACGGGTGTACCGTTTCGTTTGTCCAAATTCCTAAGAAGAAATATTTTGGGGGCAATCTATTTTTTTCTTGTCTCGGCCCAGGAATGGGAACGAGGTAGTTAAAAGGAGTTGATATCGTTAAAAAATAATATTTAATAATGTAATAAATCCAAAGAGAAAAATATAAAAATATTAAAGTACAAAAATATTAAAAACTGTTTTTTAGAATTTGTAAAAATCATTGTTCTAATTGTATTGCAGGTCCACGAGGAAAAAGTTTTCCTGTAGTTGGCAGTATACCATATATTACAAAAAACGACTAAAATTCTTTATAAAAGGTATATTTGTTAAAATTCCCTAAAAAGGGCTACATCACAGAACCAACTTTCGATCGGATGACCTATCATCATCAGTGCTGACGCGATAACATGCTAACCATCAAAATGCTGAGAAAACATAACACAGAAACGATATTTTACACCGACAGAAAGATCTCAACTATTCTACCAACACCAAAAACCAAAATATGGTTAGAAAGTCAAGGAGTATACGAGATTCCGTGTGGGGATTGTGGAAAGTCTTAGATTGGACAGACCAACCGAAGAATCCATGTAAGACGAGAAAAACACCGAAATGCCATCGAAAGGGGAGAAACCACGTCATCCCTTGCACAACATGTCGCAAATACAGGACATATAATAAACCTGAACCAAACAACGATGTTAGCTAACATAGAAATAAAAAGAAAACGTGAAATCAGAGAATCGATAGAAATCGAAAGAAATCCCAACGGTCTAAACCAAAGAGATGATGCGCAACGGCTTCCTACAACATGGAAAACGGTACTAAAGAAAAAGACAGAAATAAATCAAGCAGCGACATCTACGGTCACCCTTCCAGACCCCCCAACATATACTGGACCAATCACAAGATCCAAGAGACGCGCAGGTCAAGCAAATACATCAGGATCAACTATATAAGTTACGGTATCGTGAATAAAAATTCAGTCTACTTCAAGCAACAGCGAGAAGCGGAACTACCTGACTTGATAATGGCAAGTTAGATCTTGCCGAAACGTCGTCAAAATAATGGTTTTTCTCAAAACCACAATTATTCAACGCGGAGTCAAACCCGGAAAACAACAGAAAGCATATATATATATATATATATATATATATATATATATATATATATATATATATATATATATATATATATATATATATATATATATATATATATATATATATATATATATATATAATAAAAATTATAATAAGAGATCTGACATTGATAAATTAAGTATCATTTATAATAACATTTTTTATTATTGAAATTTGTTGAAATATTACTAATAATTCTACCTAAAATATATTTTTTTATTTCTTCTATCATAAATTACAACAAATTATGTCATTAATTTCTTTCCCAACCCATCGAATTATTATAGTAGTCCAACGACATTTTTTTGAGTGATGTCGAATTGACATACTATCAAAACTTTTACGTTTACATATTACTTTTAAGAAATTTTCATGTTTTTTTATATAAGTTGTATAATTATTAATTTGTAACCACGAGCAGTAAGTTAAGTATTGTTTTTGAGTTTTATCTAAATTTAAACATTTTTATTTGTAGATAGTCTTGATAAAGAAAATAAAATTTTCGAAAGCTCGACTAATAAGTTCAAAGTGTTTCACTGAATAGCCCAAAAATTTATTGACTGCATTCCCCAAAAAAATTTTTATTACAATTCCAACAGTCATTACATATTAACAATCATATATATAGTTTGTTATAATAATTTTTAGTTTATGACCTGAAACCGTTTTGAAGTGTCTACATGTGGTGCGAGACAGTCCAAAAAAATTTTTTTCATTCTCACTTAAACCATCGAGAATGAAGCATACATTTTATGAATGTTAAAATATAACGTGTATGTGAAAATATAATATTAAAAGTGTAATGTTTTAATCATTAAAGTTTAAAGTGCTTATTGAAAATGGCAATGTGGCCGAAACGTTTAAGCAAAATAAAGTGTTTTATTTTATCAGACCGATAGACCCAGGAATAAAATATATATATATATATATATATATATATATATATATATATATATATATATATATATATATATATATATATATATATATATATATATATATATATATATGAGTTAGTTAGAAGCAACCTACCTTGCTCGTTTCGGTACGAAACCGATCTGTGCCTCTACTTTGAGGCCACGAGATGTCACCTGGTATTTATTGAAAAATACCTACGGCGTCAAACAAGCAGGAAATAATCGCAACTTTCTACTTTTTAAAAAGTATGAAAATAATATGTAAAATATTATACGGGAAATAAATATTCTACCTTCGTCTGTGCTGCCATCTTGGGAACGTTTTCGCTGTCTACAGCTCATCAGCCAAGCTCTCAGAACAGACGAAGATGTAGAATATTTCCTCCGTATACCCGAGGCCGTAAGACAGCCATGCAATCCTTATGGGACTAGCGCAATCTGAGTTAGTTAGAAGCAACCTACCTTGCTCGTTTCGGTACGAAACCGATCTGTGCCTCTACTTTGAGGCCACGAGATGTCACCTGGTATTTATTGAAAAATACCTACGGCGTCAAACAAGCAGGAAATAATCGCAACTTTCTACTTTTTAAAAAGTATGAAAATAATATGTAAAATATTATACGGGAAATAAATATTCTACCTTCGTCTGTGCTGCCATCTTGGGAACGTTTTCGCTGTCTACAGCTCATCAGCCAAGCTCTCAGAACAGACGAAGATGTAGAATATTTCCTCCGTATACCCGAGGCCGTAAGACAGCCATGCAATCCTTATGGGACTAGCGCAATCTGAGTTAGTTAGAAGCAACCTACCTTGCTCGTTTCGGTACGAAACCGATCTGTGCCTCTACTTTGAGGCCACGAGATGTCACCTGGTATTTATTGAAAAATACCTACGGCGTCAAACAAGCAGGAAATAATCGCAACTTTCTACTTTTTAAAAAGTATGAAAATAATATGTAAAATATTATACGGGAAATAAATATTCTACCTTCGTCTGTGCTGCCATCTTGGGAACGTTTTCGCTGTCTACAGCTCATCAGCCAAGCTCTCAGAACAGACGAATTTCAATAAATACCAGGTGACATCTCGTGGCCTCAAAGTAGAGGCACAGATCGGTTTCGTACCGAAACGAGCAAGGTAGGTTGCTTCTAACTAACTCAGATTGCGCTAGTCCCATAAGGATTGCATGGCTGTCTTACGGCCTCGGGTATACGGAGGAAATATTCTACATCTTCGTCTGTTCTGAGAGCTTGGCTGATGAGCTGTAGACAGCGAAAACGTTCCCAAGATGGCAGCACAGACGAAGGTAGAATATTTATTTCCCGTATAATATTTTACATATTATTTTCATACTTTTTAAAAAGTAGAAAGTTGCGATTATTTCCTGCTTGTTTGACGCCGTAGGTATTTTTCAATAAATACCAGGTGACATCTCGTGGCCTCAAAGTAGAGGCACAGATCGGTTTCGTACCGAAACGAGCAAGGTAGGTTGCTTCTAACTAACTCAGATTGCGCTAGTCCCATAAGGATTGCATGGCTGTCTTACGGCCTCGGGTATACGGAGGAAATATTCTACATCTTCGTCTGTTCTGAGAGCTTGGCTGATGAGCTGTAGACAGCGAAAACGTTCCCAAGATGGCAGCACAGACGAAGGTAGAATATTTATTTCCCGTATAATATTTTACATATTATTTTCATACTTTTTAAAAAGTAGAAAGTTGCGATTATTTCCTGCTTGTTTGACGCCGTAGGTATTTTTCAATAAATACCAGGTGACATCTCGTGGCCTCAAAGTAGAGGCACAGATCGGTTTCGTACCGAAACGAGCAAGGTAGGTTGCTTCTAACTAACTCAGATTGCGCTAGTCCCATAAGGATTGCATGGCTGTCTTACGGCCTCGGGTATACGGAGGAAATATTCTACATCTTCGTCTGTTCTGAGAGCTTGGCTGATGAGCTGTAGACAGCGAAAACGTTCCCAAGATGGCAGCACAGACGAAGGTAGAATATTTATTTCCCGTATAATATTTTACATATTATTTTCATACTTTTTAAAAAGTAGAAAGTTGCGATTATTTCCTGCTTGTTTGACGCCGTAGGTATTTTTCAATAAATACCAGGTGACATCTCGTGGCCTCAAAGTAGAGGCACAGATCGGTTTCGTACCGAAACGAGCAAGGTAGGTTGCTTCTAACTAACTCAGATTGCGCTAGTCCCATAAGGATTGCATGGCTGTCTTACGGCCTCGGGTATACGGAGGAAATATTCTACATCTTCGTCTGTTCTGAGAGCTTGGCTGATGAGCTGTAGACAGCGAAAACGTTCCCAAGATGGCAGCACAGACGAAGGTAGAATATTTATTTCCCGTATAATATTTTACATATATATATATATATATATAAATATATATATATATAACCGGGAACGACCCAATACTAAGGAAGCAATAAAAAACGGGTGCTTCTAAGTGAGTGTCTTTTATTAAAAGTCAAGCTTTCGCCACATAATTTTGGGCTTCATCAGAACTTGCTGGAATGGAAAAACATTCTTTACAATCATCATAAATTAAAGATGTTATTTTTTTAATCTTACCTAAATGTTGACACTATTTCTTAGTGCATAATAAAATTGATATGAAACCACACATTGTCACAAAAACAAACCAATCACATCTCCCAACTGGAGGAAAAATGGCAATCAAAGCCTTTATTAAGTATTAAAATTCATTTTTTAAATCACCATGTGGCCGGCATTTTTGACAAGTAATTGTTAATTAAGTCATGTGTCGTTTCGACTGTCAATTATCGAAACGCCACCTGTCTTAATCACTTCTTCTTTTTTCCAGCATAGGACATTAACTTTATTAAGTCACATATTGGACACTTTTTAAATTTCACACAAAATACTATAGAAATATAGGTCCCGTTCTATATAAACATATCATGTTAAATAACTTATGTGGTTTGTATTTAGTGTTGGATATAGTAGTCAACACTCCGATGAGATGTACGTATTACATACCTTTTGTTAAAGAAACAAGTATATCAGTGATGTTGATAGATGAAAAAGTTAAATCTTGTTTACAAAAGGGAAATAACACATCCGTGTAGGTGTTAGTAATGTAACAAGTAATTTCATTGTTGTCTTTTTACATTTACATTCCTTTATGTTAGTGGTATAAACATAATATGTCCAAGAAGGGTTTGACATTAACAAATTTTTTTAAAAATTCAAAATTTGACAAAATTGTCTGGTTGAAAACATAAAAATATAAAAACATGGTCTGTACATGAAGTTAAGTTTTTTTAAAAATTGTTTTAAAATTATTAACAATTGACTTGTATATTAAATTGAATTCAGTACACATGTAGTGCAGGCAACCATCAGAGTCACAATAAGTAGAAAATGACAACAGTGCAATTCAGTGAAGCGTGGAGCACAGTATTATGTGGATCTAATATAAGAAGGTGGTAGTTTTTTATTTTTAGTAAATTTCTGTTGTAAAATGTAAGTATAGATGGAACTTAAGTTATCAACATCTTTTTTGTAGTTTAGTGAATTGGAACAATTGTTAATATAACACATCTCTAAGATTTTTCGGTGAGATTCTTTTTCAGCTCTATCTAGAATTATAGTCTCATCATATAAGACACGATGGTCATTATCGTTGACATGAATACTCAAACTTGTTGCTAAGGGTTTGCGTTTGCAATCACTTTTGTGAAGGGCTAGGCGCTTACTGAGTCGTTGACTTGTGTGGCCTATGTATATTTTGCCACATTCACAGGGTATACCGTAGATTACGTTACAGTTTTTATCTAGTGGAACTGGATCTTTTAGTTTAGAATAGAACAAATTGAGTTTTTTGTTGTTATAATTGGCTATTTTTATGTTAAATTGGCTGAAAAGTCTAGTGAGAGATTGTGTCAAACCTTCTATATATGGTAATGATCCATACTTCACCTGCATAACGTCATCAGATGCTGACCGACTATGACCAGACATGTCGCCCCTTATACTACGTTCTGTGTGTGAGTACAAAAGTTTATTGAGTAAATTTTTTTTGGATAATAATTACATAGTAATGTGTCAAACAACAGTTTCAAATTCTTTTCAGTAAAAGAAGTATGTGAAATTTTTAATATTCTATTTTTCATTGCTAGAACGGTGTTAACTTTCTGTTTCATGGGATGATATGAGTTAAAGGGTATATATCTACCTGAGTTAGTAGAAAAACTACTAACTCAGGTAGATATATACCCTTTAACTCATATCATCCCATGAAACAGAAAGTTAACACCGTTCTAGCAATGAAAAATAGAATATTAAAAATTTCATTGGATTGCAAACGCAAACCCTTAGCAACAAGTTTGAGTATTCATGTCAACGATAATGACCATCGTGTCTTATATGATGAGACTATAATTCTAGATAGAGCTGAAAAAGAATCTCACCGAAAAATCTTAGAGATGTGTTATATTAACAATTGTTCCAATTCACTAAACTACAAAAAAGATGTTGATAACTTAAGTTCCATCTATACTTACATTTTACAACAGAAATTTACTAAAAATAAAAAACTACCACCTTCTTATATTAGATCCACATAATACTGTGCTCCACGCTTCACTGAATTGTACTGTTGTCATTTTCTACTTATTGTGACTCTGATGGTTGCCTGCACTACATGTGTACTGAATTCAATTTAATATACAAGTCAATTGTTAATAATTTTAAAACAATTTTTAAAAAAACTTAACTTCATGTACAGACCATGTTTTTATATTTTTATGTTTTCAACCAGACAATTTTGTCAAATTTTGAATTTTTAAAAAAATTTGTTAATGTCAAACCCTTCTTGGACATATTATGTTTATACCACTAACATAAAGGAATGTAAATGTAAAAAGACAACAATGAAATTACTTGTTACATTACTAACACCTACACGGATGTGTTATTTCCCTTTTGTAAACAAGATTTAACTTTTTCATCTATCAACATCACTGATATACTTGTTTCTTTAACAAAAGGTATGTAATACGTACATCTCATCGGAGTGTTGACTACTATATCCAACACTAAATACAAACCACATAAGTTATTTAACATGATATGTTTATATAGAACGGGACCTATATTTCTATAGTATTTTGTGTGAAATTTAAAAAGTGTCCAATATGTGACTTAATAAAGTTAATGTCCTATGCTGGAAAAAAGAAGAAGTGATTAAGACAGGTGGCGTTTCGATAATTGACAGTCGAAACGACACATGACTTAATTAACAATTACTTGTCAAAAATGCCGGCCACATGGTGATTTAAAAAATGAATTTTAATACTTAATAAAGGCTTTGATTGCCATTTTTCCTCCAGTTGGGAGATGTGATTGGTTTGTTTTTGTGACAATGTGTGGTTTCATATCAATTTTATTATGCACTAAGAAATAGTGTCAACATTTAGGTAAGATTAAAAAAATAACATCTTTAATTTATGATGATTGTAAAGAATGTTTTTCCATTCCAGCAAGTTCTGATGAAGCCCAAAATTATGTGGCGAAAGCTTGACTTTTAATAAAAGACACTCACTTAGAAGCACCCGTTTTTTATTGCTTCCTTAGTATTGGGTCGTTCCCGGTTACCTTCAACTGTCTTTGTTTTACCAGTAACCCGTTACTGTCTTTGACTTTCTTTATATATATATATATATATATATATATATATATATATATATATATATATATATATATATATATATATATAGTGATTTTTTGAATAACGGCAATTCGGTCAGATGAAATAAAACTCTATTTGTTCTAGGTCTCAATATTTCGTCACTATTTGGTGACTTCTTCAGGAGAAAACTGTAAATTTATTAAGATTAGATATGGACAAAAGACAAAACATTTCATTACTTACAACTATAAGAGTGATAATTTAAATTCGTTTAAC
The DNA here is from genome assembly GCF_917563875.1 of Diabrotica virgifera virgifera. Lineage (NCBI taxonomy): Eukaryota > Metazoa > Arthropoda > Insecta > Coleoptera > Chrysomelidae > Diabrotica > Diabrotica virgifera. Next base: position 96,980,617 of record NC_065451.1, on the reverse strand, counting down.
ATATTATATTGAACATTGACTTGAGAAATGACTGATGTTATTTTGACATGTTATGTTTTATGTTAATAGAATATTGTCTAATATTGAAAAAAATTTTTAGTGAATACGTCAAAGTAAACAAGAAAAGTATTTGCGAAATTTTAAGGTGGAAAGGTAATAGTAGATAAATGAAAAAGGACTTGAAGTATTTTAAATTGACTATAAAATGTAATCGATGGTACGTAATGAGTTAGTGTAAGACTGGTATTCAGAACTTGAATAAAAATAAGGTAGATTCATTGTTAGTAGATTAATTGAGTAATTTGTTTGTATTTTTTAAATTTTGGGAAAGAATGTTATGAATTACTTAGAATATTACAGTAGATATTACTCAAATGGTTAGTGTCAGTCTTATAATTAATTGATTCTGGAGTTTTGTTAATATGTACCATCTCAAGGAAGAGTCGTTTTTTATAGTTGTCAACTTGTTCCAAAATTTTTACATTATTAAAATCAAATTTATGTCCTGTATTTAAGTGGTGATCTACTAAGGCACAACAGTTTTTTTTGATGTTGCAGTCACTTTTATGTTGAGTGACGCGTTGCTTAAGCCACTGTTTACTTTGACCAATATAACAACCTTGACATTCAATGCAATTTATTTTGTAAATTATGTTGCTCTTTAATGTATTTGGAGTATTAGCTTTAGTTTTTGAGAACAACATTGAATTTAGAAGTGGATTGTACTTAACTAATTTGATGTTGGGAAAAATTTTGAAAAGTGGGACAATCTGGTCTGTTAAATTTTGGACATAAGGTATTTTTTTGTAAATAACTGGCTGTGGATTATTAATCAAAGGTCTATTAGATGAGTTGGTGTTATAAATAAGTTTTTTTAAAATGTGTTTTGGGTAGCCATTGTTCAAAAACATTTCAAAAAGTTTATTAAGATTGATATCTAAGAAACTTCGATTACAAATTGTCGTTATCCGATTTTTCATGGATATGATTGTGTTAAATTTTTGATTTCTAGGATGATTCGAATAATAATTTATAAATCTGCCGGATGCAGTATCTTTTTGATACCAATCTAATATGATTTTGTTATCATTTGTTCTTATCACTTTGGTATCTAAAAAAGGTACACTATTTTGATTTTCATATTCGACAGTAAACTGAATATTTTGATGAAGTGAATTAAATATTGTTTTTACTGTCTCGACGTGGTTAAAGGGTACACTGCATATTATATCATCAACAAATTTATAAATAAATGCTAGTGAAAACGGCAATTTTGAGATTCCAAGATCTATTAAATAAATTTAATAAATCATTTAATAGATCTTGGAATCTCAAAATTGCCGTTTTCACTAGCATTTATTTATAAATTTGTTGATGATATAATATGCAGTGTACCCTTTAACCACGTCGAGACAGTAAAAACAATATTTAATTCACTTCATCAAAATATTCAGTTTACTGTCGAATATGAAAATCAAAATAGTGTACCTTTTTTAGATACCAAAGTGATAAGAACAAATGATAACAAAATCATATTAGATTGGTATCAAAAAGATACTGCATCCGGCAGATTTATAAATTATTATTCGAATCATCCTAGAAATCAAAAATTTAACACAATCATATCCATGAAAAATCGGATAACGACAATTTGTAATCGAAGTTTCTTAGATATCAATCTTAATAAACTTTTTGAAATGTTTTTGAACAATGGCTACCCAAAACACATTTTAAAAAAACTTATTTATAACACCAACTCATCTAATAGACCTTTGATTAATAATCCACAGCCAGTTATTTACAAAAAAAATACCTTATGTCCAAAATTTAACAGACCAGATTGTCCCACTTTTCAAAATTTTTCCCAACATCAAATTAGTTAAGTACAATCCACTTCTAAATTCAATGTTGTTCTCAAAAACTAAAGCTAATACTCCAAATACATTAAAGAGCAACATAATTTACAAAATAAATTGCATTGAATGTCAAGGTTGTTATATTGGTCAAAGTAAACAGTGGCTTAAGCAACGCGTCACTCAACATAAAAGTGACTGCAACATCAAAAAAAACTGTTGTGCCTTAGTAGATCACCACTTAAATACAGGACATAAATTTGATTTTAATAATGTAAAAATTTTGGAACAAGTTGACAACTATAAAAAACGACTCTTCCTTGAGATGGTACATATTAACAAAACTCCAGAATCAATTAATTATAAGACTGACACTAACCATTTGAGTAATATCTACTGTA